>NC_138728.1:31019152-31024152 GCF_965113295.1 Leuciscus leuciscus | reverse complement strand
AGCCCTCATCAGGTACCTGGTTAAGGCAGATGCCAGGCCCAACACCAACATGGCCATTTTCAAGGCGTATGTCCTGAAAAGACAGGCTTCTGAAATGGGGACCAGGGTACATCAGCCTGCACGTCCACCTGCAGCCTCCAGTGCCTCTGCACCTCCACCTACAGCCATCCGAACTGGTGTAAAGCAGACCGCCACTGTGAAAGCGCTGTTGGTGCGTGGCAAACATTTGTCACCTTCACAGCTGGCAAAAAAACTAATGTCACCAGTTAAACCCTGTGAGTAGGAGTGTGAATATAGAATTTTCCCTACAGCATTTCTACATGTATTAATTTATCGTTATGGCAAACTTGTCCACTTGTTGTTTCCAGATCCATTACTGCAATCCACTTTACCTCCTCCGGCAGCAGAACCCCCAGCCAAACATTTGGCCCGAAAGCAGCTATTCGCAACTGGTAAGTAAGCAACATCTTACATAATTGTCTCCGTGTATTGATCACAGTAATAGTTTTAACATTTGTGCTCCAGGCACTTCCATTCCCACTGCTGAAGATGATGATGAGGAGCTGGTATTTGCTGCATCACAATGTGAAGCACAGCTAAATACAGGTGTGGCATATGACACAAATGCAAATATTATAAGAATGTTTTGTGGAAACCCACTGAGAATCATTATTTTTGAAAATAAATAAATAAACTTTTTTAAATATATTTTTTTTACAACACAGAATTATGTGACATCATCAAGCGGGATGCATTCTTTGAGTGCACTTCTTCCAAACCTTAAGGATGTCCAAAGGTGTCAGTGTATTTATTTGCGTTTCTTAATTTTCCCGTTGCTAAACAATCACTGGATAACTTTTTCACAAAGCTTGCTCTTCTCACTCACTCTTTAGCTCCGTGGGCTGTGGGCATCATTACTTTTTTTACTGAATTCCTCACGACTCATTTTCCTGTCTCCATTCCATCTAATCCTCATTCTCAAAGAGCTGTATTGATCCCATATTCCTTACATCAATAAAGTGTACACTGTGTTCTTTGCTTCTTAACACTAATACCATTTTCTTCACTGTTATTCCTAAATGTAATCATAATTATTATTAATAATTGTCCAAAATTACTGCTTCGCTGGCTGTTTGTGGGCTGCATTTATGGCGTATTACTATCAAATTAAACAGTCATCCTTACACTGTTTTTGTTACTGTTCACTCAGAGGCCTGTGCATCAGCGGAAACACCACAGACACCAGATCTTCCTCATCATCAGCCACCAGCTGAGCTTCCAGGTCACTGGAAAGATCATCTTCCACCTTTCCAGCATGAGTGGATCCGGAACACACTGTTTAAGGCCAACCTGCGAACCGGAAAGCCAGAAATAGTGTCCCAGATGAAGCTTTGGTGGTATCCTCCTCAGCCCCCTTTGATAAACACCCAGCCACCCGCCTCACCCGACCTCTTCTTTTGTCGGCCCATTTTCTTATGGATGCCGCTAAAGATGTGGTTGTTTCCTCTTGTCTGCGTCCGCCCAGACTGTGGTAAGCACAGACTTACTGCGGCAGGACTTTATCGTACCGTGCGCAAGGTCTTGGACATCGATGGGTGGTATGACCTTGCCACTGAGTATCTGGAGTGCAAACGCTGCAAAAAAAAGTATCCAGCCTGGAACGAGGACATCTTGGGACAGCTGGATATGGGCCACCGCAGTCAGTTTCCAGCTTTGCTGACATACAGGTAATTCATAATCACAACCATTAGGCGCTTTTATTTGTGTTATTTTTTCCAACCAAAGCATTTGCATGATTATACTGTTGTTTCCTTAGGTACTCATGTGACAACCGGGTGGTGAGGATGATGAGGGAGAGGACACTGGGCAACAGTGTGACTCAGCTCTACAAGAAGCTGATGGAACAGCACAGTGAGGCCTGGACACAGCGTGTCCTGCAGTACCTGACTGCCTGTGAACCATTCACAAGGTCCTCCCTTGTGCAGCCTCCTGTGTTTGCTGAGCCTCCCCTTTTACCTGCCCTACCTAAACCTAAGTGGCTGTTAGCTGTGTACGCCAGGGATGTTCTGGGGCGACTGGACGAGGTCAAGGCCAAAATTACATCCGTCTTTGGCTGTGTTCTCAAGATGGACTCCACAAAAAAGGTATCACAGCCCTGTTTATATCCAGAAATTGTCCAGATATGGATATGTGCGTGTACATAATGAACAGTTATGAGTTTTTATTTTGTTATACTTTTTTCTTTTTTTTTACCCTTCTGTTTTCCCCAATAGGTCACAAAAAAACTTGCCGGTGCTGCTTCAGGAACAGCTGCCTGGTGCACTAATGTGGGTAACGAACACGGCCAAGTCCTTGTCTCTGTCCTAACAGCCGCCGAGGGACATGCACTGGACCCCATGGCAGCTGGCCTAATGAAACGCTACCGAGAGGCAGGAGAGGCATCCCCAAAAGTGATGTACGTGGACCGAGATTGCTGCAGTCAGCACGGCCAGTCTCAGGTTAAGGCCATGTTTTCGGAGTGGGATGAGCTTGAAGTGCGCCTTGACATCTGGCATTTCATGCGGCGATTTGCTGCAGGTGTCACGACAGAGGCTCATCCGCTCTACGGGATCTTCATGGCACGTCTGTCCATGTCCATATTCGAGTGGGATCCAGAGGATGTGGCTGCTCTTCGCCGTGCAAAGGAGGGTGAGCTGGCAGCAAAGAAGACTGGCTACATCTCAGAAAAGGCGGTCCGTGCTCGCATTAACCGGAGGGAGTTGGCACTGCACTGCCGGAGGAGGACCAGGGGGGAGGAGGAGACCACCATATTGATTGGGAAACTGATTGATCAGTTTGACAGTGCGGACGGAAAGGACACTCTCGGAGTTCCACTTCTGAACCACGAACGGATCCAGCAGATATGGAAAGAACAGCGGAAGCACGTACAGTGTATCCAAGACCCAGAGCACTTTCCGCTATACATAAAGAAGGGGACACTGAAGAAAGGCGGTGTGGAGCTGTGCTGCTACAGGTGTGCTCGAGGCTCTACCTCCTTGGAGTCATTCCACCTCCACCTGAACCGTTTTATTCCAGGTATTACATACATATGGGTTACACATTTTTCTGTAAAACATGTAAGCACTGTAACTGCTTCTATTTACATTAAAGTAATGTCACATTAATAAATGTCACAATTTACAGTAATATTACATTTCTTTTCTGATGTCATAAAAGCATTGACAAAGCTGTCTTGCCTGACAAGTCACTAGTAACTCTGGTTATAACGACAATAATTGTTTAATGTAATTACATAGCTCTATTACATGTTACCAGTTACTTCATAGCATCTCATGTGTAGTAAATATCTTGTACATATGTGACGTATAAAACCTTTTTTATTTATGTAACTTTTAGGAACCAGTGCCAGTGATGCGCATTTTCAGGCCTATCTCCTTGAAGGCTTGATGCGTTGGAATGATGACCGGATGGAAGATGCCATAAAAGGAGTGTCCTCCATCCGGTCATATGGCAGTGCCATGAGAGAGGCTGTGGACCAGCTTAGCCAGAGAGTCTTTGGGAAGCCCTGGGATGAGCGCTATCGCCCTCCTGGAGCATATACAGGCAAGAAATTCATTAATTTGTTATTTTGTAATATTATACTAAGTTATCTATTTAGCCTTAAATTTACTAGACAAAATATTAACAAAACTTAATTTTTTTCCATTTTATTCTTGTAGGTGAATTGCTCGGAATAGAGTACCTTTACAGCCAGACTGGCAAAACACTGACTCCAGTGCTCCAGAACCCAGAGGAGGAAGACAGGCTGGTGGAGGAAATTGATGACCAAGACCTGCAAGATGAGGGATTTGAGGAAGACATCACGGAGGACATCACAGTTCCAGTGCTGTACGAGAATGACCCTTGCGGTGATCTCGCAAACAGCCCCTCATCTGTGCCTCAGCCTCAGTCCCCAGCATCACTGGCTGACGTATCAATGGCTGACGTGTCACTGGAAGAAGGACAGCATCTTGCCCCTGCGCCTTCAGTGTTGTCACAGCCATCTGACACTGGAAGCAGTCTCTCCGACGAAACTCAGGTAAGACACTTTAAGGGCTTTATTTAATTTCAATCTCATTTTATTCCACATATATTAACATGAATCTGAATTTACTAGGGAGCAGTCATTGGGCCTGATGGCATCGCTGGGTGGGACAAGGTCCAGGATCTGGCTGGTTACCTGGTTGGTCTTCGTGAGGCTCCTTACCTCACTGACCTGCAGGTGACAGAGGCCATCCAGCTGTGGACAGCTCTCCATGACACAGACAAACAGCGGGTCAACTATCAGCCTCGACATCAGCCTCAGCTGACACATGGACGCTTTAAGGCACCGAAACGGTCCGGAGTCACACCGGGTGTGGAGAGTGTGAAACGGTGTCTGATTGGACATCCCGGGGGTCCAGCACAGTGGCCCAGCACCAGCCGCTTGGTTGAGGCCATTTGTACAAAGCTGTGTGCTTTACACAAGTCGCCGACCAAGAAGGCTGGAGTTTGCACCCCCAGGTGGTCTAAAATCCTCTCGGATTACCACCACATCCGAGAGCTGGTGCTTAACAATCGCAGGCTAATGGATGAAACAATGATCCAGCTGTTTGAGATAAACCAGAAGACACTCATTCAGTGGTAAGCAAGGCACATTATTTGCTTCAAATTAACTGAATACTTCTATAAACATATATATATATATATATATAATACATGTAATTTATTTTCAGGTTTCAACGGCAGCAGAAGAAACAGGAAATGAGTGTCCTCGCTCAGGGACTGACTCCACCTGACCCAATTGCTGTGGCTGATACGCAGCTTCCTCCACCGAGGGAAAAATTGGATGAAGCGGCATCGACCTCAGGCCCAAAACATACTTTTATCTTCCCGCCAAATCGAGAAGGACAGGCTCCTCTTCTGCGACCAGGTCGACGGCCCGCTGCTGCCACCACCATGGTGTGCCCCATTGCACCTGC
>NC_138728.1:31001652-31009152 GCF_965113295.1 Leuciscus leuciscus | reverse complement strand
GCTATTATTGTCATCTTTGCAACAGGTAAGGCTATTCTTCATTACTGTATAATCGTTCATTATTTATTCATATACAGTATGTATTTTTGGAAAATTAAACATGCCAATATAGCTAGCTAGCGTGTATAGCACAGGGTTACTTCAGCACCTGTGAACCTGTAACTTTTCCCATGATAAAATACAGAAAAGAAACATGCTACTGTTAAGTTAATTAGCCGGCTGCTAATTAAGCTATATCCCTCTTGAGACCAAAAAAAGTTTTATTAATTTAGTTGTTTTTTTTTTGTTTTTTTTTTGTAATTACATTGTTCAGAGTAATAACTTTTTTTACAAAAATGTTTTTTTTAAATAATGTTTTATTCATAAATATATGTTATACACACTAGGACTCATTTATTAAATATTATTTCATTTAAAAAGACATAAATAGGCAAAAACAATGGTATTTTTTTGGTATTAATGGTATTAACTATGTTATAAAATATATAACAGAATAATTTGATATATCATTTTGCTTTATGCAATATGTGTGTAAAATGGCCATAAGCGGGTTTTCCCATTTTATACAATGTATCTATGTATCTAATTTGCATATTAATTTATTCTTGGGGCAACATGTAATGAAAAAAGAAGTGTAATAATGGGTGTTAGTAGTAATTGTCAAGATTTTCATAATAATATCTAATATTTCATAGGAAAATTGAAATATAATTTATTTCCCCACTGACTTGTGTCTCCTAAAATGCCTGATAAACATGATTTAAGTCCTGGTGTGTAGCTTGTTAAATTATCATTACACAGTTAACATACAAGTATCTTTAAGATTGCAAGAGGTAATAGTCTCTCTGATTTTCATTTCAGAAAATGTACGCATACCCCGTTTTTCGCCGCCAGTCGGCAACATCAAACCGTCTCCTCATGGCGCCATCGGTGGAGGCGAATGGTCTTGAAAATGTGGTGTCTGGAAGGGCCAAATCAAAGGAGGAGGTGCTGGCAGAGGCAAGTAATTTTGTCTGCACAAACGGTGGAGATCCCAGTGACCAGTTTTTAGTACTGGCTCACTGCAAACTTCAGTTTGGGAAGTACCAGGGTCAGAGTTTTAGATGGCTCCTGGAAAACTCTCTGGGGTACGCAGTATATTTGGTGCTCAGCATTTCCAGTGAGAAAGCGCAGACAACCCCCCTGTCAGAAAACAAACAACTGTTCCTACAGTACACTTCTTATATTAGAGAGATGGCAGAAGAAGTGGAGAAATATAAGAGGAAGCAGGGAATGCAAGCAGAAGCCCGGGCAACTGGAGACCAGGGCTGCTTGATGGTGGAGTTTGGTGACTTTCAGGGCCGGTCCATGAAGGATGTTTTTGAGGACCAGAGCAAGGAGGCCGAAGCCCTCATCAGGTACCTGGTTAAGGCAGATGCCAGGCCCAACACCAACATGGCCATTTTCAAGGCGTATGTCCTGAAAAGACAGGCTTCTGAAATGGGGACCAGGGTACATCAGCCTGCACGTCCACCTGCAGCCTCCAGTGCCTCTGCACCTCCACCTACAGCCATCCGAACTGGTGTAAAGCAGACCGCCACTGTGAAAGCGCTGTTGGTGCGTGGCAAACATTTGTCACCTTCACAGCTGGCAAAAAAACTAATGTCACCAGTTAAACCCTGTGAGTAGGAGTGTGAATATAGAATTTTCCCTACAGCATTTCTACATGTATTAATTTATCGTTATGGCAAACTTGTCCACTTGTTGTTTCCAGATCCATTACTGCAATCCACTTTACCTCCTCCGGCAGCAGAACCCCCAGCCAAACATTTGGCCCGAAAGCAGCTATTCGCAACTGGTAAGTAAGCAACATCTTACATAATTGTCTCCGTGTATTGATCACAGTAATAGTTTTAACATTTGTGCTCCAGGCACTTCCATTCCCACTGCTGAAGATGATGATGAGGAGCTGGTATTTGCTGCATCACAATGTGAAGCACAGCTAAATACAGGTGTGGCATATGACACAAATGCAAATATTATAAGAATGTTTTGTGGAAACCCACTGAGAATCATTATTTTTGAAAATAAATAAATAAACATTTTTAAATATATTTTTTTTACAACACAGAATTATGTGACATCATCAAGCGGGATGCATTCTTTGAGTGCACTTCTTCCAAACCTTAAGGATGTCCAAAGGTGTCAGTGTATTTATTTGCGTTTCTTAATTTTCCCGTTGCTAAACAATCACTGGATAACTTTTTCACAAAGCTTGCTCTTCTCACTCACTCTTTAGCTCCGTGGGCTGTGGGCATCATTACTTTTTTTACTGAATTCCTCACGACTCATTTTCCTGTCTCCATTCCATCTAATCCTCATTCTCAAAGAGCTGTATTGATCCCATATTCCTTACATCAATAAAGTGTACACTGTGTTCTTTGCTTCTTAACACTAATACCATTTTCTTCACTGTTATTCCTAAATGTAATCATAATTATTATTAATAATTGTCCAAAATTACTGCTTCGCTGGCTGTTTGTGGGCTGCATTTATGGCGTATTACTATCAAATTAAACAGTCATCCTTACACTGTTTTTGTTACTGTTCACTCAGAGGCCTGTGCATCAGCGGAAACACCACAGACACCAGATCTTCCTCATCATCAGCCACCAGCTGAGCTTCCAGGTCACTGGAAAGATCATCTTCCACCTTTCCAGCATGAGTGGATCCGGAACACACTGTTTAAGGCCAACCTGCGAACCGGAAAGCCAGAAATAGTGTCCCAGATGAAGCTTTGGTGGTATCCTCCTCAGCCCCCTTTGATAAACACCCAGCCACCCGCCTCACCCGACCTCTTCTTTTGTCGGCCCATTTTCTTATGGATGCCGCTAAAGATGTGGTTGTTTCCTCTTGTCTGCGTCCGCCCAGACTGTGGTAAGCACAGACTTACTGCGGCAGGACTTTATCGTACCGTGCGCAAGGTCTTGGACATCGATGGGTGGTATGACCTTGCCACTGAGTATCTGGAGTGCAAACGCTGCAAAAAAAAGTATCCAGCCTGGAACGAGGACATCTTGGGACAGCTGGATATGGGCCACCGCAGTCAGTTTCCAGCTTTGCTGACATACAGGTAATTCATAATCACAACCATTAGGCGCTTTTATTTGTGTTATTTTTTCCAACCAAAGCATTTGCATGATTATACTGTTGTTTCCTTAGGTACTCATGTGACAATCGGGTGGTGAGGATGATGAGGGAGAGGACACTGGGCAACAGTGTGACTCAGCTCTACAAGAAGCTGATGGAACAGCACAGTGAGGCCTGGACACAGCGTGTCCTGCAGTACCTGACTGCCTGTGAACCATTCACAAGGTCCTCCCTTGTGCAGCCTCCTGTGTTTGCTGAGCCTCCCCTTTTACCTGCCCTACCTAAACCTAAGTGGCTGTTAGCTGTGTACGCCAGGGATGTTCTGGGGCGACTGGACGAGGTCAAGGCCAAAATTACATCCGTCTTTGGCTGTGTTCTCAAGATGGACTCCACAAAAAAGGTATCACAGCCCTGTTTATATCCAGAAATTGTCCAGATATGGATATGTGCGTGTACATAATGAACAGTTATGAGTTTTTATTTTGTTATACTTTTTTCTTTTTTTTTACCCTTCTGTTTTCCCCAATAGGTCACAAAAAAACTTGCCGGTGCTGCTTCAGGAACAGCTGCCTGGTGCACTAATGTGGGTAACGAACACGGCCAAGTCCTTGTCTCTGTCCTAACAGCCGCCGAGGGACATGCACTGGACCCCATGGCAGCTGGCCTAATGAAACGCTACCGAGAGGCAGGAGAGGCATCCCCAAAAGTGATGTACGTGGACCGAGATTGCTGCAGTCAGCACGGCCAGTCTCAGGTTAAGGCCATGTTTTCGGAGTGGGATGAGCTTGAAGTGCGCCTTGACATCTGGCATTTCATGCGGCGATTTGCTGCAGGTGTCACGACAGAGGCTCATCCGCTCTATGGGATCTTCATGGCACGTCTGTCCATGTCCATATTCGAGTGGGATCCAGAGGATGTGGCTGCTCTTCGCCGTGCAAAGGAGGGTGAGCTGGCAGCAAAGAAGACTGGCTACATCTCAGAAAAGGCGGTCCGTGCTCGCATTAACCGGAGGGAGTTGGCACTGCACTGCCGGAGGAGGACCAGGGGGGAGGAGGAGACCACCATATTGATTGGGAAACTGATTGATCAGTTTGACAGTGCGGACGGAAAGGACACTCTCGGAGTTCCACTTCTGAACCACGAACGGATCCAGCAGATATGGAAAGAACAGCGGAAGCACGTACAGTGTATCCAAGACCCAGAGCACTTTCCGCTATACATAAAGAAGGGGACACTGAAGAAAGGCGGTGTGGAGCTGTGCTGCTACAGGTGTGCTCGAGGCTCTACCTCCTTGGAGTCATTCCACCTCCACCTGAACCGTTTTATTCCAGGTATTACATACATATGGGTTACACATTTTTCTGTAAAACATGTAAGCACTGTAACTGCTTCTATTTACATTAAAGTAATGTCACATTAATAAATGTCACAATTTACAGTAATATTACATTTCTTTTCTGATGTCATAAAAGCATTGACAAAGCTGTCTTGCCTGACAAGTCACTAGTAACTCTGGTTATAACGACAATAATTGTTTAATGTAATTACATAGCTCTATTACATGTTACCAGTTACTTCATAGCATCTCATGTGTAGTAAATATCTTGTACATATGTGACGTATAAAACCTTTTTTATTTATGTAACTTTTAGGAACCAGTGCCAGTGATGCGCATTTTCAGGCCTATCTCCTTGAAGGCTTGATGCGTTGGAATGATGACCGGATGGAAGATGCCATAAAAGGAGTGTCCTCCATCCGGTCATATGGCAGTGCCATGAGAGAGGCTGTGGACCAGCTTAGCCAGAGAGTCTTTGGGAAGCCCTGGGATGAGCGCTATCGCCCTCCTGGAGCATATACAGGCAAGAAATTCATTAATTTGTTATTTTGTAATATTATACTAAGTTATCTATTTAGCCTTAAATTTACTAGACAAAATATTAACAAAACTTTATTTTTTTCCATTTTATTCTTGTAGGTGAATTGCTCGGAATAGAGTACCTTTACAGCCAGACTGGCAAAACACTGACTCCAGTGCTCCAGAACCCAGAGGAGGAAGACAGGCTGGTGGAGGAAATTGATGACCAAGACCTGCAAGATGAGGGATTTGAGGAAGACATCACGGAGGACATCACAGTTCCAGTGCTGTACGAGAATGACCCTTGCGGTGATCTCGCAAACAGCCCCTCATCTGTGCCTCAGCCTCAGTCCCCAGCATCACTGGCTGACGTATCAATGGCTGACGTGTCACTGGAAGAAGGACAGCATCTTGCCCCTGCGCCTTCAGTGTTGTCACAGCCATCTGACACTGGAAGCAGTCTCTCCGACGAAACTCAGGTAAGACACTTTAAGGGCTTTATTTAATTTCAATCTCATTTTATTCCACATATATTAACATGAATCTGAATTTACTAGGGAGCAGTCATTGGGCCTGATGGCATCGCTGGGTGGGACAAGGTCCAGGATCTGGCTGGTTACCTGGTTGGTCTTCGTGAGGCTCCTTACCTCACTGACCTGCAGGTGACAGAGGCCATCCAGCTGTGGACAGCTCTCCATGACACAGACAAACAGCGGGTCAACTATCAGCCTCGACATCAGCCTCAGCTGACACATGGACGCTTTAAGGCACCGAAACGGTCCGGAGTCACACCGGGTGTGGAGAGTGTGAAACGGTGTCTGATTGGACATCCCGGGGGTCCAGCACAGTGGCCCAGCACCAGCCGCTTGGTTGAGGCCATTTGTACAAAGCTGTGTGCTTTACACAAGTCGCCGACCAAGAAGGATGGAGTTTGCACCCCCAGGTGGTCTAAAATCCTCTCGGATTACCACCACATCCGAGAGCTGGTGCTTAACAATCGCAGGCTAATGGATGAAACAATGATCCAGCTGTTTGAGATAAACCAGAAGACACTCATTCAGTGGTAAGCAAGGCACATTATTTGCTTCAAATTAACTGAATACTTCTATAAACATATATATATATATAATACATGTAATTTATTTTCAGGTTTCAACGGCAGCAGAAGAAACAGGAAATGAGTGTCCTCGCTCAGGGACTGACTCCACCTGACCCAATTGCTGTGGCTGATACGCAGCTTCCTCCACCGAGGGAAAAATTGGATGAAGCGGCATCGACCTCAGGCCCAAAACATACTTTTATCTTCCCGCCAAATCGAGAAGGACAGGCTCCTCTTCTGCGACCAGGTCGACGGCCCGCTGCTGCCACCACCATGGTGTGCCCCATTGCACCTGCCCCCACAGCATCAGGACTTGTGCAGCCCATTTCAGCACCTGGGTCATTGTCACTAGTCCTTAACCCTGACATGACCGTGTCAATGGTGATTCCCCCTTCTGGTGCGTCAACATCCGGTGCAGGCCCAGCTCCGCCTGCTCCTGCTCCTGTGTCTGCTGCACCTGTGTCCCGTTACACCCAGAGGAACCGGCGCCGGAGGGCCCAGGAGACGGAAAGCGGAGTCCATAAGAGGAAGTATGTGCGAGGGGTTACCTTTAACATGTGCAGCAAATGTGGGCAGCCCAAAACCAAAGAGTTTGGCCATAGCCGATATGGTAATGCCACATTTTGCTTGGCTGCCTCAAATGGAAAATCTTTAGATGACTGGTTGGCAGAACAGCGCCAGCAAAATACATGCCAAACTCCGCCTCCTCAATAAACAATTTGTATATTTTGTATATATTACTGTACATGTGTCCACCCAGTGTGTATGTACATATATATTTATATACGTGTGTGTTTGTGTCTGTGTACTCATTTCAATATTTGTGTGTATTCATTTTAATAAAACATTTTACATTTGAAGTGTCATTTAAATATTTGTGTGTATTCATTTTAATAAAACATTTGAAGTGCCTTAAAATAAATCTGTTAAATCATATCAATCAAATCATATCCCTCACAAAAAACACATAGGCTATTTGAAGAAACAATTTTATTCATTTTATTAAACCATAAACAACATGTAATATGCAATATAAAAAAAAAATATAAAAAAAAAACATTTAATAAAACATTTGAAGTGTCTTAAAACAAATTGATAAATCAGGTCAATCAAATATCCCTCACAAAAACACATTTAAAGAAATGTTTTTATTCATTTGATTAAACCATAAACATGTAATATGCAAAAAAATGTTTTAAACTATAATACACAAAAAATATCAACCAATATAATGATGTCATAGATAATTAAATGAAGACGCAGGCGCAGTTGATCGCACGCAGAACAGAGGTTCGAATCCAGCCCGCGGAGGGTGACTTGTTTCACATGTAACTAAAACTACTTCATAACGCACTGGAATAAAGCCCTAATAATGTTGCGGGGGAAATTTGTGGGCACATTCCCGTTTTCTGCGTCT
>NC_138728.1:30934152-30941652 GCF_965113295.1 Leuciscus leuciscus | reverse complement strand
AAATCTCTCGGACCTTTTGCCAGGAATGTGCGCAGGACCTCGTCCGAAAAAACTTTTCGGCAGCAGTGAGCCTCAAAAGCTCATCTAGGGAGTTACACCACCTGGAGAATGCGGGCATCGATCCCGCTACCTCTCGCTTGCGCCTCCTGCTTCCTACCGGTTGAGCCAAAGTAAGCCCAAAGTAAGCCCACATGAGCCAATCACGTTTCTCTCCTGTGGCTTACTTTTGACCAATCGCGTTTCTCTCCTGTTGCTTACTTTTGACCAATCGCGTTTGTCTCCCATGGCTTACTTTTCACCAATCGTGTTTCTCTTCTGTGACGTACTTTTGACCAATCGGCGACCGCTATTATTGTCATCTTTGCAACAGGTAAGGCTATTCTTCATTACTGTATAATCGTTCATTATTTATTCATATACAGTATGTATTTTTGGAAAATTAAACATGCCAATATAGCTAGCTAGCGTGTATAGCACAGGGTTACTTCAGCACCTGTGAACCTGTAACTTTTCCCATGATAAAATACAGAAAAGAAACATGCTACTGTTAAGTTAATTAGCCGGCTGCTAATTAAGCTATATCCCTCTTGAGACCAAAAAAAGTTTTATTAATTTAGTTGTTTTTTTGTTTGTTTTTTTTTGTAATTACATTGTTCAGAGTAATAACTTTTTTTACAAAAATGTTTTTTTTAAATAATGTTTTATTCATAAATATATGTTATACACACTAGGACTCATTTATTAAATATTATTTCATTTAAAAAGACATAAATAGGCAAAAACAATGGTATTTTTTTGGTATTAATGGTATTAACTATGTTATAAAATATATAACAGAATAATTTGATATATCATTTTGCTTTATGCAATATGTGTGTAAAATGGCCATAAGCGGGTTTTCCCATTTTATACAATGTATCTATGTATCTAATTTGCATATTAATTTATTCTTGGGGCAACATGTAATGAAAAAAGAAGTGTAATAATGGGTGTTAGTAGTAATTGTCAAGATTTTCATAATAATATCTAATATTTCATAGGAAAATTGAAATATAATTTATTTCCCCACTGACTTGTGTCTCCTAAAATGCCTGATAAACATGATTTAAGTCCTGGTGTGTAGCTTGTTAAATTATCATTACACAGTTAACATACAAGTATCTTTAAGATTGCAAGAGGTAATAGTCTCTCTGATTTTCATTTCAGAAAATGTACGCATACCCCGTTTTTCGCCGCCAGTCGGCAACATCAAACCGTCTCCTCATGGCGCCATCGGTGGAGGCGAATGGTCTTGAAAATGTGGTGTCTGGAAGGGCCAAATCAAAGGAGGAGGTGCTGGCAGAGGCAAGTAATTTTGTCTGCACAAACGGTGGAGATCCCAGTGACCAGTTTTTAGTACTGGCTCACTGCAAACTTCAGTTTGGGAAGTACCAGGGTCAGAGTTTTAGATGGCTCCTGGAAAACTCTCTGGGGTACGCAGTATATTTGGTGCTCAGCATTTCCAGTGAGAAAGCGCAGACAACCCCCCTGTCAGAAAACAAACAACTGTTCCTACAGTACACTTCTTATATTAGAGAGATGGCAGAAGAAGTGGAGAAATATAAGAGGAAGCAGGGAATGCAAGCAGAAGCCCGGGCAACTGGAGACCAGGGCTGCTTGATGGTGGAGTTTGGTGACTTTCAGGGCCGGTCCATGAAGGATGTTTTTGAGGACCAGAGCAAGGAGGCCGAAGCCCTCATCAGGTACCTGGTTAAGGCAGATGCCAGGCCCAACACCAACATGGCCATTTTCAAGGCGTATGTCCTGAAAAGACAGGCTTCTGAAATGGGGACCAGGGTACATCAGCCTGCACGTCCACCTGCAGCCTCCAGTGCCTCTGCACCTCCACCTACAGCCATCCGAACTGGTGTAAAGCAGACCGCCACTGTGAAAGCGCTGTTGGTGCGTGGCAAACATTTGTCACCTTCACAGCTGGCAAAAAAACTAATGTCACCAGTTAAACCCTGTGAGTAGGAGTGTGAATATAGAATTTTCCCTACAGCATTTCTACATGTATTAATTTATCGTTATGGCAAACTTGTCCACTTGTTGTTTCCAGATCCATTACTGCAATCCACTTTACCTCCTCCGGCAGCAGAACCCCCAGCCAAACATTTGGCCCGAAAGCAGCTATTCGCAACTGGTAAGTAAGCAACATCTTACATAATTGTCTCCGTGTATTGATCACAGTAATAGTTTTAACATTTGTGCTCCAGGCACTTCCATTCCCACTGCTGAAGATGATGATGAGGAGCTGGTATTTGCTGCATCACAATGTGAAGCACAGCTAAATACAGGTGTGGCATATGACACAAATGCAAATATTATAAGAATGTTTTGTGGAAACCCACTGAGAATCATTATTTTTGAAAATAAATAAATAAACATTTTTAAATATATTTTTTTTACAACACAGAATTATGTGACATCATCAAGCGGGATGCATTCTTTGAGTGCACTTCTTCCAAACCTTAAGGATGTCCAAAGGTGTCAGTGTATTTATTTGCGTTTCTTAATTTTCCCGTTGCTAAACAATCACTGGATAACTTTTTCACAAAGCTTGCTCTTCTCACTCACTCTTTAGCTCCGTGGGCTGTGGGCATCATTACTTTTTTTACTGAATTCCTCACGACTCATTTTCCTGTCTCCATTCCATCTAATCCTCATTCTCAAAGAGCTGTATTGATCCCATATTCCTTACATCAATAAAGTGTACACTGTGTTCTTTGCTTCTTAACACTAATACCATTTTCTTCACTGTTATTCCTAAATGTAATCATAATTATTATTAATAATTGTCCAAAATTACTGCTTCGCTGGCTGTTTGTGGGCTGCATTTATGGCGTATTACTATCAAATTAAACAGTCATCCTTACACTGTTTTTGTTACTGTTCACTCAGAGGCCTGTGCATCAGCGGAAACACCACAGACACCAGATCTTCCTCATCATCAGCCACCAGCTGAGCTTCCAGGTCACTGGAAAGATCATCTTCCACCTTTCCAGCATGAGTGGATCCGGAACACACTGTTTAAGGCCAACCTGCGAACCGGAAAGCCAGAAATAGTGTCCCAGATGAAGCTTTGGTGGTATCCTCCTCAGCCCCCTTTGATAAACACCCAGCCACCCGCCTCACCCGACCTCTTCTTTTGTCGGCCCATTTTCTTATGGATGCCGCTAAAGATGTGGTTGTTTCCTCTTGTCTGCGTCCGCCCAGACTGTGGTAAGCACAGACTTACTGCGGCAGGACTTTATCGTACCGTGCGCAAGGTCTTGGACATCGATGGGTGGTATGACCTTGCCACTGAGTATCTGGAGTGCAAACGCTGCAAAAAAAAGTATCCAGCCTGGAACGAGGACATCTTGGGACAGCTGGATATGGGCCACCGCAGTCAGTTTCCAGCTTTGCTGACATACAGGTAATTCATAATCACAACCATTAGGCGCTTTTATTTGTGTTATTTTTTCCAACCAAAGCATTTGCATGATTATACTGTTGTTTCCTTAGGTACTCATGTGACAATCGGGTGGTGAGGATGATGAGGGAGAGGACACTGGGCAACAGTGTGACTCAGCTCTACAAGAAGCTGATGGAACAGCACAGTGAGGCCTGGACACAGCGTGTCCTGCAGTACCTGACTGCCTGTGAACCATTCACAAGGTCCTCCCTTGTGCAGCCTCCTGTGTTTGCTGAGCCTCCCCTTTTACCTGCCCTACCTAAACCTAAGTGGCTGTTAGCTGTGTACGCCAGGGATGTTCTGGGGCGACTGGACGAGGTCAAGGCCAAAATTACATCCGTCTTTGGCTGTGTTCTCAAGATGGACTCCACAAAAAAGGTATCACAGCCCTGTTTATATCCAGAAATTGTCCAGATATGGATATGTGCGTGTACATAATGAACAGTTATGAGTTTTTATTTTGTTATACTTTTTTCTTTTTTTTTACCCTTCTGTTTTCCCCAATAGGTCACAAAAAAACTTGCCGGTGCTGCTTCAGGAACAGCTGCCTGGTGCACTAATGTGGGTAACGAACACGGCCAAGTCCTTGTCTCTGTCCTAACAGCCGCCGAGGGACATGCACTGGACCCCATGGCAGCTGGCCTAATGAAACGCTACCGAGAGGCAGGAGAGGCATCCCCAAAAGTGATGTACGTGGACCGAGATTGCTGCAGTCAGCACGGCCAGTCTCAGGTTAAGGCCATGTTTTCGGAGTGGGATGAGCTTGAAGTGCGCCTTGACATCTGGCATTTCATGCGGCGATTTGCTGCAGGTGTCACGACAGAGGCTCATCCGCTCTACGGGATCTTCATGGCACGTCTGTCCATGTCCATATTCGAG
The DNA here is from genome assembly GCF_965113295.1 of Leuciscus leuciscus. Taxonomy (NCBI): domain Eukaryota; kingdom Metazoa; phylum Chordata; class Actinopteri; order Cypriniformes; family Leuciscidae; genus Leuciscus; species Leuciscus leuciscus. The sequence continues at coordinate 30,937,277 of NC_138728.1, read as the reverse complement.
TGGGATCCAGAGGATGTGGCTGCTCTTCGCCGTGCAAAGGAGGGTGAGCTGGCAGCAAAGAAGACTGGCTACATCTCAGAAAAGGCGGTCCGTGCTCGCATTAACCGGAGGGAGTTGGCACTGCACTGCCGGAGGAGGACCAGGGGGGAGGAGGAGACCACCATATTGATTGGGAAACTGATTGATCAGTTTGACAGTGCGGACGGAAAGGACACTCTCGGAGTTCCACTTCTGAACCACGAACGGATCCAGCAGATATGGAAAGAACAGCGGAAGCACGTACAGTGTATCCAAGACCCAGAGCACTTTCCGCTATACATAAAGAAGGGGACACTGAAGAAAGGCGGTGTGGAGCTGTGCTGCTACAGGTGTGCTCGAGGCTCTACCTCCTTGGAGTCATTCCACCTCCACCTGAACCGTTTTATTCCAGGTATTACATACATATGGGTTACACATTTTTCTGTAAAACATGTAAGCACTGTAACTGCTTCTATTTACATTAAAGTAATGTCACATTAATAAATGTCACAATTTACAGTAATATTACATTTCTTTTCTGATGTCATAAAAGCATTGACAAAGCTGTCTTGCCTGACAAGTCACTAGTAACTCTGGTTATAACGACAATAATTGTTTAATGTAATTACATAGCTCTATTACATGTTACCAGTTACTTCATAGCATCTCATGTGTAGTAAATATCTTGTACATATGTGACGTATAAAACCTTTTTTATTTATGTAACTTTTAGGAACCAGTGCCAGTGATGCGCATTTTCAGGCCTATCTCCTTGAAGGCTTGATGCGTTGGAATGATGACCGGATGGAAGATGCCATAAAAGGAGTGTCCTCCATCCGGTCATATGGCAGTGCCATGAGAGAGGCTGTGGACCAGCTTAGCCAGAGAGTCTTTGGGAAGCCCTGGGATGAGCGCTATCGCCCTCCTGGAGCATATACAGGCAAGAAATTCATTAATTTGTTATTTTGTAATATTATACTAAGTTATCTATTTAGCCTTAAATTTACTAGACAAAATATTAACAAAACTTTATTTTTTTCCATTTTATTCTTGTAGGTGAATTGCTCGGAATAGAGTACCTTTACAGCCAGACTGGCAAAACACTGACTCCAGTGCTCCAGAACCCAGAGGAGGAAGACAGGCTGGTGGAGGAAATTGATGACCAAGACCTGCAAGATGAGGGATTTGAGGAAGACATCACGGAGGACATCACAGTTCCAGTGCTGTACGAGAATGACCCTTGCGGTGATCTCGCAAACAGCCCCTCATCTGTGCCTCAGCCTCAGTCCCCAGCATCACTGGCTGACGTATCAATGGCTGACGTGTCACTGGAAGAAGGACAGCATCTTGCCCCTGCGCCTTCAGTGTTGTCACAGCCATCTGACACTGGAAGCAGTCTCTCCGACGAAACTCAGGTAAGACACTTTAAGGGCTTTATTTAATTTCAATCTCATTTTATTCCACATATATTAACATGAATCTGAATTTACTAGGGAGCAGTCATTGGGCCTGATGGCATCGCTGGGTGGGACAAGGTCCAGGATCTGGCTGGTTACCTGGTTGGTCTTCGTGAGGCTCCTTACCTCACTGACCTGCAGGTGACAGAGGCCATCCAGCTGTGGACAGCTCTCCATGACACAGACAAACAGCGGGTCAACTATCAGCCTCGACATCAGCCTCAGCTGACACATGGACGCTTTAAGGCACCGAAACGGTCCGGAGTCACACCGGGTGTGGAGAGTGTGAAACGGTGTCTGATTGGACATCCCGGGGGTCCAGCACAGTGGCCCAGCACCAGCCGCTTGGTTGAGGCCATTTGTACAAAGCTGTGTGCTTTACACAAGTCGCCGACCAAGAAGGCTGGAGTTTGCACCCCCAGGTGGTCTAAAATCCTCTCGGATTACCACCACATCCGAGAGCTGGTGCTTAACAATCGCAGGCTAATGGATGAAACAATGATCCAGCTGTTTGAGATAAACCAGAAGACACTCATTCAGTGGTAAGCAAGGCACATTATTTGCTTCAAATTAACTGAATACTTCTATAAACATATATATATATATATATATATAATACATGTAATTTATTTTCAGGTTTCAACGGCAGCAGAAGAAACAGGAAATGAGTGTCCTCGCTCAGGGACTGACTCCACCTGACCCAATTGCTGTGGCTGATACGCAGCTTCCTCCACCGAGGGAAAAATTGGATGAAGCGGCATCGACCTCAGGCCCAAAACATACTTTTATCTTCCCGCCAAATCGAGAAGGACAGGCTCCTCTTCTGCGACCAGGTCGACGGCCCGCTGCTGCCACCACCATGGTGTGCCCCATTGCACCTGCCCCCACAGCATCAGGACTTGTGCAGCCCATTTCAGCACCTGGGTCATTGTCACTAGTCCTTAACCCTGACATGACCGTGTCAATGGTGATTCCCCCTTCTGGTGCGTCAACATCCGGTGCAGGCCCAGCTCCGCCTGCTCCTGCTCCTGTGTCTGCTGCACCTGTGTCCCGTTACACCCAGAGGAACCGGCGCCGGAGGGCCCAGGAGACGGAAAGCGGAGTCCATAAGAGGAAGTATGTGCGAGGGGTTACCTTTAACATGTGCAGCAAATGTGGGCAGCCCAAAACCAAAGAGTTTGGCCATAGCCGATATGGTAATGCCACATTTTGCTTGGCTGCCTCAAATGGAAAATCTTTAGATGACTGGTTGGCAGAACAGCGCCAGCAAAATACATGCCAAACTCCGCCTCCTCAATAAACAATTTGTATATTTTGTATATATTACTGTACATGTGTCCACCCAGTGTGTATGTACATATATATTTATATACGTGTGTGTTTGTGTCTGTGTACTCATTTCAATATTTGTGTGTATTCATTTTAATAAAACATTTTACATTTGAAGTGTCATTTAAATATTTGTGTGTATTCATTTTAATAAAACATTTGAAGTGCCTTAAAATAAATCTGTTAAATCATATCAATCAAATCATATCCCTCACAAAAAACACATAGGCTATTTGAAGAAACAATTTTATTCATTTTATTAAACCATAAACAACATGTAATATGCAATATAAAAAAAAAATATTAAAAAAAAACATTTAA
>NC_138728.1:30496652-30926652 GCF_965113295.1 Leuciscus leuciscus | reverse complement strand
AAAAAGCAAAGGCTTCACTTGCTCCTTGCTATCGCGCTTCTAGGCTGAATGACTTAACTCTCTGCTGCCCGGTGGGGAAAGGTGAGCCACGCCGAGGTTCCATGGTGTAATGGTTAGCACTCTGGACTCTGAATCCAGCGATCCGAGTTCAAATCTCGGTGGGACCTGCTTTTGCCAGGAATGTGCGCAGGCCCTCGTCCGAAAAAACTTTTCGGCAGCAGTGAGCCTCAAAAGCTCATCTAGGGAGTTACACCACCTGGAGAATGCGGGCATCGATCCCGCTACCTCTCGCTTGCGCCTCCTGCTTCCTACCGGTTGAGCCAAAGTAAGCCCAAAGTAAGCCCACATGAGCCAATCACGTTTCTCTCCTGTGGCTTACTTTTGACCAATCGCGTTTCTCTCCTGTTGCTTACTTTTGACCAATCGCGTTTGTCTCCCATGGCTTACTTTTCACCAATCGTGTTTCTCTTCTGTGACGTACTTTTGACCAATCGGCGACCGCTATTATTGTCATCTTTGCAACAGGTAAGGCTATTCTTCATTACTGTATAATCGTTCATTATTTATTCATATACAGTATGTATTTTTGGAAAATTAAACATGCCAATATAGCTAGCTAGCGTGTATAGCACAGGGTTACTTCAGCACCTGTGAACCTGTAACTTTTCCCATGATAAAATACAGAAAAGAAACATGCTACTGTTAAGTTAATTAGCCGGCTGCTAATTAAGCTATATCCCTCTTGAGACCAAAAAAAGTTTTATTAATTTAGTTGTTTTTTTTGTTTGTTTTTTTTGTAATTACATTGTTCAGAGTAATAACTTTTTTTACAAAAATGTTTTTTTTAAATAATGTTTTATTCATAAATATATGTTATACACACTAGGACTCATTTATTAAATATTATTTCATTTAAAAAGACATAAATAGGCAAAAACAATGGTATTTTTTTGGTATTAATGGTATTAACTATGTTATAAAATATATAACAGAATAATTTGATATATCATTTTGCTTTATGCAATATGTGTGTAAAATGGCCATAAGCGGGTTTTCCCATTTTATACAATGTATCTATGTATCTAATTTGCATATTAATTTATTCTTGGGGCAACATGTAATGAAAAAAGAAGTGTAATAATGGGTGTTAGTAGTAATTGTCAAGATTTTCATAATAATATCTAATATTTCATAGGAAAATTGAAATATAATTTATTTCCCCACTGACTTGTGTCTCCTAAAATGCCTGATAAACATGATTTAAGTCCTGGTGTGTAGCTTGTTAAATGATCATTACACAGTTAACATACAAGTATCTTTAAGATTGCAAGAGGTAATAGTCTCTCTGATTTTCATTTCAGAAAATGTACGCATACCCCGTTTTTCGCCGCCAGTCGGCAACATCAAACCGTCTCCTCATGGCGCCATCGGTGGAGGCGAATGGTCTTGAAAATGTGGTGTCTGGAAGGGCCAAATCAAAGGAGGAGGTGCTGGCAGAGGCAAGTAATTTTGTCTTCACAAACGGTGGAGATCCCAGTGACCAGTTTTTAGTACTGGCTCACTGCAAACTTCAGTTTGGGAAGTACCAGGGTCAGAGTTTTAGATGGCTCCTGGAAAACTCTCTGGGGTACGCAGTATATTTGGTGCTCAGCATTTCCAGTGAGAAAGCGCAGACAACCCCCCTGTCAGAAAACAAACAACTGTTCCTACAGTACACTTCTTATATTAGAGAGATGGCAGAAGAAGTGGAGAAATATAAGAGGAAGCAGGGAATGCAAGCAGAAGCCCGGGCAACTGGAGACCAGGGCTGCTTGATGGTGGAGTTTGGTGACTTTCAGGGCCGGTCCATGAAGGATGTTTTTGAGGACCAGAGCAAGGAGGCCGAAGCCCTCATCAGGTACCTGGTTAAGGCAGATGCCAGGCCCAACACCAACATGGCCATTTTCAAGGCGTATGTCCTGAAAAGACAGGCTTCTGAAATGGGGACCAGGGTACATCAGCCTGCACGTCCACCTGCAGCCTCCAGTGCCTCTGCACCTCCACCTACAGCCATCCGAACTGGTGTAAAGCAGACCGCCACTGTGAAAGCGCTGTTGGTGCGTGGCAAACATTTGTCACCTTCACAGCTGGCAAAAAAACTAATGTCACCAGTTAAACCCTGTGAGTAGGAGTGTGAATATAGAATTTTCCCTACAGCATTTCTACATGTATTAATTTATCGTTATGGCAAACTTGTCCACTTGTTGTTTCCAGATCCATTACTGCAATCCACTTTACCTCCTCCGGCAGCAGAACCCCCAGCCAAACATTTGGCCCGAAAGCAGCTATTCGCAACTGGTAAGTAAGCAACATCTTACATAATTGTCTCCGTGTATTGATCACAGTAATAGTTTTAACATTTGTGCTCCAGGCACTTCCATTCCCACTGCTGAAGATGATGATGAGGAGCTGGTATTTGCTGCATCACAATGTGAAGCACAGCTAAATACAGGTGTGGCATATGACACAAATGCAAATATTATAAGAATGTTTTGTGGAAACCCACTGAGAATCATTATTTTTGAAAATAAATAAATAAACATTTTTAAATATATTTTTTTTACAACACAGAATTATGTGACATCATCAAGCGGGATGCATTCTTTGAGTGCACTTCTTCCAAACCTTAAGGATGTCCAAAGGTGTCAGTGTATTTATTTGCGTTTCTTAATTTTCCCGTTGCTAAACAATCACTGGATAACTTTTTCACAAAGCTTGCTCTTCTCACTCACTCTTTAGCTCCGTGGGCTGTGGGCATCATTACTTTTTTTACTGAATTCCTCACGACTCATTTTCCTGTCTCCATTCCATCTAATCCTCATTCTCAAAGAGCTGTATTGATCCCATATTCCTTACATCAATAAAGTGTACACTGTGTTCTTTGCTTCTTAACACTAATACCATTTTCTTCACTGTTATTCCTAAATGTAATCATAATTATTATTAATAATTGTCCAAAATTACTGCTTCGCTGGCTGTTTGTGGGCTGCATTTATGGCGTATTACTATCAAATTAAACAGTCATCCTTACACTGTTTTTGTTACTGTTCACTCAGAGGCCTGTGCATCAGCGGAAACACCACAGACACCAGATCTTCCTCATCATCAGCCACCAGCTGAGCTTCCAGGTCACTGGAAAGATCATCTTCCACCTTTCCAGCATGAGTGGATCCGGAACACACTGTTTAAGGCCAACCTGCGAACCGGAAAGCCAGAAATAGTGTCCCAGATGAAGCTTTGGTGGTATCCTCCTCAGCCCCCTTTGATAAACACCCAGCCACCCGCCTCACCCGACCTCTTCTTTTGTCGGCCCATTTTCTTATGGATGCCGCTAAAGATGTGGTTGTTTCCTCTTGTCTGCGTCCGCCCAGACTGTGGTAAGCACAGACTTACTGCGGCAGGACTTTATCGTACCGTGCGCAAGGTCTTGGACATCGATGGGTGGTATGACCTTGCCACTGAGTATCTGGAGTGCAAACGCTGCAAAAAAAAGTATCCAGCCTGGAACGAGGACATCTTGGGACAGCTGGATATGGGCCACCGCAGTCAGTTTCCAGCTTTGCTGACATACAGGTAATTCATAATCACAACCATTAGGCGCTTTTATTTGTGTTATTTTTTCCAACCAAAGCATTTGCATGATTATACTGTTGTTTCCTTAGGTACTCATGTGACAACCGGGTGGTGAGGATGATGAGGGAGAGGACACTGGGCAACAGTGTGACTCAGCTCTACAAGAAGCTGATGGAACAGCACAGTGAGGCCTGGACACAGCGTGTCCTGCAGTACCTGACTGCCTGTGAACCATTCACAAGGTCCTCCCTTGTGCAGCCTCCTGTGTTTGCTGAGCCTCCCCTTTTACCTGCCCTACCTAAACCTAAGTGGCTGTTAGCTGTGTACGCCAGGGATGTTCTGGGGCGACTGGACGAGGTCAAGGCCAAAATTACATCCGTCTTTGGCTGTGTTCTCAAGATGGACTCCACAAAAAAGGTATCACAGCCCTGTTTATATCCAGAAATTGTCCAGATATGGATATGTGCGTGTACATAATGAACAGTTATGAGTTTTTATTTTGTTATACTTTTTTCTTTTTTTTTACCCTTCTGTTTTCCCCAATAGGTCACAAAAAAACTTGCCGGTGCTGCTTCAGGAACAGCTGCCTGGTGCACTAATGTGGGTAACGAACACGGCCAAGTCCTTGTCTCTGTCCTAACAGCCGCCGAGGGACATGCACTGGACCCCATGGCAGCTGGCCTAATGAAACGCTACCGAGAGGCAGGAGAGGCATCCCCAAAAGTGATGTACGTGGACCGAGATTGCTGCAGTCAGCACGGCCAGTCTCAGGTTAAGGCCATGTTTTCGGAGTGGGATGAGCTTGAAGTGCGCCTTGACATCTGGCATTTCATGCGGCGATTTGCTGCAGGTGTCACGACAGAGGCTCATCCGCTCTACGGGATCTTCATGGCACGTCTGTCCATGTCCATATTCGAGTGGGATCCAGAGGATGTGGCTGCTCTTCGCCGTGCAAAGGAGGGTGAGCTGGCAGCAAAGAAGACTGGCTACATCTCAGAAAAGGCGGTCCGTGCTCGCATTAACCGGAGGGAGTTGGCACTGCACTGCCGGAGGAGGACCAGGGGGGAGGAGGAGACCACCATATTGATTGGGAAACTGATTGATCAGTTTGACAGTGCGGACGGAAAGGACACTCTCGGAGTTCCACTTCTGAACCACGAACGGATCCAGCAGATATGGAAAGAACAGCGGAAGCACGTACAGTGTATCCAAGACCCAGAGCACTTTCCGCTATACATAAAGAAGGGGACACTGAAGAAAGGCGGTGTGGAGCTGTGCTGCTACAGGTGTGCTCGAGGCTCTACCTCCTTGGAGTCATTCCACCTCCACCTGAACCGTTTTATTCCAGGTATTACATACATATGGGTTACACATTTTTCTGTAAAACATGTAAGCACTGTAACTGCTTCTATTTACATTAAAGTAATGTCACATTAATAAATGTCACAATTTACAGTAATATTACATTTCTTTTCTGATGTCATAAAAGCATTGACAAAGCTGTCTTGCCTGACAAGTCACTAGTAACTCTGGTTATAACGACAATAATTGTTTAATGTAATTACATAGCTCTATTACATGTTACCAGTTACTTCATAGCATCTCATGTGTAGTAAATATCTTGTACATATGTGACGTATAAAACCTTTTTTATTTATGTAACTTTTAGGAACCAGTGCCAGTGATGCGCATTTTCAGGCCTATCTCCTTGAAGGCTTGATGCGTTGGAATGATGACCGGATGGAAGATGCCATAAAAGGAGTGTCCTCCATCCGGTCATATGGCAGTGCCATGAGAGAGGCTGTGGACCAGCTTAGCCAGAGAGTCTTTGGGAAGCCCTGGGATGAGCGCTATCGCCCTCCTGGAGCATATACAGGCAAGAAATTCATTAATTTGTTATTTTGTAATATTATACTAAGTTATCTATTTAGCCTTAAATTTACTAGACAAAATATTAACAAAACTTTATTTTTTTCCATTTTATTCTTGTAGGTGAATTGCTCGGAATAGAGTACCTTTACAGCCAGACTGGCAAAACACTGACTCCAGTGCTCCAGAACCCAGAGGAGGAAGACAGGCTGGTGGAGGAAATTGATGACCAAGACCTGCAAGATGAGGGATTTGAGGAAGACATCACGGAGGACATCACAGTTCCAGTGCTGTACGAGAATGACCCTTGCGGTGATCTCGCAAACAGCCCCTCATCTGTGCCTCAGCCTCAGTCCCCAGCATCACTGGCTGACGTATCAATGGCTGACGTGTCACTGGAAGAAGGACAGCATCTTGCCCCTGCGCCTTCAGTGTTGTCACAGCCATCTGACACTGGAAGCAGTCTCTCCGACGAAACTCAGGTAAGACACTTTAAGGGCTTTATTTAATTTCAATCTCATTTTATTCCACATATATTAACATGAATCTGAATTTACTAGGGAGCAGTCATTGGGCCTGATGGCATCGCTGGGTGGGACAAGGTCCAGGATCTGGCTGGTTACCTGGTTGGTCTTCGTGAGGCTCCTTACCTCACTGACCTGCAGGTGACAGAGGCCATCCAGCTGTGGACAGCTCTCCATGACACAGACAAACAGCGGGTCAACTATCAGCCTCGACATCAGCCTCAGCTGACACATGGACGCTTTAAGGCACCGAAACGGTCCGGAGTCACACCGGGTGTGGAGAGTGTGAAACGGTGTCTGATTGGACATCCCGGGGGTCCAGCACAGTGGCCCAGCACCAGCCGCTTGGTTGAGGCCATTTGTACAAAGCTGTGTGCTTTACACAAGTCGCCGACCAAGAAGGCTGGAGTTTGCACCCCCAGGTGGTCTAAAATCCTCTCGGATTACCACCACATCCGAGAGCTGGTGCTTAACAATCGCAGGCTAATGGATGAAACAATGATCCAGCTGTTTGAGATAAACCAGAAGACACTCATTCAGTGGTAAGCAAGGCACATTATTTGCTTCAAATTAACTGAATACTTCTATAAACATATATATATATATATATATATAATACATGTAATTTATTTTCAGGTTTCAACGGCAGCAGAAGAAACAGGAAATGAGTGTCCTCGCTCAGGGACTGACTCCACCTGACCCAATTGCTGTGGCTGATACGCAGCTTCCTCCACCGAGGGAAAAATTGGATGAAGCGGCATCGACCTCAGGCCCAAAACATACTTTTATCTTCCCGCCAAATCGAGAAGGACAGGCTCCTCTTCTGCGACCAGGTCGACGGCCCGCTGCTGCCACCACCATGGTGTGCCCCATTGCACCTGCCCCCACAGCATCAGGACTTGTGCAGCCCATTTCAGCACCTGGGTCATTGTCACTAGTCCTTAACCCTGACATGACCGTGTCAATGGTGATTCCCCCTTCTGGTGCGTCAACATCCGGTGCAGGCCCAGCTCCGCCTGCTCCTGCTCCTGTGTCTGCTGCACCTGTGTCCCGTTACACCCAGAGGAACCGGCGCCGGAGGGCCCAGGAGACGGAAAGCGGAGTCCATAAGAGGAAGTATGTGCGAGGGGTTACCTTTAACATGTGCAGCAAATGTGGGCAGCCCAAAACCAAAGAGTTTGGCCATAGCCGATATGGTAATGCCACATTTTGCTTGGCTGCCTCAAATGGAAAATCTTTAGATGACTGGTTGGCAGAACAGCGCCAGCAAAATACATGCCAAACTCCGCCTCCTCAATAAACAATTTGTATATTTTGTATATATTACTGTACATGTGTCCACCCAGTGTGTATGTACATATATATTTATATACGTGTGTGTTTGTGTCTGTGTACTCATTTCAATATTTGTGTGTATTCATTTTAATAAAACATTTTACATTTGAAGTGTCATTTAAATATTTGTGTGTATTCATTTTAATAAAACATTTGAAGTGCCTTAAAATAAATCTGTTAAATCATATCAATCAAATCATATCCCTCACAAAAAACACATAGGCTATTTGAAGAAACAATTTTATTCATTTTATTAAACCATAAACAACATGTAATATGCAATATTAAAAATAATAATAATAATTTAATAAAACATTTGAAGTGTCTTAAAACAAATTGATAAATCAGGTCAATCAAATATCCCTCACAAAAACACATATTTAAAGAAATGTTTTTATTCATTTGATTAAACCATAAACATGTAATATGCAAAAAAAATGTTTAAACTATAATACACAAAAAATATCAACCAATATAATGATGTCATAGATAATTAAATGAAGACGCAGGCGCAGTTGATCGCACGCAGAACAGAGGTTCGAATCCAGCCCGCGGAGGGTGACTTGTTTCACATGTAACTAAAACTACTTCATAACGCACTGGAATAAAGCCCTAATAATGTTGCAGGGGAAATTTGTGGGCACATTCCCGTTTTCTGCGTCTTTTTGGCTTGCGTGCGGGGCGCAAAGATTGGGCCCCTTCCTTTGCGCAGCGAGCGCTCTACCATTTGAGCTAATTCCCCTTGCCAAGCGAGGGGAGGTGTCCATCGCTCTCAAAGACAAAGTCGAGGAGCGATCCCTTTAATTAAACCAGGGACCTTTCGATCTTCCGTCTGCACTGGCTACCATTTGGTTGTAGATTTAATACAAATATTGCGCTTTGAGCCATGCAAGCGGAAATGTTTGCGGCCAGGCAGCAGTGCCCGTGCTGGCTCGTTGGTCTAGGGGTATGATTCTCGCTTAGGGTGCGAGAGGTCCCGGGTTCAAATCCCGGACGAGCCCGTTCTCAGGCTTTGCTTTTAATCTCTTCAGCCTGATTAGGGAAACCAGGATGTTTCTGAGAAATTGGGGATGAACGTAGCCAGAGCGAGGCCGGTTAGCTCAGTTGGTTAGAGCGTGGTGCTAATAACGCCAAGGTCGCGGGTTCGATCCCCGTACGGGCCACTGTTTTTCTCTCGGACCTTCAGCTAATCAGGCCTTCAGCTCTGCTCGCCTCGAAAGTGACGGACGGTCTCCCAAAAATCTCCGCTGGCTAAACCACCTTCGGACCTGGCCGAAATGGCGGTACCTGACAACCAAAAGTCTGTAAAATCTATCCAATACAATGACGAGTTCCTTCTTTTAAAAACCAATTACGTTACGAGCTCCATTTTTGCCCGTCCAATGAAATGGCAAGGTCCATTTTTCATAGACCAATCACCGCACATAGTCCATCTTTGAGCAAATTTCATCCAATCTCCGCTCATATTCTCTCTATTTTTGCCAGTCCAATGAAATGGCAAGGTCCATTTTTTCATAGACCAATCACCGCACGTAGCACAATCTCCGCTGTTATTTGTATTCCGCAAGCTGCTCAGGTATGTTATTTACAGTTATTGTATTTATTGTTAATGAAATGGCTTACGTTTTCTTACCTTACGATTACCTCAAATGATCAGGTAAATTAACGTTAACTGTCATTGTGTAAATAATAGGGTATAAGTTAATTGCCGCAGCTCTATTTGTAATGTTAATAGTTTTAGCAAGCAAACCTTATTTTTTTAACGTTACCTAACTTATACCTAACTTATTTTTGTCAGTAACGTTAATTTATTTATTTATTGACAGGATTAACGTTGTAGTATAGTAAGATAGCATATCTGATAGTGCATATCTGATAGTGTATGTTACTTCTTGGGACATGGATAAATCAATGTACAATAAATCTCATTGTACTTAATTGATTATCTGAACACACAAAATAAATTTGAATAATGTTTAACTTTTGGGTGTTTTGTTTAACCTGTGGTCATTTGAATGACTGAGAATATAATACATGTATAAAAATAAATTCAGGCACATGCCCATTTATCAGATGTACACAGTTGAAATAACACAATGTTTAATCTGAGTATTTGTTATATCCATACATTATACTTTTTACTCCAAAACAAGTTATATGAGCCCAGGTCAATGAGGCATACAGGCCATAAATAGCAAATAGAAGTTAAAAACTTGTAGGCTAATGTTTACAAAAACTTAAGTTGATAAAAAGATCTATCACAACATTAGGTGATGATATACAGTATGTATTATTTTGGATTTATAAACTGCTATAATGTGGTGGTCATTTTGGACCAGGAACACAAAACTAGCTAACATGAAATGAACACAACAGGAGGGTTAATGCCGTGTTGCCGGGCTACAATGGCAGTTAGTGTAACATGCTCTGTATTGTTTCAGGCAACGACATGGCTTCAACTAAGTCACACAAAGGCATGAGCGATGCTGACTGGCTTGCGCGTCTGGAGAGTTTTGCCCGAACAGGAGTTTGGCCATCGAGGGAGGGGAATAGACCTTCTCCCCGACAAAAAAGATGGCATGAGTTGTATCAGAAGGTAAATTATGTAGCTAGATTCATGGGTGAACTAATAAACTCTTATGATAATACATTGTGCTATTTTTATTTATGTGTATGGATAAGCAATTATTTACAATGTAAATACAATGTAATATTGATATAATTAAGATGACTGTTTTGAGATAACATGGACTACAGTGTCATAGCTACACTTTATGTTCACAGATAGAAAAATGCCCTCTGCAAATGAGGGGGCAGACCACCCTTCTGAAGGAAGCTCAGAAGTGTATTTGTGGATTTCACAAGGTAACTTCAATTAGCCTAGTTCAAGTTGCATAACTAGATAGATGTGTTTGCAATATCAATGTGTCTTCATATCTAAAATGAGGCATTAGGAGGACTGTATAATATTATGTGTGTGGTATATCTTAATGCATGTATCACAGGTTCATCCACCAGTCACAGTGGATGCATCACAGAGCACCCCTGCACAAAGCACACCCTCCATCAGTGATGTGTCACATCCTGCAAAGAAAGCTAAGCTGACATTGTCAATGGTGAGCAGACCTTACGATTGCAGGTATCACTGCAGACATTGAAACATCTCAACATTTTCCTATATTTTTCCTAACATTTTCCTTTCAGTTTGAAAAGTCAAGGTTTGGAGGCTCACATGTGGCAGCAGTGAAACCCAATTTAAGCATCCAGAGGAAAACCTCTCAGGTTAATATGAAAGACATCATGACTTCTTTTATCATGACACTACATCATTTTATTTCATAAAAAATCCAATCCCCTTTATAGATTAATCATAACGTTTGACTCCACAGACATTAGAGCACTCCAGTTCAGCTGCAGCTTCATGCCCACCCTCTGATCCTCGTCGTCCTGCTCGTCCTCCTCTATCCCCCAAACCTCATCGGCCTGTCATCAAGTCCTCCTCTTCCTTCTTCCTTCCTCCAGCTCAGAGATCACAACACACCAAAGAAACAGCAACACCGTCGATTAATTCTGAGTTTGCTGTTGTGAGGAGCACAGTAAGATGTCATTCAAAATATAAACATGCCTTTTATTTAATGCTCTCTTAACTTTTATTTAAACCAATATTTTTGATAATATCAGCAGGTCTCATCTCAGCCAGAAGACCCTGCGGATCTCCCACTACTGTGGCCACAGACAATGCCACAGCAGGACCAGAAGTGGGTGTCGGAAGCACTTTTTAGGGTTGGTGCAAAGGGTAAGCTGGAGCTGCGTGAAAACCTGCAGCTGTGGTATCACCCCCCACCACCAGCCCTGTTGTACCACCAAGCTCCAGCACCTGATAGATTTTTTTCACAGCGGCTCTTGCTCTGGATGCCATATAGGCTATGGAAGGTGCGGCTCCAGTGTACTAATCCTGCCTGTGCCAGGCATCAGCTGTGTGGTGGTGGTCTGCACAGGAGAGTACGACAGGTGTTAGATATTGACAGATACTACAACCTGGTGACAGAGACCCTGATCTGTACCAGATGTAGAACCAGCTACCTGTCCTGGAGTCATGCTGTGCTGCAGCAGTTGGACCTGGCCCATCGATCTGAATTCAGGATCATCCTCACACGCAAGTAAATATTTTGCAGTCATGTTGCTCATATGCTACCTTTTTTGATAAATACTTCCTACAATAATTAGATACCTGATAATAAGATATTTGAATAAATACTTTTTTCCAAGGTATGCCTGTGACATTCGAGTTATTCGCTTGTTGCGTGAGAGGGGCATGGGGAATGGCCCAGTGAGGATCATCGGCCAGCTGAGGGAGAACCACAGTGAGGAGTGGTTAAAACGTGTGGCTCGGTACACATCAGAGTGTGTGGCCTTTTTAGATAAGCCTGGCCTGCAGCCACTGCACTTCCAGGAACCACCACCACTTGCTCCAGTACCCAGCTACAAATGGCTCCTCACTGTATACAGTCAGGACATCCTCAACAGGCTCGATCACATCAAGGCCAGCATCACATCCACGTATGGATCAATTTTAAAAATGGATTCAACTAAGAAGGTTAGAGGAGCTGCTTTAATGACTGTACCCCTTTCTATAATGAATTGTTAGACCAAAATAGCTTTATTTTTCAATGTTACTGATTTGGATGTATGTTGTATTATTTGCTATGTTTATTGTTTCTTTTAGATCACCAAGAAGTTGAGTGGGCCTGCAAAAGGCACAGCACAGTGGCTTACCTCAGTAGGCAATGAGGTAGGTCAGGTGCTGATGAGTGTCCTGACTGCGAATGAAGGGGCTGGGTTAGACCTCATGGCTGCAGGGCTTATGGAGAGGTACCAGAGAGCTGGTGTTGATCCTCCCACTATCCTGTATGTGGACTGTGACTGTTGCAAGGAAGTGGGAGAGACTAAACTGAAGAGACGGTTCAGCAGCTGGCCCGATGTCATTGTTCGCCTAGACATTTGGCATTTTATGCGACGTTTGGCAGTAGGGTGCACCACTGATGCTCACCAGTTGTACCCTACTTTTATGGGTAGGTTGTCGTCCTGTATTTTTGAGTGGGACGCAGGGGATCTCACTCTGCTGAGAAGGGCCAAGAGGGAGCAACTCACCCAACAGGGCTGGCCTGCAATGACAGCGGCAGAGCTTGACCGTCATATAAGCAAAGATGAGCTGGCCCAACACTGCAGGAGGAGAACACGAGGAGAGGAAACCACTATCCGCCTCCTTGATATCCTCATCAGAGAGCTCATGGGTGGCAAGGGGAATGATGCCCTTGGTGTTCCTCTCCTTGACAGTGTGAGGATGCAGCACATCTGGCATGTCCAGAGACGGCACGTCACCTGTATCCAGGACCCTCCAGATATGCCACTCTACACGGAAACTGGAACCATAAACAAGGGTGGGATGGTTCTAAAAACGTATAGGTGTGCCAGAGGCTCCACATCCCTGGAATCATTTCACTGCCACCTAAACAGATTTATTCCAGCTTTGTCATGACAAATTATACCACATCTTGCCACTAATTCCTGTTTATTTAGATATTTGCAGTTAACAGATAATATTTTCTCTTTTGCAGTTTCTTAAAACAATGTTTGGCTTTCTATTTATTTTTCTAGGGAACAGCGCAAACAGCCTGAACTTCCAGATTTACCTCCTGGAAGGTTTGTTACGCTGGAATCAGGACCGGGCTGCTGCTGCTGTTGCAGGTGGAAGTTCAACCCTGCGTACTTACACAGGGGAGCTGGTTTACTCTGTCAATGAGAACTACAACAAGTTGTATGGCAGGAAATTGGTCCCTAGCTTCACTCCACCTGCAGTATACACAGGTAAATATATTTTGATAAATGCAGTTCACAATGTTTTTGGTAAAATTACAAGTGTTTCTGGACAAAAATGATGTAATTTTTGACAGATCAGAGAAAAATAATACTACCAGAATTTTTGTACACTGGATTCTGTGTCCTAGGTGTCAGGGCAGAAAATAAAATTCATACTAGAATATAGAGTAACCCTGTTTTTTTATGATGCCCTCTGAATTACAGATTTTTTGTTCATGCACAAGCTGACAACAAAAAGATTTACTGCATTTTAATAAACCTTTCTGATTAATTTCCTTTAAAAATGTTTCCTGTTACAAATATTTCCTCAGGGGAGCTCATTGGAGTGCAATATTTGTTGAGGCAGAATAGTCAGCCCTTGGAGGACATGTGCCCTACCTCCGATAGGACCTCTCAGTTGCTGGAGGAGATAGATGTGGAGGAGCAAGGGGAAGAGGATGAGGGTTTCATTGATTTGTTGGGAGAGGAAGCCACAGTGACAAATCTTGTGGCATTAGATGACTCATTCCTTATAGGTCCACCAGTCCCACCTGCTGCACCACTGCCCTGTTTCCAGGCTCCACCAGTGCCCGGTGTTCAGACTCCTTCCGCTGCACCACTGCCCTGTTTCCAGGCTCCACCAGTGCCCGGTGTCCAGACTCCATCAGCTGCACCACTGCCCGGTGTCCAGACTCCATCAGCTGCACCACTGCCCTGTGTCCAGGCTCCACCAGCTGCACCACTGCCCTGTTTCCAGGCTCCACCAGCTGCACCACTGCCCTGTTTCCAGGCTCCACCAGCTGCACCACTGCCCTGTTTCCAGGCTCCACCAGTGCCCTGTGTCCAGGCTCCACCAGCTGCACCACTGCCCTGTTTCCAGGCTCCACCAGTGCCCGGTGTCCAGGCTCCACCAGCTGCACCACTGCCCTGTTTCCAGGCTCCACCAGCTGCACCACTGCCCTGTTTCCAGGCTCCACCAGTGCCCTGTGTCCAGGCTCCACCAGCTGCACCACTGCCCTGTTTCCAGGCTCCACCAGTGCCCGGTGTCCAGACTCCACCAGCTGCACCACTGCCCTCAGCAATGGTAAAATTTTCTTTTCTAGACCAATTGTTTCTCATTTATTCATTCGCCCTTAAGCAGAAAATCCACAAACTCACTTAACAGCATGTAATTATCTAACCAACAGTTATATTTTTCCAGGTTGTTGACAAGCACTGCATTCCTGGAATGGACCGGGTGGATGAGTTGGCGGAGTGTCTGGTGGAGCTGCGCACACAGGCGAGCCTCACACTTACCAACCAACAAGTTGCGACCATTGTGGGTTTGTGGCAGAACCTGGACCAATTTGACAAAGACAGGGTGATGTATGCTGCTCGTCATCAAGACAGGCTACTTACAGGATGTTTTAGGTCCCCTAAAAAGAAAGCTGTCTTTACTCCTGGTGTCGACAGCACAAAGAGATGTGTTTTGGGTTCTAGCGGCTCTCCAGCACAGTGGCCTAATTGTTGTCGCCTTGTTGAAATGATTTTCATAAGGTTGTGTAACATCCACCGAAGCCCCAAAAAACAGAGGACACAATCTCTGTCAAGATGGGATCTAATTCTTCACGATTACAGAAGAATTCGGCAGCTAATCCTGAGCAATGGAACGGTGATGAGCGAAACAACCCTTCAGCTAGTTGAGGTAAATCAGAGGACCCTTACAACATGGCACAATGAACGTTTAAAGGGTCAGGAGGTCTCAGTGCTGTTGCAAGGGCTGGATCTTCCTGAGGCACGTCCAGTGGCATTGGATGCTCTGCCTCCAGCACAAGTGCAGCCTGTTGTGCCTCCACAATATAGCCACCAGTTGCATAGCTACCAGATGCCACAAGACACAGCTGGACAGGCAAAGACAAAGTTTAGAAAGATCCAGCCCTCAGCTACCTGTACATCTGCCACAGCATTTTCATTTGAGCCATCAGCCTTGCACCCTCAGCGTTCAGCCACGTTCAGCCAGCTAAGGACAATTTATCCCAGGCCGACAGCACCACAATCATTGGTTCCTGACACACCCACTGCCCCTGTTGTGTCTCAGATGGTACTGTTGCCCTGCCCAGGCCCATTTTCCACCATTAACCCTGGAGCAATTTCCTCTGACCCACCTGCAAATGTCACAGCCACCCCAACCAAACGGTCGTACAATCGTACTGTAAATGCAAATACGTGCAGAAAGTGTGGCCAATTTCGTACACAAGAAACTGGCCATAGCCAGTACAAAGGCAAAATATTTTGCCCAAATAAAGAGACAATTACCAAGGAGCAGTGGTTACAGAATATGAGAAAATAACACTTGTGTGTCTGTGTGATTTATTCATTTTGCTCTCTTGGTTGGCTCAGCTCTGGGTTTTTTTTTTTAATCTTCCAGCCATATTTCATTTTAAAGTATTATACTGTGCACTTTTTTTTTAATCTTGTATTATTATTATTATGAAAACAATATTGAATAAAATACAAAAATATTTGTAATATGTATATGTGAGTATGTATAATTACACTATAATACATATTGAAATATATAATAAATATTAAACAACAATAAACTATTATATATAAGTACAGTGCACATACATATATTTTTATATACTTATATTTTATATAGTTCATAAATGCTTATTTTTATGTTTGTGTTCTTTTGTTGTTCCATATGGTGAATTTAGTACTTTTCCACATTTTTCTAATATGTATATAGTTAATAAATCTGTTTCTCTATGAAGACTGGTGTGTTGTATTTATTTGTTTTATTGCATGTAATAAAAATCAGTGTTCAGTTGCATTCAGTGTCAAGTAGCTGTTCCTTTTAACTCTGAATATATTACAATATAGTGTGAATGCAGTAATAAGGGGGTTATTTTGCCCCTACTGTCATAATAAATGATTACCTTAAATGCATTTGGACAAAAATGACTATCTTAGCATTATGGATGAAATTTTATAATGAATTCAAATGGTTTACTTCAAAAAGAAAAATTAAACTTAGAAATGAAACAATCGATAAAAATCAAATACACACACTACTTTTTAAATCAAACTTAGAAACTAAACAATCGATAAAATCAAATATTTTATGTGACGGTGTGGATTCGAACCTATGACTTCCTCACTTTTTTTTTCTTTTTTTCTCCCCCCTTCTTCCCCTTCTTATACAGACTAATGTTCCCCAGCTTGTCACGTGTCTAGTATCTGTAAAACCGCATTTTTCCATCTTAAAAATATATCTAAATTACGCCATATGCTTGACAAATGACCACATTGACAAATGCGGAACAATTAGTTCATGCGTTCATGACCTCAAGGCTAGATTATTGTAATGCTCTACTGGGTGGTTGCCCTGCACGCTTAATTAACAAACTACAGCTGGTCCAAAACGCAGCAGCTCGAGTTCTTACCAGAACCAGGAAGTATGACCATATTAGCCCGGTTCTGTCAAAACTGCATTGGCTGCCTATTAAACATTGCATAAATTTTTAAATATTGCTGATTACTTACAAAGCACTAAATGGTTTAGCTCTGCAGTACTTGAGCGAGCTCTTAACGCATTATAGTCCTTCACGTCTATTGCGATCTCAAACTTCCGGCCAGTTAATAATACCTAGAATATCAAAATCGACTGCTGGCGGTAGATCCTTCTCCTATTTAGCACCAAAACTCTGGAACAGTCTTCCTACCATTGTCCGGGAAGCAGACACACTCTTGTCAGTTCAAAGCCAGATTAAAGACACATCTCTTTGACCTAGCATTCACATAATACATTATAGACTTATATAATTCAATGTTAGGCTGCATAGATTAGGTCAGCCGGAACCGGGAACACTTCCCATAAATCCTGATGTACTCGTTACATCATGAGAAGAATGGCATCTACGCTAATTTTAGTGTCTGTGTTTATCTCGAGGTTTTCCAGTAGCCTCCCGGATCCAGGCCGTATCCAGATCTGATGAAGGACCTTCACCTGGACCCGATGACAACGCAGTGCTGAAGTGCCAACTAGTCTCTCCCTATGGAGGATCCCTTTACCACTCTACAGATAAGGCGTTGTCGGGAAATTTCGTTTCACGTTCCTACCCGAAGTGACAAAATAAAATAAAATTCTCTATCAAAATTTATAAGGTAAGCCCAGTACTTTGTTTAGGCTTGGTCTGTAGGGAATTCCAAACCTGCGCACATATATTCAAACGCACATAACTATAGAACCAATTCTAAATACGCATGTGAACGCCATCAGCGTTTCTCACAGGTTCGCGTTTAAAGTCTGTGTAGAGAGAATGGTGTCGTCTTAGCGGCCCCTAATTTAATAACAAATGATCGTTGCGACGGAAGATGATGATGAGGAGCTGGTATTTGCTGCATCACAATGTGAAGCACAGCTAAATACAGGTGTGGCATATGACACAAATGCAAATATTATAAGAATGTTTTGTGGAAACCCACTGAGAACCATTATTTTTGAAAATAAATAAATAAACGTTTTTAAATATATATTTTTTACAACACAGAATTATGTGACATCATCAAGCGGGATGCATTCTTTGAGTGCACTTCTTCCAAACCTTAAGGATGTCCAAAGGTGTCAGTGTATTTATTTGCGTTTCCTAATTTTCCCGTTGCTAAACAATCACTGGATAACTTTTTCACAAAGCTTGCTCTTCTCACTCACTCTTTAGCTCCGTGGGCTGTGGGCATCATTACTTTTTTTACTGAATTCCTCACGACTCATTTTCCTGTCTCCATTCCATCTAATCCTCATTCTCAAAGAGCTGTATTGATCCCATATTCCTTACATCAATAAAGTGTACACTGTGTTCTTTGCTTCTTAACACTAATACCATTTTCTTCACTGTTATTCCTAAATGTAATCATAATTATTATTAATAATTGTCCAAAATGACTGCTTCGCCGGCTGTTTGTGGGCTGCATTTATGGCGTATTACTATCAAATTAAACAGTCATCCTTATACTGTTTTTGTTACTGTTCACTCAGAGGCCTGTGCATCAGCGGAAACAGCACAGACACCAGATCTTCCTCATCATCAGCCACCAGCTGAGCTTCCAGGTCACTGGAAAGATCATCTTCCACCTTTCCAGCATGAGTGGATCCGGAACACACTGTTTAAGGCCAACCTGCGAACCGGAAATTCAGAAATAGTGTCCCAGCTGAAGCTTTGGTGGTATCCTCCTCAGCCCTCTTTGATAAACACCCAGCCACCCGCCTCACCCGACCTCTTCTTTTGTCGGCCCATTTTCTTATGTGGTTGTTTCCTCTTGTCTGCGTCCGCCCAGACTGTGGTAAGCACCGACTTACTGCGGCAGGACTTTATCGTACCGTGTGCAAGGTCTTGGACATCGATGGGTGGTATGACCTTGCCACTGAGTATCTGGAGTGCAAAAAAAAGTATCCAACCTGGAACGAGGACATCTTGGGACAGCTGGATATGGGCCACTGCAGTCAGTTTCCAGCTTTGCTGACATACAGGTAATTCATAATCACAACCATTAGGCGCTTTTATTTGTGTTATTTTTTCCAACCAAAGCATTTGCATGATTATACTGTTGTTTCCTTAGATACTCATGTGACAACCGGGTGGTGAGGATGATGAGGGAGAGGACACTGGGCAACAGTGTGACTCAGCTCTACAAGAAGCTGATGGAACAGCACAGTGAGGCATGGACACAGCGTGTCCTGCAGTACCTGACTGCCTGTGAACCATTCACAAGGTCCTCCCTTGTGCAGCCTCCTGTGTTTGCTGAGCCTCCCCTTTTACCTGCCCTACCTAAACCTAAGTGGCTGTTAGCTGTGTACGCCAGGGATGTTCTGGGGCGACTGGACGAGGTCAAGGCCAAAATTACATCCGTCCTTGGCTGTGTTCTCAAGATGGACTCCACAAAAAAGGTATCACAGCCCTGTTTATATCCAGAAATTGTCCAGATATGGATATGTGCGTGTACATAATGAACAGTTATGAGTTTTTATTTTGTTATCCTTTTTTTTTTTTTTTTCAGGAGAGGCATCCCCAAAAGTGATGTACGTGGACAGATATTGCTGCAGTCAGCACGGCCAGTCTCAGGTTAAGGCCATGTTTTCGGAGTGGGATGAGCTTGAAGTGCGCCTTGACATCTGGCATTTCATGCAGCGATTTGCTGCAGGTGTCACGACAGAGGCTCATCCGCTCTACGGGATCTTCATGGCACGTCTGTCCATGTCCATATTCCAGTGGGATCCAGAGGATGTGGCTGCTCTTCGCCGTGCAAAGGAGGGTGAGCTGGCGGCAAAGAAGACTGGCTACATCTCAGAAAAGGCGGTCAGTGCTCGCATTAACCGGAGGGAGTTGGCACTGCACTGCCGGAGGAGGACCAGGGGGGAGGAGGAGACCACCATATTGATTGGGAAACTGATTGATCAGTTTGACAGTGCGGACGGGAAGGACACTCTCGGAGTTCCACTTCTGAACCACAAACGGATCCAGCAGATATGGAAAGAACAGCGGAAGCACGTACAGTGTATCCAAGACCCAGAGCACTTTCCGCTATACATAAAGAAGGGGACACTGAAGAAAGGCGGTGTGGAGCTGTGCTGCTACAGGTGTGCTCAAGGCTCTACCTCCTTGGAGTCATTCCACCTCCACCTGAACCGTTTTATTCCAGGTATTACATACATATGGGTTACTAATTTTTCTGTAAAACATGTAAGCACTGTAACTGCTTCCATTACATTAAAGTAATGTCACATTAATAAATGTCACAATTGACAGTAATATTACAGTTATTTTCTGATGTCATAAAAGCATTGACAAAGCTGTCTTGCCTGACAAGTCACTAGTAACTCTGGTTATAACGACAATCATTTTTTAATGTAATTACATAACTCTATTACATGTTACCAGTTACTTCATAGCATCTCATGTGTAGTAAATATCTTGTACATATGTGACGTATAAAACCTTTTTTATTTATGTAACTTTTAGGAACCAGTGCCAGTGATGCGCATTTTCAGGCCTATCTCCTTGAGGGCTTGATGCGTTGGAATGATGACCGGATGGAAGATGCCATAAAAGGAGCGTCCTCCATCCGGTCATATGGCAGTGCCATGAGAGAGGCTGTGGACCAGCTTAGCCAGACAGTCTTTGGGAAGCCCTGGGATGAGCGCTATCGCCCTCCTGGAGCATATACAGGCAAGAAATTCATTAATCTGTTATTTTGTAATATTATACTAAGTTATCGATTTAGCCTTAAATTTACTAGACAAAATATTAAGAAAACTTAATTTTTTTCCATTTTATTCTTGTAGGTGAATTGCTCGGAATAGCGTACCTTTACAGCCAGACTGGCAAAACACTGACTCCAGTGCTCCAGAACCCAGAGGATGAAGACAGGCTGGTGGAGGAAATTGATGACCAAGACCTGCAAGATGAGGGATTTGAGGAAGACATCACGGAGGACATCACAGTTCCAGTGCTGTACGAGAATGACCCTTGCGGTGATCTCGCAAACAGCCCCTCATCTGTGCCTCAGTCTCAGTCCCCAGCATCACTGGCTGACATATCAATGGCTGACGTGTCACTGGCTGAGCCATCCACATCATCTAGAGAAGGACAGCATCTTGCCCCTGCACCTTCAGTGTTGTCACAGCCATCTGACACTGGAAGCAGTCTCTCCGACGAAACTCAGGTAAGACACTTTAAGGGCTTTATTTAATTTCAATCTCATTTTATTCCACATAATATTAACATGAATCTGAATTTACTAGGGAGCAGTCATTGGGCCCGATGGCATCGCTGGGTGGGACAAGGTCCAGGATCTGGCTGGTTACCTGGTTGGTCTTCATGAGGCTCCTTACCTCACTGACCTGCAGGTGACAGAGGCCATCCAGCTGTGGACAGCTCTCCATTACACAGACAAACAGCGGGTCAACTATCAGCCTTGACATCAGCCTCAGCTGACACATGGACGCTTAAAGGCACCGAAGCGGTCCGGAGTCACACCGGGTGTGGAGAGAGTGAAACGGTGTCTGATTGGACATCCCGGGGGTCCAGCACAGTGGCCCAGCACCAGCCGCTTGGTTGAGGCCATTTGTACAAAGCTGTGTGCTTTACACAAGTCGCCGACCAAGAAGGCTGGAGTTTGCACCCCCAGGTGGTCTAAAATCCTCTCGGATTACCACCACATCCGAGAGCTGGTGCTTAACAATCGCAGGCTAATGGATGAAACAATGATCCAGCTGTTTGAGCTAAACCAGAAGACACTCATTCAGTGGTAAGCAAGGCACATTATTTGCTTCAAATGAACTGAATACTTCTATAAACATATATATATAATACATGTAATTTATTTTCTAGGTTTCAACGGCAGCAGAAGAAACAGGAAATGAGTGTCCTCGCTCAGGGACTGACTCAACCTGACCCAATTGCTGTGGCTGATACGCAGCTTCCTCCACCGAGGGAAAAATTGGATGAAGCGGCATCGACCTCAGGCCCAAAACATACCTTTATCTTCCCGCCAAATCGAGAAGGACAGGCTCCTATTCTGCGACCAGGTCGACGGCCCGCTGCTGCCACCACCATGGTGTGCCCCATTGCACCTGCCCCCACAGCATCAGGACTTGTGCAGCCCATTTCAGCACCTGGGTCATTGTCACTAGTCCTTAACCCAGACATGACCGTGTCAATGGTGATTCCCCCTTCTGGTGCGTCAACATCCGGTGCAGGCCCAGCTCCGCCTGCTCCTGTGTCTGCTGCACCTGTGTCCCGTTACACCCAGAGGAACCGGCGCCGGCGGGCCCAGGAGATGGAAAGCGGAGTCCATAAGAGGAAGTATGTGCGAGGGGTTACATTTAACATGTGCAGCAAATGTGGGCAGCCCAAAACCAAAGAGTTTGGCCATAGCCGATATGGTAATGCCACATTTTGCTTGGCTGCCTCAAATGGAAAATCTTTAGATGACTGGTTGGCAGAACAGCGCCAGCAAAATACATGCCAAACTCCTCCTCCTCAATAAACAATTTGTTTCTTTCCTGTATATATTTTGTATATATTACTGTACATGTGTCCACCCAGTGTGTATGTACATATGTATGTATATACGTGTGTGTTTGTGTCTGTGTACTCATTTCAGTATTTGTGTGTATTCATTTTAATAAAACATTTTACATTTGAAGTGTCATTTAAATATTTGTGTGTATTCATTTTAATAAAACATTTGAAGTGCCTTAAAATAAATCTGTTAAATCATATCAATCAAATCATATCCCTCACAAAAAACACATAGGCTATTTGAAGAAACAATTTTATTCATTGTATTAAACCATAAACAACATGTAATATGCAATATTTAAAAAAATTATATACACAAAAAACATTTAATAAAACATTTGAAGTGTCTTAAAACAAATTGATAAATCAGGTCAATCAAATATCCCTCACAAAAACACATATTTAAAGAAATGTTTTTATTCATTTGATTAAACCATAAACATGTAATATGCAAAAAAATGTTTTAACTATAATACACAAAAAATATCAACCAATATAATGATGTCATAGATAATTAAATGAAGACGCAGGCGCAGTTGATCGCACGTAGAACAGAGGTTCGAATCCAGCCCGCGGAGGGTGACTTGTTTCACATGTAACTAAAACTCCTTCATAAGGCACAGGAATAAAGCCCTAATAATGTTGCAGGGGAAATTTGTGGGCACATTCCCGTTTTATGCGTCTTTTTGGCTTGCGTGCGAGGGCGCAAAAATTGGGCCCCTTCTTATGCTAAGCAAGCACTCTACCATTTGGGCTAATTCCCCTTGACAAAGGAGAGCAGGTGTCCATCGCTCTCAAAGACAAAGTCGAGGAGCGATCCCTTTAATTAAACCCGGGATTGAACCAGGGACCTTTAGATCTTCAGTCTGCACTGGCTACCATTTGGTTGTAGATTTAATTAAAATATTGCGCTTTAAGCCATGCAAGCGGAAATGTTTGCGGCCAGGGCAGCAGCGGGAAGGTCATCCGTGTTGGCTCGTTGGTCTAGGGGCATGATTCTCGCTTAGGGTGCGAGAGGTCCTGGGTTCAAATCCCGGGTGAGCCCGTTCTTAGGCTTTGCTTTTAATCTCTTCAGCCTGATTAGGGAAACCAGGATATTTCGGAGAAATTGGGGATAAAAACAGTCAGAGCGAGGCAGGTTAGCTCAGTTGGTTAGAGCGGGGTGCTAATAACGGCAAGGTCGTGGGTTTGATCCCTGTACGGGCCACTGTTTAGACCTTCAGCTAATCAGGCCTTCAGCTCTGCTCGTCTCGAAAGTGACGGACAGTCTCCCAAAAATCTCTGCTGGCTAACCCACCTTCGGAAATGGCAGTACCTGACAGCCGTAGGACTGTATATGGCGACCAATCACCTTTGAGATTCAATCTTTCCCTGGCCAATCAGGCAGGTGGGTCAATAATTCAATAGCATATCATCTAGATTAGCCATTATTTGCTGGCCAATCGCAGGGTGAGCCGACTTTATCCCGCCTTCTCGGCCCGGTCATTTAAATGACAGGTGGATCCTGAAGCTGCCGATGCTGTTTCTCTGAATGCAGAACGCTGAACGCATCCTTCTTGCTCCTTGTACTCTTGACGATTCCAGTAAGAACTTTTATGTGTATTATTGGATATTCAATTTGTTTCTATTTTCATATAGGATTTAGCTAGCCTGTTTGGTGCCGCTAAATGTGGCTTTTTGTCATTATCGATCAGCCAATGTTGTAAACAAACTTTTACGCTAGGTTCGCACTACTACCATCAGTAGCTTCATATTAACTTTATGACTTAATGTAACACTTTACGTTGTCACCAAATACAATTGAGCATGTGTTGGTACCATATTCATCCAAGCGTACTAAGACAATTGTTTATGGTTTATTTGTAAGCATATGCAAAGGAGCGCACTTTTGCGCCAAAATAATCCGCCTTTTCTAGGCAAGCAGGGCTTGATATGAACTTTTGATGAACTATCAAAGGTTATACATCTATACAATCTATGAAAACAAAACAGTAAAAACATGGTACAACTAGTTCTTTTTATAGCATACAAAATCAAATGTGCACTCATCTGAACAAAGGGGCTTGTGAGAGTAGAATACAATAGAAATCTAATAGTGTTTGACTAGTTGGCTAGAGTTAATGTCAAGCCCTGGTTATTAACAGGATTGAGTTGGTGTGGTACATATCATGTGTTGCATACATGTTCGGTGCATGTCTCTGTAATCCCTCATTTTGGGCCCTTGCCATGATGACTTAATGTAATTACACTATAACATGAATAAAACTGCTTATCTGTCATTACAGAAAATGTCCAAACAACAATCCAAAAGCCACAAGGCTATGGATGATACTGAGTGGGTCTCGCGGCTCAGGTCTTTTGCCTACACTGGCCATCAGATGCAGGTAACCGACCTGCTCCAAGGCAAAAGAAGTGGTACAGTCTGTATCAGAAGGTATGTAGGAAAAGTATCAAAATTAATATATATTATTAATATATATTTTGTTTACAGATAGATAAGTGCCCTCTGCAGCTGAGAGGCCAGCGGACGCTTTTCTCCCAGCCACAGAGGTGTTTGTGTGGATTTCATTCTCATAAGGTAGGCTAATTTGGGCTCTTTCAGTTTAACTACAGTTGATGCAGTGTGCACACAATATAAAGATGTGGTATTTCTTAACATTAATGTATTCTTGGACAATTTCTGTTGTTTCTATCTGGGTTGGTTTGGCAACAGGTCTGTTCCACAGCAGAGGAAATTGCGTAGCAGGTAAAAGAAGGTCATAAGGTTAAAACTAACTACATCACTAATAACTGAATAAAAAACCCAAATCTAAATTAGTCACGTCATTTGCGTGAAAGGGATTCTTATACATTATTGTTTATACTATTAACATAGAATAGAACAGTAGTATTGTGCTTTCTTTAAATCACTGGTGATTTTGTCCATCATCTTTCTAAGTCAGACTTTCTTGGAAATTCTATTTCATACTGTATATATGCACTGTTTTATACATTTTTGTTATGCAGCAGCAAGTGCCTACAGCCTCATCTAGACCCACAAGCAGTGCAGACCAATCAACTAGTGGTCAATGTAGCTCCTTAATGGTAGGTAGATTTTATAGCTTTATGTGAGAGAGAATTCATTACGGAAATATTTTATATTCTTGTCATATTTCAGCTCCCAACCACTGCTCCAGTAGAGCGTCCCACAGCTGACACTACACCCGCAAGTTTGGTGAAAAGGCCCAAGCTCACCCTTTCTTCGGTACATATGATGGCATGTGTTTTAAAATGGTTCACAATTGTCATATTAATACTTCTCTCTTTAAAGTTGAAAAGGTCCAGATTTGGTGGAAAGCATGTGGAGAGTGCAAAGCCAAATTTAAATGTTGGACGGAAAGCTCATGTAAGTAATGAATAATTATTATTTCTTTGCTACAAAAAAAATTCCAATGATACAATTGTTTTATACCTTGTATTTTTAGACTCATTCAACCACTGCTACAAATGCAGCTGCCCGTGTGTGTGAGGCTCCAGTGCTAGCAGGTGGTCCTCCTCAAACCATCTCTCCACCACAGCCTCCAAGTGCAGAATCATTTTTTCTTGCTCCTCCATTACCGCCTCCAAAACAACGGCAACGGCCAGTGGAGGGGCAGAGTTTAGGAGTGAATGTGGTAAAACATTGCACTTGTTACTATGTTTGGTTAGTATTTTTTTGTCTTTATTTGACCTGTCCTTTTCTGTGTCTACAGAGCGCATTCCAGCTTGAGCACTCTACTGCAGTTCCTCTCCTGTGGCCTAAAACCATGCCCCAGGAGGATCACTAGTGGAGGTCTTCACAGGCGGGTGCGTCAGGTCCTGTCACAGTTGAGGAATTCATTGACGCTCCCTTGCGCTGTGTGTGTGTATTTGTGAATGAATGTGTGTGTGTGTGGGCGTGGTCGCTGATTATCCTCCGGGGTTATCAGCGACAGGTGTTGTGCATTACCACTGCCTATTTATACTCACCTCATGCGTCTTGTGTTTGTCAGATTGTTGTTTTGTGGATGTTGCCTGTTGTATTCCTGCTTCTTCGGCTACTTGTGTTTCCTGCCTTGTCTTCGTCTGAAAGTTTGCCGTTGCAGTTTATGTCTTCACTCTTCACCAACACTGGGTTCATCACTTCACGTCTGACCATCGGATCGAGTTGTCCACGCAAGCCTGCGCTGCCTTGTCATCATCATCATCATCATCGGAGATTACCATCACACTGAGAAGGATCTTGTGATCTACACACCTCTCTTGTAAACTGCATCTGCGATCCTCCAACACTACTGAGAACTTTGTCTGCTTCCCTATTCACTCTGAGACTGGTGCTATACATTCTAATAAAGATCTGTTTTACTTGCTATTGTCCCCTCTATCCATTCGTTACAGGTCCTTGACATTGACCGCTTTTACAACCTGGTCACAGAGACTCTGATTTGCTCCAAGTGCCACTGCAGCTAGCTGTCTTGGAATAGGGAAATACTTGAGAAGCTGGACATGGCCCACCGTTCTGAGTTTAGGGTCATTCTTACCCGCCGGTATGTTGCATTATTGTGTGATTTTTGTCAGTTGCTTATCCATGTGTATATATAATTTATTTCTTATTACAGATATTCCTGTGACATCAGGGTGATACGCCTCCTACGGGAACGTGGTCTGGGGAATGGCCCTGTCCGACTGATTGGCCAATTGAAAGAGAACCACAGTGAAGAGTGGCTGAAAAGGGTTGTGCGGTAAACCAGCGAGTGTGCTTCTTTTACCAGCAAAAGTTGCCTGATGCCGCCAACATTTGAAGAGCCTCCCCAACCTGTGGCAATTCCCAGCTATAAGTGGCTTTCAGTGGTGTACAGCCAAGACATCCTGGTCAGGCTGGAGGATATCAAGGCTAGTATCACCTCCACTTATGGATCCATCTTAAAACTGGATTCCACCAGAAAGGTACATCTTTAATTATTATTGTATTGAGGTTATGCAGATTCTATTTCTATTTAAAGGGGTGGTTGATTATGATTTCACTTTTCTAACTTTAGTTTAGAAACTGTTCGAGCATAAACAACATCTGCAAAGTTACATCGCTCAAAGTTCAAAGGAAGATATTTGCTTTTAAAGAAATCGTTTTATAAGGACTACAGCAAACGGCTGGTAGGGACTACACGATCTTCCTCCCGGGTTAGTGACATCACTAACCCTATCATTTACATAAACCCTGGGAAACAAGATTTATAGATTATCATGACAGAATATGCTAATGAATGACTAGAAGATATCTACACATAAGCTACATAAATTCCTCAACTAACCATTCAGAAACGTCCTGTTGCATTCTACGTGTCACTTCTTCTTGAGTCTCTCCATCATTGTCTGACTCCAGTTTGAACATAAACTTTGACATTTCTAGTGCATGTCTCTGTGGTAAAAGGACACAAGCCCTTGAAGCTCCGCCCCCTGTGCTGAGAGAAGCAGCTCATTTGCATTTAAAGGGACACACAAAAACAGTGCGTTTTTGCCCACCCTCAAAAAGTGACAATTTTAACATGCTATATAAGAATATCTGTAGGGTATTTTGAGCTAAAACTTAATACACACTCTGGGGACATCAGAGACTTATTTTACATCTTGTGAAAAGGGCATTATACCACCCCTTTAAATCTAAATAGAAATGGAACCTCAACTGAATGAACAACTTAAACAATAACATAAGATGGAATGTCAAATTAAGGGACAATTCAAAGATTAAAACAAGAATAACATTGCAGAGATAGCCACTCAATTAATTTATGACATTACACGCATAAGCTCTATATTCATGCAATAGAACCATTGAAGGTGTTGCTACTATTGGTTTAATATAGGGATGTCCCGATCAGGTTTTTTTGCCTCCGAGTCATTTGATTGAGTATCTACCGATACCGAGTCCCGATCCGATACTTCTATAATACATCAAAAAAGAATAAAGAAGAGCGAAAAAAACAGATCCAGGATGTTCCTTATTTTTTATTTAGTTCACCTTATTTTAACATTCAACAACTCTGTTAACAAACAGAGCACTTCTGTGAGGTAGCTTGAACAATCAAGTAATAAATAACATAAATTCTTCACTTTTGGACTTTAGTGCAACAGTAAATATAAAAAAAGTCTAATATATATAGCACCTCAACTTAAAATACCCGGCAGGCATGTAAACAAATAAAATATAAAAGTGCCACAGTGTTTGCAAAGCCAGTAATGTGCTTTTAGGAACTGCACTCGTTTCACACTGCACACTGCAGAGCGTTCAGCGCGTATTTTTTTCGCTGCCCATGTTAACAGATTAGAGCATTCACACCGCATGCAGAGGTGGCGCGGCAGTGCGTAGAAGAGCAGAGCAGCAGTGCCGCGATCGTTTCGGCGCCGAGTCTATTTTTGCTGCGCCGCTTACGCTGAATTAAAGTGACAATGCATTGATCATGGCCAAAATACACCGCAGTTTTATCCCAAAAGTGCATTGATGATATCTATTGTGTTTTAAACAGTCAATCAAATGACCAACAGCAGTTTAAAAAGAAAACAAATGTCAAAAAACAAACTTGTAAAAACAAAGATGAACCAAAAGTTATATAAATGAAAAATTATTAATAAAATAAGCTTCTTGACAAGTCTTTTCTCTTAAATGTATTTGAAAACGAAAGAAAGCAATGCCAACTTATCCATTATAGAGTACTCTGTCTGTACACAACCTGCGGTTCAGCCGCGCGTGACAAACGCTGCCAGTGTGAAAGCGAAACGCGCGTGTCCTGCTCCTGCTCATACACACTGCTCCTGCGCTGCTTACACTCTGCTCGCGTGCAGTGTGAAACCGGCGTAACTCTGTGGCACCGCATAACTATAGATGTGTTAAAAAATAATGAGAATATATATACATATATATCCGAGTCCTGATCGGGAGGTAACGTCCGATTCCGATCGAGTCTGAAAACACGTGATCGGGCCCGATTTCCGATCACGTGATCGGATCGGGACATCCCTAGTTTAATATATATGTTTTAGATCACCAAAAAGCTCTCAGGACCGGCAAAAGGCACTGCACAGTGGCTGACATCCGTTGGTAACGAGATGGGTCAAGTGCTCATCAGTGTCTTGACTGCTGGTGAGGGACCAGGTTTGGATCTTATGGCAGCTGGCTTGGTAGACGGGTATGTTACCTGTAATACATTTTCAGTTACATGTAATTTAACTTGTCCTTAGTTTAGAATCTACTATTTACAATTTGCGTTTGTAATTTACTGTTGTTTGATGAAATTCTTTAATTATTTTTGATAATTATTTCTCGCAGGTATAAAGCTGCAGGTGTAGACCCTCCTGTTGCTCTCTGTGGACTGTGGCTGCTGCAAGGATGTGGGTGAGACCAAGCTGAAGGCCAGATTTGGTGGATGGCCTAACTTGATTGTTCGCCTCGACATCTGGCACTTTATGCGACGCCTGGCTGTGGGATGCACCACTGATGCACTCCAGCTCTACCCCACTTTCATGGCTCGCATGTCAGCATGTATTTTTGAGTGGGATGCTGCTGATGTCAACAAGCTGAGAGGCAAAAAGAGCACAGCTAAAAGAGCAAGGCCTGATGGCTCTGACGGAGAAGCAGCTAGATCGGCACATAACAAAAGAAGAGTTAGAGCTGCACTGCAGGAGGAGGACTCTTGGAGAAGAGCAAACCATCCGGCTGTTGGATCAGCTCATCAGTGACAAGGGTAAGGATGCCCTTGGTGTTCCTCTTCTGGACCCCATCAGAATGCAGCACATCTGGCGTGTTCAGAATAGACATGTTAAGTGCATTCAGGACCCACCTGGTGTGGCGCTGTACACACAGACTGGCACCCTCACCAAGGGAGGAGTGCAACTGCAGACACTGCGCTGTGCCAGAGGTTCTACATCTTTGGAGTCATTCCACTGTCACTTAAACCGGTTCATTCCAGGTACGTGCAACTCAATGTTTAACAGAAATACTTTACCTTTTTCCTTTTTGTCGTTTTAAAAAAAATTTACTTTAGGAAACAGTGCAAACTCGCTCAACTTCCAGATCTACCTGCTAGATGGGCTACATCGTTGGAACCACAACAGGGCAGCAGCTGCTCTGGAGGCAGAAGCCTCTGGCCTGCGCTCATACTCGGGCGAGCTGGTTCACAGTGTGAATAAAGATTATGAGAAGGTTTTTGGCAGGAAGCTGATTCCTCCTTTTACACCACCCGCAAAGTACACAGGTATTCATATTTAATATTCTATGTTTATGCTCATAGTTCTGTCTCTGTTTCTATGTAGTTTTTTGTAATCTTTTTTTTATTGGTTTTGCATTTTCAGGTGAACTGATTGGAGTGCAGTACCTGTTGAGGCAGAACAATGAACCTCTACAGTGTATGGCACCAGACTCCGAGGAGGCAAATACATTGCTGGAGCAGTTGGAAGAGCCAGTAGAGACTGATGAGGGCTTTGAAGAACTTGAACATATTGAGGTCACTCTTGCCGATTTACTTTTGGACACATCTGATATGATCTCAGTGCTACCTGCTTCTTGTGCTCCTGAGCTTTCTGGTCAGTCTGCACCTCCTGTCCAGTCCACTCACCTGCTGGGGGTCTCGTCTGCATCTGCTCCTCCTGTCCAGTCTACTCACCTGCTGGGGGTCCCGTCTGCATCCACTCCTCCTGTCCAGTGCAATCACCTGCTGGGGGTCCAACCTGCGTCTGCTGCTCCTGTCCAGTCCACTCACTTGCTGGGGGTCCCGTCTGCACCCGCTCCTCCTGTCCAGTCCACCCACTTGCTGGGGGTCCCGTCTGCACCCGCTCCTCCTGTCCAGTCCACTCTCCTGCTGGGGGTCCAACCTGCATCCGCTCCTCCTGTCCAGTCCACTCACCTGCTGGGGGTCCAACCTGCGTCTGCTGCTCCTGTCCAGTCCACTCACTTGCTGGGGGTCCCGTCTGCACCCGCTCCTCATGTCCAGTCCACTCACTTGCTGGGGGTCCCGTCTGCACCCGCTCCTCCTGTCCACTCACTTGCTGGGGGTCCCGTCTGCATCCGCTCCTCCTGTCCAGTCCACTCACCTGCTGGGGGTCCAACCTGCATCTGCTGCTCCTGTCCAGTCCACTCACCTGCTGGGGGTCCCGTCTGCATCCGCTCCTCCTGTCCAGTCCACTCACTTGATGGGGGTCCCGTCTGCATCCGCTCCTCCTGTCCAGTCCACTCACCTGCTGGGGGTCCAACCTGCGTCTGCTGCTCCTGTCCAGTCCTCTCACCTGCTGGGGGTCCCGTCTGGGTTACCTGGACAATCTACATCTTCAGAGCAAGTTGTAAGAGAAATACCAGTATGGTTTATATTTATTGATGGTTGACCTTCTTGAAATACTTCAAATCTAATGTAATACTTCCTCCTAGGCCGTGGATGAACAGAGTTTGGCAGGAATGGATCGTGTTGATGAGCTTGCGGAATACTTGGTGGAGCTAAGAAATGAAAAGGCCTCACTCTTACCAATCAGCAGGCCAGCACCATTGTGGGTCTTTGGCAGAACTTGGAGCAACACAATAAGGACCGGATTTCTTACGCTGCTCGACATCAGGAGAGACTGCTCACTGGTCGGTTTAGGTCTCCGAAAAAGAAGGCTGTATTTGCAGGAGTTGAAAGCACAAAAAGGTGTGCACTTGGTTCTACTGGTTCAGCTGCTCAGTGTCCAAACTGCAGCCGTCTTGTAGAAACAATATTTATCAGATTGTGCAACATTCATAATAGCCCCAAGAAAATTGGACACCAAACCCTTTCAAGATGGTCACTAATTCTAAATGATTATAAAAAGATTTGACAGCTCATTTTAATCAACGGCATTATTATGAAAGATATAACTCTGCAACTTGTTACTGTAAATCAGACCACGTTGATACAGTGGCGTAACAAAAGATTCAAGGCACAAGAAGTTGCAATTCTGATGCAAGGGTTGGTACTGCCTGATGAACGCCCTGTTGCCAGTGAACCACTACTCCCAGTAAACACTAGGCCCACTCAAGTCACACCACACATGCATGAACACACTTACAACATACCACCTGACATGGCTGGGTGGGCAAAAACCAAGCTAGTTGTCAAAGATAGAGCAGAGCTGAGAACCATACAGCCAAAACAACATAGAGCTCAGCCAGCAGTTTTTTACATGCCACTCCTAGTGCCACCAACCACTACAGCAAGTAGCATTCTGCTTCTGCCGCCACCCCAGACCACTGCACCCAGTAGAGTTTGCACACCACATTCTGAGAGCACAACTGGCCCTTGTCAAATGCAAGACACGCCACAAAAAGAAAGCGTAAATACACTAGAACAGTCACATGATATCCAACAGATGCACTAAATGTGGAGAGCCACGCACCACAGACACCGGCCATAGCCAGTTCAAAGGCAGAATTTACTGCCCTAACCAAAGAGCAGTGGCTGAGAATGTTAAGAAAATAGTACATTGTATTTTATGTTGTGACGATTTTGTTTTTATTATAGTAAAATATTTATTTGTTTTGCAAAACTAATACAGAAATAATTGCACTATTGTTGGTTTTTTTATTTTTTTATTTGATTGTGATTCATTGTGCTGCCCACAAAATATACACAATGTTGTATTTGTTCTAGGTTAATGTGTTGTATATAGTTCAGTTTGTTTTCTTTTTACTTGTAAATAGTGATTTATTGTAAATACTATACCAAACGTGATTTGTTTGTACATATTTTGTTGAATGTTGTATATTTGTATGTATGTTTTATATTTCGACGTGAAAAGAATAAAAAATATTTTATTTATCTGTTTTATGTTTATTGTTTTGTTAATGGCTGATAGTGACAGTGATGTGATAGGCTTAGGTGGAGTGTTCAAAGTCAAATTACATAAGAGATACATGCAGAATGCCCATATATTTATTTTTTTCAATCAAGGTTACAGTAATAGGTGGTAGTTTACTATTAATCATTATTAGATACTCCTGCAATATATCAGTACACTAAATGTTCTTCCATTCTACCATTTGATAATACTGGGTCATCAATGCAGAGTGCTTATAAAGTTAGATCATTGGGAAGTCCCTAAAAATGTGGTTCAGTACCTCCTTTTGATCAAAAAAAGTAGATTAAAATGCAATGTGTTAAATACATGGTTAATTGCCTGCAAGCTGAACTGCATTCCTTATATTGCACTAAATAAATCTTGAAATGAATAAAAAAGACTTGCTGGGGATCGAACCCGGATCTCTGTGATTTTTCTCCTCCCCTCGCCGCGGGCGGGTATAGATATATACACGATGTCGCCTTGGCTACGGTTTCGTTCCAATGAACTGCCGTAGCCAAGGCGACTTCTATTGTATATATCTATACCCGCCCGCGCTCTCAGATCACTTGGACGTGGCTGTGTACAAGAGGTAAAAACTATATAAATACTGTTCGTTTTCTCACACAAACCGCTCGTTTCGTGTCTTAGGCCACGGGTAAAAACTTTTCAAAACTGGATCTTGTTGCCTATAGTTTTTTCTTTAAAACAATGTGAAAATCATCCTGATCCCTAACTTTTGTAAGAAACTAATTGTCAGAATGGCTGATATGCAAGGAGCCATGAAACATCATGAATAATGCTGTGATTCACACCTGAAGAGACAAAGACCCTCCCCTGGGAATATCAAAGAGGAATGTGACAGAGGGAACTATAGAGAATCAATGTGAGGAGACTTAATGGTTTATTGTTTTGGCTACAAAATCTGAGTTTAAGTTAAAAGTAATCTGACTATACATTTTCTTTACACAAAGACTTAACTTAAAAAACTTTAGACCTACACTACCGTTCAAAAGTTTTATATCTGTAAATTTTTTTTTTTTTTTTTAAAGAAGTCTCTTCTGCTCACCAAGGCTGCATTTATTTGATCCAAAATAAAGCAAAAACTGTTTATTTTTACTATTTAAGATAAATGTTTTCTATTTAAATATATTTTAAAAAGCAATTTATTCCTGTGATCAAAATGTTCAACATCATTAGTCCAGTCTACAGTGTCACATTAACCTTCAGAAATCATTCTAATATGATGCTGCTCAAGAATCTCAGGATTCTTTGATGAACTGAAAGTTCAAAAGAACATTATATCTGAAATAGAAAGGTTTTTTAACATAAAAAAATGTCCTCTTTACTCTTACTTTTGATCAATATAAGGCATCTTCGTTGAATACAATTATTAATTTCTTTCAAAAAAAACAACAACAGCAACAAAAAACTAAATTCTTACTGAGCACAAACTTTTGAACAGTAGTGAATAATGTTACAATAGATTTATATTTCAGATAAATGCTGTTCTTTTGAACGTTCTATTCATCCAAGAATCCTGAAAAAAATTGCACACAACTGTTTTCAAAATTGATAATAATAATTTCTCAAGGATCATGTGAAACTGAAGACCGGAGTAATAATTTACATTAAAGGAATAAATTGCATTTTAAAAATATATCCAAATAGAAGTCTGAAAATAGTCCAACGAATATAAATAAAAACGTACTCATCCAAAATTGTATCCATGGCTGGACCAAGTCGCTATTTAAAATGCAAACGTTCATTGTCGGAGTCCCGCTCTTCTTCTGCGGAAAATGCGATCTCTTCGTCACTATCCAGGACGAGCTGAAGAGCTTCCTCACCTGTGTAGCAAATCTTCTTCTTCCATCTTCCAAACGTGCAAGAAAGTGAATGATACTTATTATGAAACTTAATGATTTTTAAGGCATTGTTGGGGGCGTTTGCCATTTCGCATAGATCGCCTCAACACATTGGCTGCGTCCGAAACTGCATACTTCCCTACTATATAGTAGGGGAAAAGCAGTAGGCGAGCGAATAAGTATGTCCGAATCTTTAGTATCCATAAAAGAGTAGGCGAGAATTACCTGGGTGACGTACTAATTCTGACGAGATTCGGACATTCGTATACTAATAGTGCGTCCGAATATTCCTACTTTCCTACTATATAGTAGGAGAAAACAGTACGTGAAAGGAGTAGTATGTTAGAAATCTCAGTACTCATAAAAGAGTAGGCGAGAAGTTCCCGGATGGCTTACTGCCACAGGAGAGGATACGTCATTATTAAACATCGCGGAGATCAGCGACGCGGGTGTTTTTAAATGTGAGTAAACACGGTTCCTTGTGTTAAAATCGCATGTGTTGAACTACTGTAAACTGTTGAACTGTTGAAGGTGTAAAGACGTTAGACAGTATATTATAGTTGTGATTTTGCTGTAAAAACTCATTTTATTATGTATAGCTAACAGGGGAGCTCCAGTAAGCACACATAACGTTACGTCTCTAAATTGGATTTACATAAACCATATTCATCTTAAAGACACTTATTTTAAATGTATATTAACATCTGACTGGAAAATTGTCGATAAGTATCGCAGATGAGCACATCACAACATGAAATAGAAATCTGAGTGAGTGATGTACTGTATGTGTCCTATTGTGTAGGAGAATTTATTGTTGTCAACACTGCTTGTATTACATGATAAACAAATCTACATAAAGTAACTAAACATATGTTATCTATTTTATATGTCCATTGGTACTGTTGATGAATTGAGGAACATTTATGTTGCGTAAAAAGTGAGTTAACACATCAGCATCAACCTCAACATGTAAATGTTTATTGAGCTCATAAATCACAGAGGTAACATGAATCTTGTCTGGATGTTACAGGAACAGATGAACATATGTGTGTTTATTGAGCACATAAATCACAGAGATAACGCAAATCTTGTCTGGATGTTACAGGAACAGATGAACACTTGTGTTTATTTGGTGGAGAGTGGCTCATGAAGGCTTTGAGTGAGTATACTACAGAAATGAATAACAAATCTATTTAAATCTTAAGTTGTAGTTTATTTTAATTATTGTAATTTCAAACAGAGCTATTACAGCACTTTTCTGATTCTTGATATCTGTGCATTTGCTGCAGAGCTTTTGTGGTGGAGCAGAGGATGCAAGGCAGGGTGACGGATGCATTTGTGAAAAAAAAAAGAAGGAAAACCTGAAATAAAAATACAAAGTACGATAATTTTGTTACTTGTAATACAGAAATCAAATGACATTGTGCTGTTAACATGTCTGTTTTTTTATTATGTTTTGTGCATTTTTGTAGGATTCTGAAATTTCTGCAGACTGGTATATCATCATCACTGAGGATGAGGAGCCCAGAGCTGAATCCTTGAAATGGTGCCATGGATGAGACCCTCCATCACTCCATCGGCCCTTATGAGACCCTCCATCACTCCACCTGCTCTAATGAGACCCTCCATCACTCCACCTGACCTTACGAGACCCTCCATCACTCCACCTGCCCTTACGAGACCCTCCATCACAAACTCTTATTGCCTCAGATTGTGAAGCACAGCGCAGCAAGCAACAACCTCAGGCACAAACGCATGGCTCACCTCATGAAGAAAATAGAGCACCAGCTTGTTTTCAGCATGTTAAGCGTTTGCTGTTGAGACGAGCCTCACAGGTTCTGTTCAGGCTCTCTGTATGAGGTGATGAGGCAGACGGTGCACTCAGGCAAGGATAGCCTCGATGTCCCTTTCCCATTCATGATCAGATCCCAGTCTGACTGCAGCAATGAGGGACATGATGGATGGCAGAGACAGGTGAAGGTGGGAACGGTGGTCAGCTGATTCATCAGAATAAAGCCGCAGAATGAGAACCGCTGTGTTGAGTTGGCAGTAGGATGTGGGGTTCACCGCCTGTAAATGTATCATTGTTAGAACAATAAGTATGAATAAAGCTTTGTTTCATATGTTGTTGACTTGTGTGTGTGTGTGTGTGTGTGTGTGTGTGTGTGTGTGTGTGTGTGTGTGTATATATATATATATATATATTGTGATTGTTACTTTTTTAAATCTTTTACTCATTTATTCATGTTTCTTATTGTTGTCAGTAAATAAAATATAATAAATTTCATTAAATAATGCATTAATTCATTGCTTGACTGAAAATTGAGATGTGTTCACTGCAATTATCTAGTGTAGTCATGCATAGCTGTGTCATATGACAAAAGAAATTACATTTTGCTTGTTTTACTAAAATATATAATTTTCAGTAAAAATTTAATAAAAGTAATAAGTATTGGTCAGCATTTATCATTATTATTATACATAAGTGTTGGGGAGGGCTAGCAATGCAATTCATTTAGGGGTAATCTTCATTTTTAAGATTCATAATACATAGTACATCATAATATAAGATTATATACTAATACACGGGGAAAAAGCTCAATGACGAGGTTAAATATCTTTGAATAATTCATCATAATACATAAAGAAAATGCATTTTTTTTGTTTGCTATTTATAACCCTGAGGGATAAAACGACAGTTAAATTGAACAAGAAAAGAGGGAAAAAAAATAGATTTAAGCCACTTTTGCTTGTGGGCGAACATTTTTGCACATAAAATGAAGAAATTTAACAACATATTCAAGAGATGCCGATTTGGGGGTTTCGTAATATAAAAGATAAAACTGTGGGTCACATTAGTGGGTTAAAAATATAAGAACTTAAATCAACCCATAATTTATTGGTTATACTACATTCACAAAATAAATGGCCAGCTGTTTCTTCAAGACCACAAAATGAGCAAGTTTCGTCAATATCAAGATACTTACAGATAGATTAATTAAACCTGTCGCTCAAATCTTTTAAGTTGTTGTGCTTGTGATTAACGTCGTAGGTTACATGATTACGTCAACAATGGCGGATGATGTACGGCTCGCATTTATACTTAATGAGCGCAAAAAGAGTAGGTACTTTATAGCCCGATCTCGTTAAGTAAGTACTTATTGAAATTAAGAACCTACTCAGTGAGTATGAGTTTTGGACACAGCCATTATCTTATGAATAGGGTGTGACCACATTAACGATAATTAGCTAAGCCAGGAGAAACTGTACATCTCTTTAGTTTAATACAGATTACATTGCAGGAGAATATTTGTTTTAAATGTTATTTAAAAGTAGACATTTCAAGCTTTCTTTAGACGTATGTTTTATGTTTGTGTGATAAGTATTCGCTGAGTTTCAGTTCATTATTTAGACGTCTTTCAGAAAGTTTCTTGCGGAGACAGCGACAGCTGAAAGCGCACCCTCTTTGTTTTCTTTATTTGACAAAAACACAAGGATTTGTTATTATTGTGAGTGTACACAAATAAAAGAAGACCCTTTATAGTTTATAAAGATGTATAAAGACTAATATGTATGGCGAAAAATTTAGTATTTTAAGTTGTTTAAGCTGTCATCAGGAAAAATACAGCAGAATGTGCTGGCGTGTTCTCGGGCTCAGATGGTTAAACTGCATAACAAAAATTGTCTACACTTTGGTAGGCCCTAATTGCTCCCTTAAGCTTTAAGATATAAACCTTCTTGGTTTTGGATTCATCAAGAGTCTTAATTTTGTCCATTGTCTTCAATATTCAAAATTACAGTCCATTTAGCTATGAAAAAATAAACCTCTTGGTTATAGCTTAAACAATTGTCTTCTTATTGTGAAACCTGATATATCTCGATTGTCAAATATGTGCTAGTTTGTATTTTGTTTTGCCTTTTAAACACTTTTATAATGATCATGTTAGAGGATAACAGGTGATCGGGGTCGCTATGTAATAGCTATGTAATAGTTTTCCGCTCACCGATTTGGTTAGTGCAAGTTCACCCAAATATGAAAATGCCATAATTTACTCAACCTCATGACGTTCCAAACCCAAATGACTTTCGTGCATCTTCGGGACACAAATGTGAAGATAGCCTATTTTAATGAAATCTGGGAGATTTCTGTACCTCCATTGCAAGTCTATTCACCCATAACCCCATAACAAAACGTTCACTAAGAATCATGAATCGAGCTTTTTAATCCAAGAAGAGACACGATTGTTTTAAATGATGAGAAGATTTATTTTGGGTTATTCACATATAAACATTGATCAGCGAACAATGTTTGCAGCATTCTAAATTTGGTCTCGGAAGCAATGTTTATATGTAATAAATGAGGTCAACAGCGCTGCTGTAACAGCGGTCAGCTGATTTATTTGCTTGGTCAGCAGGGGGCCCTTCAAACCTGCGGGGCCCAAAGCAGTTGCATGGTGGTTAACAACGCTACTGTATTCCTGGTATTAAGATGCCTTTTGGTCGATCGGATCATAAGCGGACTGCGCTAAATGGGTGTAAACGGGGTCTAAATAGTTGAGCCTGACCAATTCCGACCAATTCCAGATGTAGTCGAAAACGCATTCCACCGGACTGCTTTCGTAGTATAAACGCTAATGTAGTCAAATGTGTTCAAACAGCCACAAAAGACCACCTACTCTTTGCCTACTGACCTAATGAGTAAACAATATGGGAAAAGCGCTGGCCAGACAGGATTTTAAATTGTTCAGTTTATGACCCAATTTTGGTTTGAAGACGAAAAACATACCAAGCAAACCCATTCATTTACCAGCAGTTCAATTTAAGCGCTGTGTCTGTTCCTCAGTTTTCATCATTTGAGTGCTTGATTTTGAGTATCTCTGCTCCTACTTCTACAATCATTGTGACAGTCTACAAACCACCTAAGACTAAGCCACATGCAATCTTTATGTCAGAATTTGCTGATTTTCTGTCAATGCTGTCCCTAAAGTTCCACAAAATTCTTATTGTTGGGGACTTCAACATCCATGTGGATCAAAGTGATTCTACGACGGCTAAGGAATTTTTATCGCTGCATGACTGCTTCAATCTCTCACAATTGGTAACTGGCCCGACTCACTGTAAAGGCCATACTCTGGATCTTGTGATTACAAATAGCTCATTTGTATTACAGTGAACATCTGTTGACATTGGATTATCTGACCACTCAGCTGTCTTCTTTAATCTGGAATTGCAAAATTCTTGTGTGCCTTCCATCCGAACGGTAACATTTCGGAAGTCTATTGATCAGACAGTATTTTCAAATTCTGTTGTTTCCACTTTCAATGATATGCACTTCACATCTTTGGAGGAGAAAGTCTCTCAGCTGAATAACGCTCTTGCTTTTAATCTAGACACCTTTGCTCCCCTGAGATCCCGCGAGGTTACTTTTGCTCGCACTGCTCCATGGTATAATGACAATCTGCGCACTAAGAAGGCTGCCTGTCGGAAAATGGAGCGAAAATGGCATCTCACTGGCTTGAATGTTCATTATCTAACCTGGAAGGACCTTCTAAGTGACTACAGAGCATTAATTGAGATTGAAAGATCTTTGTATTTCTCTCAGACTATTGAAAACAATCAAGACAACCCAAGACATTTGTTTCAAACTATAAATAGACTGCTTCAAGTTAAAGCTGTTACTACCATGCCTGTTTCACAGCAGCTGTGTAACTCTTTTCTTCATTTCTTCAATTCAAAAATTTATAACATTCATAAACAAATTTCTGTCTCATCTGTTTCTACTCTTTCATTCCACTGTCCACCTGGGTTCACTGGTACTTTTCTAACAAACTTTCCTCTTCTTGATACTGAGACTCTTAAAAGGGAGGTATCTAGCATGAAATGTTAGTTTGCTTTTGCTTACATGCCTTGAGAGAGTGTCTGGTGTGTCGGGGACAGTTTTGAAGTGGTTTAGATCCTATTTTACTGACTGTTCCCAGTTCATCTCAATGGGTGACCATAGGTCTGAGATTAGCTCTGTTCTCACTGGTGTTCCTCAGGGGTCAGTTCTGGGCCCTTTACTTTTTAACATATATCTATCAACACTTGGCTATCTCTTGAGATCGCTCGGCCTCCATTATCATTTGTATGCCAACGATACGCAGATTTATTTACATTCAAAACCAGATGAGCGCCCCGACACTGATTTTCTTTCCAGCTGTATTACTGAAATGA
Source organism: Leuciscus leuciscus (assembly GCF_965113295.1). Classification (NCBI taxonomy): domain Eukaryota; kingdom Metazoa; phylum Chordata; class Actinopteri; order Cypriniformes; family Leuciscidae; genus Leuciscus; species Leuciscus leuciscus. The sequence goes on along the minus strand of NC_138728.1, from coordinate 30,885,480 downwards.
AAACCTGGATGAGTAATAATTTCCTGCGTATGAACAATGATAAAACTGAAGTTATGCTCATTGGTTCCTGTCACCAAACTTCCAAAGCTGGTTCTTCGTCTTTGACTCTTGATGGCTCTGTCTTGGGTATCCAGATTAAATAGAGGAACTTTGGAGTTATTTTTGATGCTAATCTTTCATTTGATTCTTTCATTCAGAATACTGTTAAAACATCTTTCTTCCATCTTAGAAACATTGCTAGATTGCGGCCGATGTTAACTTTTCCTGAAGCTGAAAAGCTGATAAATTCCTTCGTCGTCTCTCGGATAGACTATTGTAACGCCCTTTTAGCCGGAGTTTCTAAATCTATACTACACAAGCTTCAACATGTACAAAATTCTGCCGCCAAGGATCTTAACTGGGTCCAGACTATGTAACCATATCACTCCGGTTTTGGAATCTTTGCATTGGCTCCCAGTCAGGTTCCGAGTCGATTTCAAGATTATGATGCTCACATACAAATCTTTGCACGGCCTGGCTCTAAATTATCTAGCAGAACTGTTGTACCCCTACACTCCTAATTGCAGGTTGCGCTCCTCACAATCGAGCATGCTGGTTGTTCCTAAAACTCGCTTAAAGTCTATGGGTGACAGGGCTTTCTCTTTCTATGCACCTGTCCTTTGGAATTCTCTACCTCTTGAACTTAGGGAAGCTCAGATTTATGCCATTTTTAAAGGTCAAGTTAAGACATATTTTTTTAAACTCGCATTTTCCTGTTGATGTGTTTCTTGTTGCTTTTAACAATTGTTTATTATGTGTACAGCGCTTTGAGATGCTGCTTTTAAAGGCGCTTTATAAAATAAAGGTTATTATTATTATTACCTGCCCATAGACCCTACCCTTGAAGAAATCGGGACAGAAGTGGTTGAAAGTGGACAAAAGAAATGGATTAAAATACCAGGTATAAATGGGCGTGTGTCTGCTTCGTCTACATGTGAAAATGTATTTCACTACCAGGTGTACACAGGGCCTAAGATTTCCATGTTGATAAAAAAAATACTTTTCTCTGGTGTGAATTCTCATGTGCCTGTTAAGACTTTATTTTACAGTGAAACTTATTCCCTACTGTTGACAGGTGAAAAGGCTCTATCCCGTGTGAACTCTCATGTGATAATTAAGGTTTCCTTTTCGGTTGAAACTTTTTCCACACTGTTGGCAGGTGAAAGGGCTTTCTCTAGTGTGAATTCTCATGTGGACTTTAAGTTTCTTGTCTTGATCAAAACTCTTTCCACACTGAGGACATGTGTAAGGCTTCTCTCCTTTGTGAATTCTCATGTGGATTTTAAGGTTCCCATCTTTATTAAAACTTTTTCCACACTGAGGACATGTGTAAGGCTTCTCTCCAGTGTGAATTCTCATATGGATTTTTAGGCTTCCATGTTGACTGAAACTCTTTCCACACTGAGGGCACGTGTAAGGCTTCTCTCCTTTGTGAATTCTCACGTGCCTGTTAAGGCTTCCTTTTTCAGTGAATCGGTTTCCACACTGTTTGCATGTGTAAGGCTTCTCTCCAGTGTGAACTCTCATATGATAATTAAAGTTTCCGTTTCGGTTGAAACTTTTTCCACACTGAGGGCACGTGTAAGGCTTCTCTCCAGTGTGAATTTTTATGTGCCTGTTAAAGCTTCCTTTTTGAGTGAATCTGTTTCCACACTGTTTGCATGTGAAAGGGCTCTCTCCAGTATGAATTCTCATGTGGACTTTAAGGTTGCCCTCTTGATCAAAACTCTTTCCACACTTAGGACATATGTAAGGCTTCTCTCCAGTGTGAATTCTGATGTGGATTTCAAGGCTTCCATGTTGACTGAAACTCTTTCCACACTGAGAGCATACGTAAGGCTTCTCTCCTTTGTGAATTCTCATGTGCCTGTTAAGACTTCCTTTTTCAGTGAATCTGTTTCCACACTGTTGGCATATGAAAGGCTTTTCTCCAGAATGAATTCTGATGTGGACTTTAAGTTTCCTGTCTTGATCAAAACTCTTTCCACACTGTTTGCATGTGTAAGGCTTCTCTCCAATGTGAATTCTCATGTGATAATTAAGGTGTCCTTTTCGGTTGAAACTTTTTCCACACTGTTGGCAGGTGAAAGGTTTCTCTCCAGTGTGAATTCTCATGTGCCTGTTAAAGCTTCCTTTATGAGTGAATCTGTTTCCACATTGTTGGCATTTTAAAGGGCACTCTCTAGTATGAATTCTCATGTGGACTTTAAGTTTCATGTCTTGATCAAAACTCTTTCCACACTGAGGGCATGTGTGCTCCCTCTTAGTGCATGTGGGCTCCTCTCCAGTGTGAAGTCTCGTGTGGTCTTTAAGGTTAACATGTTGATTGAAACTCTTGTCTCTCTTACTTCCTGTCTTTTGAGATTTTTCTTGCGAGGAAGTCTTTTCAGTATGTGAGCAACTAAAAGACTTTTCTCCAGTTATGAAATCATGATGATTCACATATTGATCTTTTTCTTCCTTTACATTCAGTTCATGGCTCTCTTCTTTCAGTGCCATCAGGTCTAAGAAAAAATAAATAAACAAAAATATTCCAAGTTTAATGGCACAAAGCAACAGACACAAACTAAAGCATCAATACCAACATACACAAAATCCTATACCCACTAAGCTACTGAAATAGGTGTTACAGATGATACATCTGCTCACCCTGTGGTCTGTGTGGGTCCTAACGCCCCAGTAAAGTGATGGGGACACTATACTGTCAAAGAGCACCGTCCTTCGGATGAGACGTTAAACCGAGGTCCTGACTCTCTGTGGTCATTAAAAATCCCAGGATGTCTTTCGAAAGAGTAGGGGTGTAACCCCGGCATCCTGGCCAAATTTGCCCAGTGGCCTCTGTCCATCATGGCCTCCTAATCATCCTCATTTACTGATTGGCTTCATCACTGTCTCCTCTCCACCAGTAAGCTGGTGTGTGGTGGGCGTTCTGGCGCAATATGGCTGCCGTCGCATCATCCAAGTGGATGCTGCACATTGGTGGTGGTTGAGGAGATTCCCCCCTTCTATGTAAAGCAATTTGAGTGCCGAGAAAAGCGCTATATAAATGTAATGAATTATTATTATTATTATTTGAGAACCCCTTCTCAATATTAATAACTCTTCACTTTCTTTAAGACATGTCCCAAAAACTTTGACCCAGGAGATTTGTTTACTTATAGACTGGTCTCAATCTCCCATTTTCTACATCTTCTAGGGGTTAAGGCACAAAAACTTTCAAGGGAATAAGAAAAGAGAACAAACTCCCTGCTCAACCATCAGACCAAAAACTCATCACACAGTAGTTCCATGTAATGATTTATTGAAAGAAAACTGGCATTATTTTTGTCAGAGGAAGCAGCAGATGTTTGTTATAAGTTTGGAATGACCCATCATGATGGTCCAAACGTTGCTGGAAGGTAAAGTTAAAATTCCTAACACAACATGTCAAGTCAAGTCACCATTTAACAATATGAACTGTTTCAAAGCAGCTTTACCGTAATAATAGGAAATTAAAGTAACAGAGATTGTTTTGGCTTTACAGCAGCTCTAGAATAAAGTTATTTTCCAGCTAAAGTTAGTTCTGATCGATTCACTTCCGTTGCAAAGATCATTAGTTATTAACTTAGGGACCGCTTACACGACACCGTTTTAACAGAAAACCCTTAACGCACTCCGGCACGCTCATTAGCAGAATTATTTATCGCTTCCGAGTAGCCATGTGAACCGGATCTATTTTGACTACGTTTTATCTGTACAGAGGTAAAGGGAAGGAGAAGGGGGCCTTCACAGTGGAGAGACTAGCTGACACTTCAGGACTGCATTGTTGTCGTGTCCAGGCGCAGGTCCTTCATCAGATCTGGATACGGCCTGGATCCAGCGGACTGCGGTAAACCTCGGAATAAGCAGTGAGACTAATATTAGCGTAGACGGCATTCTTCTTATGATGTAACGAGTACATCAGGATTTATGGGGAGTGTTCCCCGTTCCGGCTGACCTATGCAGCCTAACATTGAATTATAGAAGTTTATAATATGTTATGTGTATGCTAGGTCAAAGAGATGTGTTTTTAGTCTAGATTTGAACTGACAGAGTGTGTCTGCTTCCCGGACAATGTTAGGAAGACTGTTCCAGAGTTTTGGTGCTAAATGGGAAAAGGATCTACCACCAGCAGTCGATTTTGATATTCTAGGTATTATCAACTGGCCGGACTATAACGCGTTAAGAGCTCGCTCAAATACTGGGGAACTAAACCATTTAGTGCTTTGTAAGTATTCAGCAATATTAAAAAATGTATACAATGTTTAATAGGGAGCCAATGCAGTGTTGATAGAACCGGGCTAATATGGTCATACTTCCTGGTTCTAGTAAGAAATCTAGCTGCTGCGTTTTGGACCAGCTGTATTTTATTTATTAAGCGTGCAGGGCAACCACCCATAAGAGCATTACAATAATCTAGCCTTGATGTCATGAACGCATGAACTAATTATTCCGCATTTGTCATTGAGAGCATATGACGTAATTTACATATATTTTTGAGTGCAAAGGAGCAACTGTGTCTAAAGTGCCGGAAAAGAGACAGTCAAAAGTTCCTGTCGCAATATGGAGTTCTTCTAAGCTATCTGGGATGCTGAGGAAATGAAACTGATCAGGAATGTTATTAATAAAGCAATCTTTAGTAGCAGAAGTAATAGGTCTAACATATTTGTAACAGGGAGTCGGCTTTGAAGCCTTGGCTAAATGAAGTATACACGAGACTAGATAATGATCTGAGATGTCATTGCTCTGCTGCAGAATTTCAATGGCATCAACACTGATTCCATGTGATAATATTAGATCTAGAGTATGATTACGACAATGAGTAGGTCCTGACACGTTGTGTCTAACTCCAATAGAGTTCAGAATGTCTTTAAATGCCAATCCCAATGCATCTTTTTCATTATCTATGTGTATATTAAAATCACCAACAATTAGGACTTTATCTGCAGCCAGTACTAACTCTGATAGAAAATTAGCAAATTCTTCGATAAAGTCTGTATGGTGCCCTGGTGGCCTGTATACAGTAGCCAGCACAAATCTCAAACGTGATTTATCATTTACACTAGATAGTGTTACATTAAGCACCAATACTTCAAAAGAATTATATTTGAAACAAGACTTCTCACTAATTCTGAAGATATTACTATAAATTACAGCAACACCTCCAGCTTTGCCTTTCAGACAAGGCTCATGTTTATAACAATAATCTTGGGGGGTGGACTCATTTAAAGTAATGTAATCGTCTGGTTTTAGCCAGGTTTCTGTCAAACACAGCACATCTAGGTTATAATCTGTGATCATATCATTAACAATAAGTGCTTTTGAAGTAAGGGATCGAATATTCAGCAACCCAAGCTTTATCATTTGTATTATATATATTTTTTTATTTGTTGAACATCAATTACATTTTTACTCTTAAATGGGTTTGGGAGTTGTTTGTATTTCCTAAATTGGGGAACAGACACAGTCTCTATATGATGATATCTAGGTGAAAGAGGCTCTATGGGATGGGATTTATCTGACCTCAGTGATGTGAGACAGCTGGCAGACGGTCGGTTTAGCCAGTCTGTCTGCTTCCTGACCTGAGCCACAATTTGTGTTTGAGCTCTAAGGCTATGTGGCATATTACTAGAGAGAAGACTGGCACCATCCCAGGAGGGATGAATACCATCTCTTTTCAACAGGTCAGGTCTGCCCCAAAAACTGTTCCAATTGTCTATGAATTCTATATTATTTTGCGGACACCACTTAGACAGCCAGCCACTGAGTGAGGACAGTCTAAGTAGTATCTCATCACTCCAGGGAACAGGAAGGGGGCCAGAGCAAATTACAGTGCCTGACATCGTACTTGCGAGTTCACACACCTCTTTAATGTTAATTTTAGTGATATCCGACTGGTGAATCGAACATCATTAGTACCGACGTGAATAATAATCTTAGAGAATTTATGATTAGCATTAGCCAGCACTTTTAAATTTGCTTTGATGTCAGGCGCTCTGGCTCCCGGCAAACATGTGACTATGGTGGCTGGTGTCTCTATTTTCACGTTCCGTGTAATAGAATCGCCAATAACATCACTTCTCCTCCTGCTATTCAGATGATTCGAAGCTCTATTAGTAATCTAAACCTGATGATCTCACTGTCTTAGCTTATATCTCGGCCTCATTTTCGAGCATCTCTGCAGTAATTTTTTATTTGACTTGACATCAAACAACTGTTTATTATTATTATTACATATTGTAATATCTAATATATGGGCAGGCCAAGTGACGCAGGTAATCACAGCCGTGCTGATATAGAGCCATATCGTATGACTTTAATATGTTGTTGTACTGTATATCGAAATAATCTCACAATGATGCGTTTGGTTGAATTACAAAGCGCTTCAGTTTATCCGTATTCATTCACTCTTCAGCTTCAGCTCAACCCCCAAGGTTTTTTTTATCACTGCAAAAGAGACTCAAAATACTTTGTAGAGACCAAAGTGGAGATGTTTGGCCATAATCTGTCAAAACCCAAACACAGCATATCAACTGAGGGTGATGATTTTGGGCTTGTTTTACAGCCACAGGACCTGGGCATCTTGCAGCCATTGAGTCTACCATGAACTCCTCTGCATATTCAGAGGCCATTTGTCTGACAGTTAAAGCTTGGCTAAAATTAGTTCATGCAACAGGACATTGGCTCTCATTCACAAATAACTGAGAGGATTATTTCGTATTTGTATGCACAGGAGAACTTCTCACGAAAAATCTCTACCTAATTCACGACACCTTCGTATGTACATGAATTTGTTCTTAACATCGCTCTGATGTCAGTGAAATTGGAGTATTCTAAATGAGCGCCGCGTGCACAAGGTTAGTCATTTGCATAAAACACGCCCAAACCATTTCCATAAGGGCTTTCTATCAGCACACGCTTTCCTTATAGCGTTTCGTCACGCTCGTGAAACTTGCAGCTTGTTGCAGACGCGCTCTCGCCCGATGCTCGAGCAATGCCAAGTGTGCCATTCTCACCAGTTCTCACAATAAACACCTTTTATACAGAAACATATTACAGATTACCATTACCTTAGATTACCTCTCAATAGCCAGCTGTACATACGCATATATCTATGTCATTCAGAGAAACCTCACAATCTGAAACAATAACACAGCTTTTCCTTGTCTTTAACTGTATATGATGGAATGTATTTAAGATTCAATTAAATTGTATTATTTTAAAATTGTATATATGGATTAATGGATTATATAATACAACCAGAGATGGGTAGCAAAGAACATTTACTTGAGTATTTTTGGGGAAATTTTTACTTTTAAGAGAAGATTTAAATGTTGGTACTTTTACTTTAACTCGAGCACATTTCTAATAAAAAACTGTGCTTTTACTTTGTTACGCTGGGCGATGTTCCTCCCATTAATTTATTTTAATGCAATACATGTTAAGAAACGCGTCGTTTATTCCAAGCAAGCGGTCTTTTTTTCTGGGGCATGAGCGATGCCCCATTCACAAATGAATCACTGTTTTGAGTCGATTCTGTTCAAAGAAGTTGGCAAAACTGTCTAAATTGGTTTGCGAATCAGTTTGAATTATTTGTTCAGTTCCCTGCACGCACTGAATCATCTGAAGCGTAACAGGAAATTTAAGAACATCAAGAGTGTTGGATGAAATGGCCGTGGACCTACAGTCAATTAAAAGCAAATCTGCAAAAGCATCCTATTGTTTTGCAGCAATGAAGATCTTTATTATTTGAACATCTGCATATGCTGTCTGTGAACGGTAGAGCTACACAGGTTGAGCTACATTCGATTTCATTCCATACAGGTAATACATTTTACAACCAAACAGATTATTACGCCACAATTCCACTACTACAAAGTATGACATTACCAGCTTATACATTAAATAAGCTACCATTGTTCCCAGAGTATGAAATGAACACCAGCCAACCCGTGGTAATTTGTGGGTATTGCGCAGTGGCGGCGACCTATTCGTCTTGAAAACGAACACCTTTGCTTAGACACAGTTAACCAGTTTACACGTGCCTGCAGAAATAAACATTTGATTACATTTTGGAGAACAGAAAGAAGATCCGTCAATGTGCATTTGATCGTTGTTTGTGTTCAGATGTTCAGTAGTCGTCAGCGGCGCGTGAGCAGCGCATATTTTTTCCGCCGCAAGTTACATGTTAATCAATGAGTTCATTCACATCGGGAGCAGGAGCAGCGCGTCATGGTGAGCGTCAATGAGGAGTGTCGCGTGGGCAGCAGTGAAGCGGGAGTTTCGGTGCCGAGTGTGTACAGCGTGCCTGTTGTTTTGTTTTCGGTCTAGCTAGATTCGGTGTGGTGTTGTAGTTTTTCTAATGTTACTAGTTGTTGCAACAGCATGTGAAAAAAAACGACAAAGTTTGCTAGTCCAAAAATAACGTTAATCTCACGGAAAATTTTTTTACGGTGTTAAAATGAGTTTGCGTTATATATATATATATATATACACAGTCGTGCTCAGAATTAATCATACCCCTGGTAAATATGATAAAAAATGGCTGTAAAAAATAAATCTGCATCGTTTATCCTTTTGATCTTTCATTCAAAAAATTGGCAAAAATCTAACCTTTCATTGAAGTAAAAGAATTGAAAGTGGGGGGGAAATCACACTATGAAATAAATGTTTTTCTCCAAAACACGTTGGCCACAATTACTGATACCCCTAGAATTTTTTATGAGTAAAATATCTTATTTTATCTTAGTATATTCCCATTAATATTTACCTTTTTTTTAGCACACCAGGGTGACTAGGAACATGAAATTGTCCAGCTATGACTTCTTGTTTCACAGGAGTTTATATATGAGGAAACACAAAGGCCAAATTCCCTTAATCATCCATCACAATGGGTAAAACCAAAGAATATAGTTCTGATGTGCAGCAAAATATTGTTGAGCATCACAAAATAGAAAGTGGCTGTAGAATTGTAATAGCTTTTAAAGAAAATAGCTAAAGAATTGAAAATCCCCATTTTGACCATCAGGGCAAAAATTAAGAAGTTATAATCAACTAAAGATGTTACGAATCTGCCAGGAAGAGGACGCGTGTCTATATTGTCTTAATAGACGGTGAGGATGAAAGTTTGAGTGGCCAAAGACTCTTCAATAATCACAGATGGAGAATTGCAGAGATTAGTTGAGTCTTGGGGTCAGAAAGCCTATTAAAAAAAAAATCAAACAACCCCTACATCCCCACATGTTGTTTGGGAGGTTTTCAAGAAAAATGCTCCTCGCTCCTCCAAAAACAAACTCCAGCATATTCAGTTGTCAGACACGACTGGAACTTCAAACGGCACAGGGTTCTGTGGTCAGATGAAACTAAAAAAATAGCTTTTTGGCAGCAAACACGCTAGATGGGTTTGGTGCACACAAGGATAAAAAGTACCCCATGTGTACAATTTAATATACCATTGGATCTTTAATGTTGTGGGCATATTTTTCAGCTGGAGGACCTGGACTCAGATAAATGGCATCGTGGATTCTATCAAATATCAACAGATAAAAAATCAAAACCTGACGCCTTCTGCTAGAAATCTTATAATGGGCCGTGGTTGGATCTTCCATCAGGACAACGATCCAAAACAAACATCAAAATCAACACAAAAATGTGTTAGGGAGCACAAAATGAAGCTTCTGCCATGACCGTCCCAGTTCCCTGACCTGATGAGTGGAGTGAACTGAAGAGAAGAGAAGAAGCACCAACATGGATCTGGGAATCTGAAGGATCTGGAGAGATTCTGTATGGAGGAATGGTCTCTGATCTCTTGTCAGGTGTTCTCCAAACTCATCAGGCATTATAGTAGAAGACTCAGAGTAGTTATCTTGGCAAAAGGAGATTGCAAAAATGTATTTAATAAAAGGGTATCAATAATTGTGGCCAACGTGTTTTGGAGAAAAACATTTCTTTCATAATGTGATTTCCCCCCCACTTTCAATTATTTTACTTAAATGAAAGGTTAGGATTTTGTCAATTTTTTTAATGAAAGATCAAAAGGATAAACGATGCAGATTTATTTTTTACTGCCATTTTTGATCATATTTACCAGGGGTATGATTAATTCTGAGCACGACTGTATATATGATCCGGAGTAACTAGTAACTAGCTACTTGAGTAGTTTTTTCATTAGATACCTTTTTACTTTTACTCAAGTGACTATACCATTTTTTATAGTTTCCTACAACAGGTTTACATGCATCAAAGGCAGTGTTGGGCAAGTTACTTAAAAAAAGTAATTAGTTATAGTTACTAGTTACTTCTCCCAAAAAGTAACTGCGTTAGTAACTGAATTACATCATTACAAAAGTAACTAATTACTAGGGAAAGTAACTATTGCGTTACTTAAAAAAAAATAAAAAAAGTTTAAATATAAGAAATTTCTTGGATACCCCCAATATGAAATGTTAAATGAATGAAATTGACACTAAATAGAACATCTTATTATTATAAAACATTGTACACTAATCTACACTATTTTAATGTTGCTGTGGGACAATGTGAGAGACACCTATTAACTTAAATATTAAAATAGTATCATTACTATAGTGCAACAATAAAACAATAGATGGTTTAGAACTTTTAATATTTATTGCACAGACCACAACTGGCCAACAAATAAGTCTAAAAATAAATTATCCTTCTTAAGAAATGTACCAAAAATAAATAAATAGTAGCCTAATAAAAATATACATACACATACACTCGTGCATATAATTAAAATGATAAAACTCACACACCTTTACAACTGGTAGACATTCTGTATAGCCTACTTGAAGTATTTTCTTCCTCACAATAGTAAGTTTAACAAAAAGTGCTTTCAATATAATACTGAACAATGTATCAACATAAATAATAATAATACAATATAATCTTTTGGGGGTTTATTTTTATAACCTACAGAGAACGTCATTAGCAGAGGTTATTTTAGCCAAATTCTAGTCGTGTTTGCCGCACATGCTCATAACCGTCAAACAAATATGTTTGAACGTTCCCTGCAGGTTATTTTGGAGTTTATGTTATATAAACTAATTAAAACATTGCATATGATACCAATATGCTACAGAGATTATTCAAATGCTGATATGTGTAATTTATTTATAAATAAAGTATTTATGCTCGGACACATTCGGTCTCTGTCGCGCACTGTCAAGCGCGTTCTCGGACACACTCGGTCTCTCTCGCGCACTGTCGAGCGCGTTCTCGGACACACTCGGTCTCTCTCGCGCACTGTCGAGCGCGTTCTCGGACACACTCGGTCTCTCTCGTGCACTGTCGAGCGCGTTCTCGGACACACTCGGTCTCTCTCGCGCACTGTCGAGCACGCTCGCGGCATTCGCCTCGCTTTTGTCGAGTCCCGCGCCTCATAAACACTCACAACACCAGAGAAAAAACATTGCAGCTCCTATGGCTGAGAGAGAGCCTACTCGGATGAAAACCACTTCAGTGAGCTCAATTAAAGTAACGCCGCATTTTTATTGACAGTAACGGTAACGGCGTTGTAATGGAGGAAGCAGTAATTAGTTAGATTACTCGTTACTGAAAAAAATAACGCCGTTAGTAACGCCGTTTATTTATGACGCCGTTATTCCCATCACTGATCAAAGGTCAAAAAACTGTTTAATTTCCTCATAATATTGCACATCACCACATTTTCAATGATTCTCAAACGACTCGTGAGATGAATCAATCCCTCTAAATCCCGCCTTTCTGCAAGCTACTCTGCTCTGATTGGCTAGACAGCTCAGTCTGTTGTGATTGGTTTACCGCGTCGAAAACAAAAACACCCATTGCCATAACAACGTCAGCTGTCCTGAGGCTTCCTACACCGTAAACTAAACACAGTAACTAACAATGACGTTGATTTTACCATATCAATGCGAGCGCGATGATGAAACACTGGAAGAACTAGTTATTCAACCCAAACCTCCATCGCAAGGACGACTCGAGCAGGGCGTTTCTCACTGATACACTACTCAGTTTGAGGTACATTATGAGATGTTGCAACTGTAATTCCTCACCATCAGCATTATTAGGCCTGTCACGATAACTACTTTTTGTTGTGCGATATATTGTCCCAGAAATAATTGCGATAAACAATATAATTGCCATTTTAAAATCATTTTATGCCACTGAATATAAATCATAATATAACAGCATAATAATGCAAGTAGGCCTACACACTTTCAAATGACAACAACATATATTGTGCGAGAAGTCAATATATTGATTATTACGACAGGCCTAAGCATTAACAACTGCATGTCCATCAACAAACAAACAAATAATTTTACTTGTACTAATTTATATACCGAGTATTTTTTTTATATATTGCGGTGAACACGTGGAAACTGTATCAATAACAGTGCATGTATGCAATGTATACATTAGCCGAGCTCTAGCGTGAATGACTGATGTAACATAAACGTTGGTAAAACAAATCTTGCTCCATGCTTAACCTTTCCTCAAAGTAGTGAGAATGACAGACAATCTGCATTAATAGACACAGTTATAGGTAATAGTGGCCCACAAACTGATTAGCAGAAGTATTTAAGTAAGACAGTAATAACATGAGTTAGCTAGTTAGCAGGAGACCTACTCAATATAAAACTCAAAACGAAGTATTTTGAACACCATCTTTCAAGAGCAAGCGGTTTGTGAATCCTGCATTGAACTCCGAGATTTGAGAAGCAGCCGTCAGTGAAATAAAGGGAACACAGCAAAAGTTTAGGATTATACTGCTGTGATGTCATGTAAAGATGAATTTTAACCACTGATTCTTCACATGGTCGTCCTTGGGCAGTGGAAAAAACTGGCTTTACCTTCACATTGTAGAGCACAGCTTCTTCTCGACATGATGCTGTCCAGTATCCAAAGGAATCAGCTGCAGGTTTGAGGTTCAAGTTTTCCCTGGTGTCTGCGCGCACAAAAAGTGGGCGGGCAATATGCTGATGTTTCGTCTTGACGTCACAACGAAACGGCTTATGACTCGTTTGAAAAACAATTAATTTCATTGACTCAGAGTCGACTCTTACTTTTGAATAGGGTTGGGTACTGAAACCGGGAACCGATATGGAACCGGTACCTAAGTAACCGGTATGTAACCGGACCGAATCAAAACGCAGATTTCGCTGCCACTTAAATGCCTCAGTTCTCTGTTGAAATATTTGCCCTCTGGTTCTCCGAAACGGACGCAAGAAACATCATCACCGCATGTGATCGCTAGTTAACCCTTTGATGCGTTTTTCATCGTTCACACTAGTCAAGTCAAGTCAAGTATATTTGTATAGCGCTTTTCACAATACAGATTGTATCAAAGCAGCTTCACAGTATTAAATTAAAATAATACAACAAGGTTTGTTTCAAGTGGAATTTATTGATTGATAAAAAATTAAATTAAATATCTCCAAAATATCCCCAACTGAGCGAGCACTAGTGTGCTTAATGTTCGGATCGCGTGACGCTCTCAGCGCTGTCATATTATATCACAACTATTCAGTGTTTTCAACCACATAAGGTTTATTTTAGGTTTCAGACATTTAAATACACAAAAGTACTAGCAAAACAACATTTATTCAACATTAAATTGACTTGATTCTTCTCACACTTCACCTTCAATTTGATGAACTGACGTGTTGTAGACTGACAGATGATAATAATAATAATAATAATACATTTTATTTGTAAAGCACTTTACATTTGACACCAAATCTCAAAGTGCTACAGTAGAACATAATTAAAAACAATACAGTATACAATAAAAACACAACATGTTAAAAGACGGGACTAAAAACAAGCATTAGCTGTTAAAATAAGCCTGTGTAAAAAGGTGGGTTTTTAGTCCTTTTTTGAATGTGTCCACTGTCTGCGGGGCCCTGAGATGGTCTGGAAGGGCATTCCACAGGCAGGGAGCAGCGACTTGAAAGGCCCTGTCGCCCATTGTTTTGAGCCGTGTCCTGGGCATGACCAAACAGTGCTGTTGGCCTGACCGGGTTCTGGTTGATGAATTTGGTGTGAGCAACTCAGTGAGGTAAGTGGGGGCCGCACCGTGCAGACAGTGATGGGTCTGAAGGAGGACCTTATATTCTATGCGGGACTGAATGGGGAGCCAGTGCAGTGAACGGAGGATGGGGGTGATGTGCTCATGTTTTCGCACCCCCATCAGGACCCTGGCAGCGCTGTTCTGAACATACTGGAGCTTTTGAAGGCTCCTGCCAGGAATCCCGATGAGGAGTGCATTACAGTAGTCCAGCCTGGAGGAGACAAAAGCATGGACGAGCTTCAGAAAGGGAGAGGGAGGGGCGCAGTTTGGAAATATTGCGTAGGTGAAAGAATGCAGTTTTGCAGATAGAGGTGACATGACTGTCGAAGGAAAGGTGGGGGTCAAATTTTACCCCTAGGTTAGTAACAGAGGAAGAGAGGGGAGTGGTGTGTCCAAAAAGTGAAACAGTGGTGATTGGAGAGGAGCGGAGTTGATGAACGGTTCCAGTTTGAATGGCCTCTGTTTTGGAGCCATTCAGCTGCAGGAAGTTTTGACTCATCCACGCCTTTATCTCCTCCAGGCAGGAACTAAGGCGGGCAGCCGTGGGAGGGGGAGCTAGAGGGAGTGACTTGAAGGTAGAGTTGTGAGTCGTCAGCATAGCAATGGAAATTAACTCCATGCCTGCCGACGACACGACCCAAGGGGAGCATGTAAATGGTGAAGAGGGTTGGACCGAGTACGGAGCCCTGGGGGACCCCACAAGTGACAGTGTGGGGTCTGGATTTTACATCCCCCAGAGCTACATACTCGGTTCTATCAGTGAGATAGGAGTGAAACCATTTCAGGGCAGTACCAGAGAGACCTGTGTAGTGTTGAAGTCGGTGCAGGAGAATGTGATGGTCTACAGTGTCAAACGCAGCAGAGAGGTCGAGAAAAATGAGGAGGGATGTGGAACCGGAATCAGAAGCCATCAGCAAATCGCTGGTGACTCTGATAAGAGCTGTTTCTGTGCTATAGGAGGGACGAAAACCAGATTGAAATTTCTCATATAGCCTGTTGGATTTGAGATGATTATGGAGCTGGGTGGAAACAACTTTTTCCAGGAGTTTGGAGATGAATGGGAGATTAGAAATTGGTCTGTAATTCGACAGTGGTGTAGGGTCCAGGGTGGGTTTTTTGAGGAGGGGTTTGATGAGAGCAGATTTGAGGGAGGTGGGAACATAGCCTGTCTCTACGGACATGTTTAGGGAACTGATAGAGTTAGTGTGAGTTTTAAGCAGAGGAGATGGGAGGGGATCAAGGTAGCAAGGTGGCAAGATACAATTCTCTGAACTGCAGTGCGTAATGGCGCTCATTGTGCGTTATAGATCAACTAACATGAATCATGATCATTATAAAGGTTTCTTAAATGACAAAACACATTCACTTACATGTATTTAAGAATAAGAATATCAGCCAAGGACTGACTGACATAACGCAACCAATCACAGTTTGTTATTTGTTCCGCGTCATGTTTAGTGTGAAAATGTCGATGTCCATACAATAACAGATCGGCGTACATCTAATAAATTATTGATTCAAGAACATTGTGCAAGTTTACTGCAACAATAGAGAACCTCACGTACTTTTTGAAAATCCAGCATTCAGTTGATCCTGACGAGCGCTCATTGTCACAGTTGTAAACATGATGGCGTTCTTCTTCCACGAGGGGTTTCGTGTCACGGCATTTAAGGTGATGCGTTCTAAAATAACGCTCACCTTGTGCAGGACATGCAATAAGTCAGGAGAGTTGTCGTATTTGGCCAGAGAAGGCAAAACATGTGTAAAGAATTGCTGAAATTTAAAGCTGGTTTGTAGCATACCAAGAATACAGACTACTTTGCTGTTATTAGCACTGTAGTGTTATTTAGCGTTAAATTATTGTATTTGGGTTCGGTGGCTTAGGTTTTATTGTGAATTTGTTATGCAAATTTGATGTGTTTTGTATTTAGACTACTTATATTTATATTTTTACTCTAAAATTGTAATATATTAAATTAAGAATTTTTCTTTTCTTTAAAAAAAAAAAAAAAAGTTCTTTAATGTCATTCACCATCGTTTTGAGGCTCTCTCTCTTTTTAATTTTTTAAGTATCGGTTCAGGCACCGGTACCGGTTTAAAAGTATCGTTTTGGCACCGGTGTAAAAAAAAAAAAAAACGATACCCAACCCAATTTGTGCGTACGCATGCTTGGTGAATGAGACCGATTTATCCCAATCACACCAGCAAATCTACGACAGAACGGCTGAAAAAGAAAAGAATAAAGGCCCAGTCAAAGTCCAGGCCTGAATGCAAGCTTTTTAAAGAGACTGAAAAGATGATGCAGACTATATTGGATCAGACAGCAATGTCGCAACACACAAGTGTGAGTAACAATGTTTAACCATGTGTCACTTGCTTTGTCTGTTACAGATCGTTTGATATACAACCCCAATATCAAAAAAGTTGGGATGTCGGTTGGGAAATCGGATGTTGCGATACACAATGTGGACGTCAATCATTTTAGATCATTCCAATTGGATACACAAATAATCAGATTTGGACTGACAGTGTGAACGTAAACTTAGAGAGGCAGAGTGTCTCAGAAGTAAAGATGGACAGAGGTTCAACAATCTGCAAAAAACTGTGTACAATTGTGGAACAATACTGATTATTTATAGCCTACAATAGTGCCGCAGTCAAACTGAATAGATGTGATTTGCTGTTATATCCTTTGCTTCAGCATTTATGAGGTTAATGCAGGGAATTCCTGGATACGGGAGAACGTAGTGAACACTGCTTTAGTTATTGTTTTGATCGAAGCATTTGCTGTAATACTGAATAAAAGCTTCAGTGAGCGACGTTTTGTCATCAGTGAGACATTACATCACGTTTCATTTTATTTAAAACACGACTGACAAAATATCTGTTTTTCACTTTATCGAAAAGGATCAACGATAGTTTGCAAATAATGGTAAATTCATTCATAATTATATTTACACTAAAATATTTTCCACAACCAAGGCATATAAAGCATATGTAATACGCATAAATGTTTCACAATGTTGGCTAATATTTCCACTATGTAACGAGATATTATTCAACATCGGAAGTTTTCAAAATAATTCCACAGGTGTAGCCTAATGGCGGTCAACGTTAAAAGATTATTTTAATATGCAAAACCTTTTCCTGTAAATCCGTTTACTTTTGATAGGCGGCATTCCAAAAGTGTTTGGAAGAGAGGTTCAAAAACAGGATAGAAAATAGCTTATTAATAACATTAATTATTGATAACATTATAAGCAGACCTCATATACTGTAGGTATGATAGGTATAAGAACCTATCATATTGGAGAAAAATTATGTAATGAATCATGTCACCTTTGCTATTTTCTTGTTGCTGGTGAGATTCTCTCTGAAATATGTCTGAGGTCCTCCAGCCGTGATTAAAGCATATTCGAAGGCATTGTCTGGAATCTTTAGTTATTGCTGCGCAGCAGGATAGTGGAACACTAGAGACCTTATTCCCAAACGCTGAGGGGTTTTCGCACCGGAGAAACCCTTTCATAGTTCCTAGAACTATTCGCAGAAGTTCCCAGTTTTTGGCGTGTTCGCACCGCAGGAACTAGGAACGATTTTAGTTCTATGAACTCCTTTTGGAGGAACTAATTTAGCTCCTGGTTCAGAGGAAGGGAAGTCGTGTTTATGACGGCATGTGCGTTCAAGTCACTTTCGTTGGAGTAAGATGGCGGTGTAATTTCTCTAAATTAATCATAAACAAATAGAGCAAGTTTCTTAAACTCTAGTTCTAGAGTAACCAAAAGTAATTTTTCGTGGATTATAACGCTTTAACAGTCAAAAACATGCGAAAATTATGTCAATTTTTGGTCTTGGTGAGTATCCTCCAAACACAGTCAATTATGTCTTAAATAAGCATAAATCGCATGTGACCATAATGAACACAGGATCCGTGCACAAATTGTCATTGTCATTCATTTGGTTGTCAAAACAACAAAACATGGCTTTGATTTTAAGGAATCAGGATTAATAGCCTTTGTATTTAATTTAGTCAGGACTAAAATACTACCCAGTGTTATTTTACATTTGATTACTTTATTCAGTCTCTGTATTTCTGAATACTAGTGTTAGACCTAAGCAAAAACTTCTCTCTTTATTTCTCTTTATTGGTATCTTTATTCTATTGTATTTATTTGTGCTACTTTTTTCAATTTAATTCAAAGATTGAAATCAAGCTTCCTTGTGTTGTGTAAATTCTTAAGAACAAAATTACCCCATTGTAAAAATGCGATGAGTGAGCAAAAAAAAAGTCTAAACTCCCCCCTCAAATTAAAAATCCCCCCCCATAAGAATCACCTAAGTCATCTAACTATTAGCGTAACTGTTCATTCATAAAAAATTTTTTTTAAAAGAAGCTATTTATGCATGATAAACAATATTTGAAAAAAAATTATAATAATAATTCTAAATAGCTTTTCAGCTTTTCACTCATCTTCCTGCGGATATCTTGAATTGGTTGGGCTCCATGTGCAACTGTATTTTATATATATAGCATAACAGATTCTTAAACACGAGAATCAGTTTAAATGTTGCAATGTATGATCCACACTACAAAATGGAAATGCAGAATGTTTATGCTTATTGTTGACAAAACAAAATCACATAGGCTATTCGAAACTGGAATGAGAAATGTTTCAAGGATTATTTTGCATAGATGTTACATTTCAATCAAACGCCAATGCAATCCTTCTGTGTCTAGAGGCAAATATGAGCATCAAAGGCCAGTTTCCGCAACTTGTTTCTTTCCTAAATTAATCAATGTTTTTGGACTATGCTGACTATGTGAAGCCATATGGTATACCATATCATCATCAGTCTTATTAATTTTGTTAATAAAAGTTCTAGGAGTTTGTTAAAAAGCCGACAATTTTTTTTATTAAGAATAATATTGAATCAACATTAAACATTATTATCATGGTGCAAAGGACCCTAGGTTGATTTTACTCAGAACCATCCCTTTAATAAGGATCAAATTACTGATTTCAGCTTTGAGAATGAAACCAACCTGTTTGCTCCTCAGTATCTTCTTGTTTCACACTGAATGTTTCTTCTTTTACAATCTTCATGTCTTCACTCTCCTCTTTAATAAACGCCATCTTTATAATAGTGTGTCACGTGGATCTCAGTCGCTTAACCATACGTTTTTATCTGTATTTGGACAATCTGTAATGTTTAAGATGAGAATAATTAACAGACAGAAAAATAAATCCAAACTAAATCTCTGAACGGTCTCACTCAGCTCAGTTCAGGGGCCCGTTCTTTGTACGTTGCTTAAAACATCCGAGATCAAATTACACATCCAAGATGATATCATCGTGCTAATCATGATCTGGCTAATTAGGTTATTCGAACACACTTGCCGGATAGGATTAGTATCGCTGGATTGAGTTATCTGAGATAATTGCGCGTTCATGCGCTGGGTTAAAAGGGGATTATGTATCGATAGTAGAAACATTGATCAGCAACGCTGCTATTGGCTGCTCAGCGTGGCCAAAGAGCGTGCTCAGTTTTTCTCCTCAGCAGAGCAAGAACTAATAGTCGAAGTTTATTCGGAATTTTAATGTTTAATCAAAACGCCAGGGAACACCTCAAAGTCTGCAAAAGCCAGGAGAGAGGGCTGGTAAAAAGTAGCAGACAATTTAAATCCGTTAGAAGTGGCCATGTTAGATGTTGTTATCACTTGTTAGCCTATATATTTGTATTTTAATAATTGCATAATTACTTTGTTCATTGTAATGTCAGAGTCACCACACTAGAACATGGGAACAAATAAAAGTGAAGTACAAAAATATTCTACATAATGGTAATTTTTAGTTATATTATAGTCTCTTTTATAAAAGGCAGTGTTAAATAAATGGTTGTCTGTTCATAAAAGCAACCAAGAAAAAGGCTGAGAAAAAAGAAGAAGAAAAGATCTTAGTAGCCTACACTGTAATAATTGTTGCTGCATTAAATTAAGGCCGTATAGTCATTTCAACTTTTAAATCTTGAGTAATGATGAATTTTGACTTGTGAAAGTGAAAACTGATAAACTTGTTAATGTGAATATTTTGCCATGAGTTATTGATCACATTTTTCCCGAGTGTAGTTCATTGTAATGACATTGTGTTTTCCTCTTTTGTTCACTTTTACATAATACACAAACACTTGTATCTGTTCCCAAGAAAGTGGTGGCTGAAATATGTGCAGTAAGTGGACATTTTCTAACTTTCCAAAGGAAAGAAAGTATAAGACTTAGTAATGTCCATTTGTTTCCATTGTACTGGACAGTGAATAAACCCTCTCAGATAACTGTCATATGGAGGAACTAGCCTACCTGCAAATGCATAAATAACTTTACTTAATTTATACTTGTGTGCTTTATGGCTGCAATATAAGTTGCAGGATTCCACATCTACAGAAAGGCCTACAGAAGAGTCTGCACAGACAGAGGAGACATAGGCCTACAGGTGGGCAGTGGATAGCCAACTTTTCCTTTTTATTTGTTGCATGAGGCATGTGTCTAATATCTCTTGTTGCAGGCACTTGACCACTGGCTTATCTTTACAAAGAACAATTGAAATAAAACTCAAGGAACTAAGTATATTTGTCTTTTATTAAACATTTAATGAAAAGTGTTTTTTTTGCAATGTTGTGTAATATGCAACAATGTCACAGGCCCTGTCAGGTGTGAAACCCTCAGACTTTTCCGACACTGTAAACGTCCCTTTAGTTAGCCAAAGTTAATTTCATTGTGTGCCCTTGTCCTGGCTAGAGCTGCATTGTAACTGGTTTGGGTCAGGGAATGGGGTCATAAAACACCTGTCTGCAGGCAGGAACATGTCATAATCACCTATGAAAAAATGCAGTTCTGTTAGGATCAGCATAAGTGTATGTAATACAGTGAGCTTGATATTTAATTGTGGAACTTTCCTTACCACTTTCAAATAATGTGCATAAATGTGAATCTCTGAAAATTCTTAAGTCATGCACAGATCCTGGCCATTTTGCTTTCACATTTGTGATATGGAAGATTTTAGTCAACTGCCTTTTTTAATTTGATATAATATTACTAATCTGGAATATTAAGAATCACAGTAGTAACTGGGCTGCACATTTACATTGTGAACCCCCTTTCTGTTCACATAATCCCCTTCATTGAGGCCTTGATGGCAGTCTATGGTCTAGCCTATAGTCTATGGTACCAATCACGTTAGTGAAGCCTGAGTGACACTGTAATGGGCATGGTCATGTTTGCATGATCTTCATAAAAAATTATGATAGCCTAAAAATTTTTTTTAAAACTGCTTTAAAAACAACATTGGGTCTTAAGTGGCTTGGAAATGCCACTAAAAAACCTAAAACTGTTTTTTAAACTCCAAATGACACAACAGACAGCACTTTCCATCAAGTTCTCCGCATCTCCAATAGAGTAAAGGAAAGAGCCACTGGCAAATAATCTTAGGGCAATGCAAACAGTTTTTGTCCCGACTCCGACAAGTCGAAAATAAATGTGCGTTTACAACAAATTAATAATGTAAACGACAATCTCACGAGTCACGAGAAAAAATATATATCTCAGAAAGTGCACTATCGCGCTGCGCTGGACTTCCCGTATCAACTCCGCTTATGAAGCCGCAGTCTAATCCTGTTATCATGAAATAAGCCTGCTCACAAGCAGGTTTAAGCTTGCGCACCTGTTGCTATGACAGCATGTCCAGGATGAGCGTCGAAGAACCAAACAATCCAAGATCATGCCAAATCGCCAACAATCAAATCCAGCTAACTGAGTTAGCAACGTACGAAGAACGGGCCCCAGTTCACTGGTAAGAGTCAGTCAGAGCAAGAGTTCATGGACTGAACAACAACAACAAACTAGCACAACAAATTAATAAAAGAACACACATTTTACAAACACTTTACATTTAGTTTAATATTACTGAATGATCTGTAGATTATATTTAATAGATTCAACAACATTTGCAGTTGGCTTGTTAAAGTTGTCATTCCACGTTTGTTTTACATGTTTACACTGATTTGACGAGCATCGTCAGCGCGCGGCGATTCGAATCACTGAATGTGCAAAAACATATTGGTTCAATTAACTCGGATTTTCAAAAAGCTCAGTTTCTCCAAACAATAAAACCAGTTCGTTGCTGCCAAGTATTGATGGAAAAATGCAAAAAAGATCTGCACTCTAAAAATACTTTATTTACAAACAGGAGATAAAGATTATATACGTTTCGGCTGTTTGCCTTTGTCAGTGTCTTTATCTCCTGTTTGTAAAAAATGAAGTATTTTTAGAGTGCAGACCTTTTTTGCATTTTTGTTCTAATATACAGTATAGGTCTCAGCACCTAATTAGATGGGAGAGCGCGGTGAATGTTTTGATTGAACTATTGATGGAAGAAATGAGACGCACATACTGTTGCAAATGCATGGATGCACTTTACTCACAAAACGTTCATTTATGTTATTTATTACATTATTACACTGCTACAATCCGTAATAATTAATTTCACAGATCTCTATAAAACTTTCTGAACGGTTTATATTGGTTTTAAACACTGTAAATGGTTAAAAACAAACCTTTCTTCACCCGAATCACAGACGCAGGAGGAGCGCGCGGCGCAACCTTATGACGTCACATCTCCAGACCAAAATAAAAGTCCTTTTCAAACGCTAAAAAGTATAGAAATTCACATTAAGAAAACACATTTAAATTATGAGATAAATTACTAATTTAAGGTTTGAATCACATATTTGCAAAGCTATCAATATCGTTTACCATTTTTCAAAGTGTAAAATGCAATTATAATACTCAAATGCAAAGTATTTGTGATATTCTCAATCACAGAAAAAGTCAAGTATCTTGTTCATCATAGCAAAGGCTCGGAAATAACTTTTAAATATTTTAAACTCATTAAGAATTTGTTGATCAAAATTAAATGCATGGTTGCAAAGAGATCTAATAATTTAATTTATTAACTAAAACAGTATCCTTATCACAAAATATAGGGGAAAGGGGTGAGTTGTGCCAGTTTTTACTCAAAGTGACTTTAAAGTGAGGCCATGGCAGTAATGCCTTCAACTTAAGGATGTACATATATTTTAGGATGTGGTGCATCCCTGAGAACAATAACTTTGGATCTGAAATAAATTGTTTCAGAAATATAGCTTTTGGGGAAAAAATTGGTCTCGTGGCAAAACTTGCCCCTGGTGCGGGGTAAGTTGTGCCTTTGGGGGAATACGTTGGGGTAAATTGTGCCAGTGATTTCTGAAGTAAAACAGAACATTTTAATGTTATGAACAGTAATGCTATATGAAAGCAAGACAAATTCAATACAAAATTATTCATTTAAGGTTTATTTAGATATTGTCACCCTATTAAACTGTTGGAATAAGTCATATTTTGTAGTTTTTGGGAAAACACACAAAATATGATATTTGTGAATCATTTCTGGCAAAAAGGCTTTGGCAATAGATGCCTGTTGACATACATAGAACGCTGTCTGTCAATTATGTAACATATAAGAATAAAGTGACTAGGTTCATTTCTAAACATCCTATTGTGACTTAGGCCACTTAAAGACTTGATAAAATTTCTCTTTAATAACATAGTGCAAACTCAAAATTGAAATCATTGTTAGCTAAATTAAACAAATGGCAGGTAGGCCTAAGTCAAACACTGATGAGGCATGCCCATCTCCTCACTTCTCCAAATTATCCCCTGTGAGTAGGTCTAGGTGGTCTGATTCTGGCCTACTATTAACATCCCACTTGTCAATGCTGCAGGGGAATATAAACTTCTGCTCTCTTCTGGCTGTACCACCAAGTTTTTGGGGTGTGGCTAGTTTCTTGAGCACATCACCTCTAGGGATGACTCCTTCATCATTTTCTTTAAATGTAAAGATGGGCTTTCCATCCACAGACTTCTAACAATTTTGCCTTAGAAACGTTGCGCTGATGTCTGCACCCTCAACCTTCTCCACCAATCCAACGTAGTTATAGGATTTGGTTTTACCAGCAAAGCTCACAATGACAAAGTCACCAGCAGACAGATCCTTGTCACCATCATCATCATCATTCTGGACATCTGAACTATCATAATCAGTGGTGTCGTTAAGTGGAATGGAGATGTCACTCTCTGCTGAGCTACTGTAGACAGTCACTTTCTTTTTGGGTTTGGTTGGTTTGGACACTTTTAGAGCCCCTCTCTTATTTTTTTCATTCATTTTCTGTTTTTCAGCCCTTTTATTTTCTCTGTTGTGTGTGTTCTCCAAGTCATCTTCTGCTTCATCGTCAGTGGTGTCATCAAGTGGAAGGCCCATGGTGCTTTCTTCTGAGCTACTGTGCACAACCTTTTTCTTTATGATTTTGGTTTGATTTGAGCCTTTCAGAGCCCATTTCTTCTGCCTTTCATTCTTTTTCTTTTCCTTTTCAGCCTTTTTATCTTGTTTTTCTTTGTGTGCCTTCTCCAGCTCCATCTTCTCAGGTGTGTCGGTCACGATTCTTGTTTTTACTTTCTTTCTCATCATTCTGGGCCTTCTTGCCGTGGCTTTTGGCAAGGGAAGTATGACTTATGGAGTCACATAACTCCCATGGGCACCAGAACCAGTTTCATCACTTGATGAGTGCTCAGGATTTGGTTCCGGAAGAGTGGCAGGTGGCTCCCCTGGGTCTGGACCTGCTTCAAGACCTGTGGCATGGGTTGGTTCCTCATGTGATGGTCCAGGCGGGTCAGCAGCAGCACTGGTGGAGGGCTCTTCTGGGTTTGGCCTGTTACCATTGATGAGGCATAATCTTCATCTGGGAAGATATCCTTGTTGTATGGGTATATGCCCATAGCTCTGAAACCTGATGTGATGTTTGTGGGGGTCATTGCAGACATAAATGCTTGCTTCACAAGTTCTGCAACCTCGTAAATCGATATGGTTCAACCAGGGTGTGTGCGCATCCAACCGTCCATTGCTCTGAAGAAGTAGGTTTTCAGTGGTCCATAGACTGTTTTGTCCAATGGTTGCAATCAGTGTGAGGAGGTGAGGTGGGAGGGTGAGCATAACGACACCATTTTCTTTAGCAGTTGTCACTGCCTTCAGTGAGATGTGAGATTCATGGTTGTCCAGAATGAGCAGGACTGGGTGATCGATGGAGCAGTTGGTGTGGCGGATGAAGTGCTCCAGGAAGATAGTGAAGGCTTCTTCATTCATCCATCCAGACTTTGTAGAATGACCTATGGACCCTGCAGGTGATCCATTCATGAAGGATTCGTTTAAATGAACACAAGGGAAAATAAACATGGGTGGGATTGCATTTCCAGTGGTGTTTACTGCACAGGCCACAGTGACGAGTTCTCCTCTTTCAGCTGATGTAACTGAACCCACTTGTTTCTTCCCTTTCTCTGTGACAGTCTGCTTGGGTGTCTGCACTGTAGTCACACCAGTTTTGTCCATGTTGTATATCATGTGTGGAGGGAAGTTATACCGGAAATGAGATTATGGAGGTGGTTATGTGTGTAAATGTCAAATCTGCTACTAAAGGGCAGAAGACCCTATAGAGATGTGCCCTCTTTCCTTCCCTGGCTGCCTCGTCTGTGTTGAGTGTGTGTGTGTGTGTGTGTGTGTGTGTGTGTGTGTGTGTGTGTGTGTGTGTGTGTGTGTGTGTGTGTGTGTGTGTGTGTGTGTGTGTGTGTGTATGAGAGAGAGAGAGTGTGTGTGTGTGTGTGTGTGTGTGTGTGTGTGTGTGTGTGTGTGTGTGTGTGTGTGTGTGTGTGTGTGTGTGTGTGTGTGTGTGTGTGAGAGAGAGAGAGAGAGAGAGAGAGAGAGAGAGATAGAATATGTGATCCTATGATTGATGATTACCTGTCCATCACTTTAGAGAGGTTATCAAAGAACTCCCCCACGTTGTGTCTATTAAATGCAGTAGCTCTTCCAAGAGAGGCTGCTTCAGGAGTGCGGCATGACAAGTGGTGGCGTGCTTTAAAGGCTGTGAACCAGTCAGGTCCTAGAAAAGGTTAATAGTTTATTAGCATAAAGGGTATCTCTTTATTTATCCCTTATTAACCATTTCAGTTTACATTCAGATTTTACTTAAGGTGAAGTTATACTGTATGCTCTAAGTACCCAATTTTGCTTCTCTGTAGGATGTGCATGGTTATAACTGATAATGAGCATGTCCTGGGAAAATCACGGGAAAAAAAACGTTAGATTAATTAGCTGCGCAGTACTTGGTAGCCTTGTCTGCCTGAATAATACATAAACATAAAAAAACTAGTAGGCTATTTGCAGTATATTAAATCGTTTTTTGACCTAATTATTTTGCACTGAAATGACACACTCGAGTCTGTCGGCTCTGACAGCGTTGCATCACGTGCACCTGCGCAATATCATAGCCTATGATTTCAGAAAATAGTACTATGTCAACTAGTGATATACGAACAAGAACTGTTGAGGAATATGCAACATAATTTAGACAATTGTTTTTGTCATATGTTATAATAACTGACAGACACTATCATTTCAGAGGCTGAACATAGGAGCTCAGCTTCAGCTGAGACAAAAATAGACTATTAACTTAAAGCTTTTACTCTTAAACACAAAAGGCACGTCCAAAAATTATATTTATTAAACTAAATAAAGTGCATAACTGAAAAATAAAGCATAGGCTCAAAACAAATACAAACAGTGGGCACAACGCAATTGCGCATTAGGCTCCAAAAAAATAAAAAATAAATAAAGTGCCCAAATCCAATAAATAATACTAGAAATAACATACTAGAAACAGATGGGGCAAGTTATCTTACCGTTTTTAGGTGATATGCCATGTTTGTAGTCGAGCTGTGATATGCAAACTGTTGCATGCAAACTTTGCATTCGACTTTTTTTCCGTTATCTATTTTTGCAAAATGCTGCCACACTGCCGATAACTTTGACATGGTAGAGGAGGACTGACTGTAAATTAAACGCTCACAATTAAATAAACATTCAGCAAACCACCAGACCAAGGCCTTCTAGTACTTTCTTCAATCTGTCTCCAGTGGGTTGGGCTAATCCCAAAAAAGTGAAAACAAGGGGGGTGTTCTGAAGACAGACTGTTACCTGTGAAACAGGGGTGCTCTGAAAACACCCCCATTAACAATTAGTGCTTTCCACCTGATGAAATTAACACGGTAAAAAATCGACCAATCAGAATTTTGGTCGAGCCAGAACGTATCGACCAATAAATCGACTAGTCGACTGGGAGATTACAGCCCTAGTTCTCTTATATCCTAGCTGTGTCCCAATGTGAAGGCTGCATCCTTCGAAGGACGCACCATGTAGCCTTCGTAGGATTTCCTAATTGCGCAACCAGGTGTTTCTGCTCACCGCTCCTGGCGCCAAGCAACGGTGCGAGAGGACAGCTGCCATCCTGATAATTAATTTGATATAATTGAGTAAACAACTATGGAGCCAGAATTGGCTATATTGTCATTTTTATGTTTTATATTTTACTGGAGGACATGGTGAGGATGTTTCAGCTCCGGCGCTGCCGGATCATGTATTTTCGGTTTAGCCCTGTTTGAATATAAAACCCAATTGAATATAAAAAATCCAGTATTTCTCCCGCTCGTCATCGGCAGCTGTCACATTTGCCAGGCGACAAGAACAATCCTCCGTAGGCTAGACCGGTCTGAACGCTTCAGATGCGCCCTTTGATATGGGACACAGCTGTAGTTAGCAACAATTTGTTAATATTGTGACAATAGACCTACATTTTGTTACTTTAATTTTCGGAACTGCATATTTCGTTAGTAATTCACTTACAAATGTGAAGTACTGAAGTACTTTTTTCTCTCACATATGATTTTACATTAAACTACACAAAAGTATATAGTTTAAATGTAACAACCTTGAAAATATTCAGAAGTAAAATGCAGTAGTAGCATAATATAAATGCAAAACTATCATAAAAACCCTGACAAGGAGTTTTTTTCCCCCCTGCAGATTACATACCTCTAGTTTTACTCTTGATACTTTGTACATTAACAAGATAATTTTGCTTAACTAGGGTTTTAGTAGTTTTTCCCCAATGCAGTATTAGTAGTTATTAAAAGTACTTTTTTCAAACCTGTTGGTAGACAACTTAGTGGATAGTGGAAATATGCACTCAAACACTCTGGAGACCATCCCAGATGATGTCCCACCAGCAGGAGGCCTTACCAGGGTCTCTATTGTGGCAGCCCATCCCGGTCCAGCAGCACACCAGGGTCTCCCACTCAGCTGAATAAAAGTCTACATCATTTTTTTCTTATTTTATGTACTGTAAATTTAAATGTTTATGTTGATTTTGATATGTTTAACGGATGTTGTTCATAGTTGGAAAAAGTACTTTAATGCAGGCCGTAGAACAAATGATTTTCATTTGAAAAAAAAAAAAAGGTATAGAAGAATTTGTTTCATGTAGAAATTATGACTGTCATTACAAAAATAAACAATGTCCAGAACAATTAATTCTCTTTTATTTACACATTTAAAGTTGCATAAAAATAATGTACAGATTTTTTCTTTCCTTTTAAAAAATAAAAGTGAAAAAAAGTTAAACTACAATATGTAGAAAAAAAATTATTTTTCAATCATTCTCTCAAGAAGAGAAAACAGCCTGTCCATCCTCTCCCTACTCTCCTGTGCTCTCCTCGCCTCTGCCTCCCTCTCTAGTCCTCTGTCCTCTCCTTTTGTCTCGCCGCCTTCGTGCTGGTGCTGGTGTTGCCCCTGGCTCCTCCTCACCGTGGGCACCCACTGCTGAACTCAGCCCTGGTCTGTCCTCGGGGATTGAGGCAATGAGGACAGGGGGGTGGTGCAATGCCTCTGTCCCAACACCTCATCCAGGACAAACCAGGGCCAAGTTTCAGCAGTGGGTTTCCCACTCAAACCCTCTCCTGTCCCAGGACACTTGCAATCCTAAGGGCAGAGCAAATGAACCATGGCTTGTTAACAACAACAGCACAATACATTTCAGCAGAGACGTGTGTATTAATTTTCTTACTTTGTATTTTTTTTCTTTTTCTGAATTGCTCTAAAAAAGCAGAAAAGGGTACTTAACACGGGTGCAATCTTAAGTGCATTGTTAACACTGCAAAATATGCCACATCAAGACAAAATATGCATACAAAATACTTCAGAAATCATATTTCTGGAAACTCAAATTTGGTTAAAACCTTTGTAGACATCTATTTGAGTAAATGAAAACATAATACTGACATTTAAATAAAAAATGCTGTCGTCACCGGCGCGCAATGACTTATGGGGTAGGATAGGGTAGGATAGGCCGCTTAGGATCCTTTTATGTATCCTTCCTTTCACGGGGAAACGAAGGGTGCATTTGGCGTCACTTTTGAATCAGGGTAGCCTTCGTCGCGTCGTGATGACGCAACCGGCCTTCGAATACGGCCTTCGAAGGATGCAGAATTGAATTGGGACGTCCTTCGCCGCGCCGCTGTGACGCAATCGGCCTTCAAATACAGCCAATCGGCCTTCATATACGGCCTGTCTTTGTTACTTCTCCTATCTTTTTATTCTCCATGAATCTTTTCAAGGTCATCCTGCAGATCTTCATCTCCGTTGCCACCTGACGTATGGTCTTTCCCTGTTGCACCTCTTTCACTGCTCTGTCCAGCTCCACAAGAGGAGTTGAAGCCCTGTCTGTCTTCCGTTTATAAGTGCGTGGCATGATGGGTTTTGGTCTAAAATTAAGAATGTCACATAGTTTAAGTGCTAAAATGTAAAGGTGATGATACACTGGGCAACTTTTTGAGCAATGTTGCCGTCAACGGGCAACCAGGTGAGACACAGGGCAACTAATTAGGGCAACAGACAGTTGGCAGCAGCCAATCAGACAGGAGTAAATATATTGCCATGGAGACAGACATCACAAAGATGGATGCTGAAACTTTTGCAGCTGTGACTGTTGTCTTGGCTTCTTCAACAATTATTTTACTTAAAGGTGCAATGCGCAAGTCTCTGAGATTTTGCAGAACCATGCCCCCTCTGGCGACAAGCGAAACTGCAACCAGAGGTGTGCACGCTCATTCCGTCCCGAATCCCTCTTATTTATTTTGCTGTACAGGATTATAGAGGCAATCACAGTGATCAGAGAAGGGCTCATTCAGCCCATCAGGCAATTGTTTAAGCATGTATGGGTTAGAAAAACGGGTATTTTTAACATGAAATGTTGCGCATTGCACCTTTAAGTAAGTATTACTTATAACACAAAACTTCGAAAATAATTTGCCATTATTATCACATAATTTAATTCATATTACATGCAAACATTCCATCTTTTTTTCTTTTCTTTTTGCTTTCAAAATGCTAGTAGCCTATGTAGCATATGACTAATGACTCAAGAGTTTTTATTAAATGAGGCTAAATTACATTGTTGTTATGGAAATGTCATTATATATATATATATATATATATATATATATATATATATATATATTATACAGTATATATACTGTATAATATATAAATAATATAAAATGCCTTTGGCATTCTCGCCAATAGGTTTAGAGTGTTCCGCTCCACAATCCTCCTACACCCAGAGAGTGTAAGATCACCCTTGCTTCAGCATGCCTCCACAACTTCCTCTGTGATCGTCGTTCAGAGGCCTACATGACTCCAGCACTGGCAGACTGGGAGGATGCAGGCCACAGAGTCAACGAGGGGGCATGGAGGAGAGATGGTCAGGGGGCCATGCAATGTGTGCCAGCTGAAAGGTCACGTAACCCTAGCCTAGCTGCTAAGCAGCAGCGTGACCTCCTAAAAGATTACTTTGTCTCACCTGCTGGCCAGGTGACATGGCAAGAAAAAATACATTTAGGCAATGGACAAAAAGAAATGTTTGCTAGTTGTACTTTAGTGACTTATGTAATGTACATAGTTAACAGATAAAACATTTTTTGTTTTATTTTCCTGTTGATTGATTTGTTGGTTGTGATCTAAAACACTACTATTTGATTCTGCTGTCCTGTATTTTTGATGAGATTTTATATTTTTATAATTGAATCTCTTATAGCTTAATTTTTTTAATGTTTTAAATAAAGACAGCATTCATGATCACATTTCAGTTGTTTATTCAAGTATTTTCAACATAAAGGATTAAAGTGCCAAATGAACATTCGAAAACATTCATACAACTCAAAAACTTTATTTAATTATTTTGACTCTCACAAAAGTTTTAACAGCAACGTATAATGACATATTATAATACATTACACCAAGTAACCAATAAATAAATAAATAAATAAATAAATAAATAAATAATGTGCATGTGAAAATGTGTTTAATGTACCACATTTTTATATGCAACTACTCTTCCAAATCTTGCATCCTCAAAAATGTTTGAGGCTGAACAGGGCCCTGAGGAGGCTTGTGTTGATGGTAGTGTTGAGGTATCTGTGTGTATACAGGGGTTGAGGAGGCCATTTGTGCAGGTGTAAGAGTTGGGTATATGGCTGGTGGCATGTGTGAGGAACTAGATTGGTCAGCCTCCTGGGCCTCAAACAAAACATTCATAATTTGTCTTTTTACCTTGGTCTGTATACTTATGTTTTTTATCAACCTGAGTTCAACAGCAACCTGACTTCCAAAGGAATGGCATGCATCTGGAGGGGCAAGAACGGAAGCAGACATCTGCTGTAACAGGTTGAGTTTTTGTTGCTCAAAAGTATCTGTCACTTTTGCAGCGTTTCTTTGCAGGCCTGGGAGTGGGAAAAGGCGATGTTTGGGTAGAGGGACATGGTCCTATGGTTGATGAGATAAAAGATTAAATTATAACATTATTAGTAGAATTTCAATCAAAGTAAGTTTTTGCATACAGCCAGAAGTATTTGTAAACTTTTACAAACTTACGCAAATACTTCAAAGACAGAAATATAGAAAAGGCAAAAAATAATTTAAGAAAAGTTGGGGAAAAAAAAATCACATTAATTGCTCCTGACCTGCTTTGTTGTCTCCCATTGTTCTTGACCAAGTTAAAGGGATAGTTCACCCAAAAATGAAAATTCTGTCATCATTTACTCACCCTCAAGTTGTTCCAAACCTGTATGACTTTCTTTCTTCTGCTGAACACAAAAGAAGATATTTTGAAGAAAGTCGGTAACCAAACGACTGATGGACCCCATTGACTTCCATAGTAGGAAAAAAAAAATACTATGGAAGTCAATGGGGACCAACAACTGTTTAATTACCAACCTTCTTTAAAATATCTTCTTTTGTGTTCAGGAGAAGAAAGAAAGTCATACAGGTTTGGAACAACTTGAGGGTGAGTAAATGATGACAGAATTTTCATTTTTGGGTGAACTATCCCTTTAATGTGTGATGTGTGTGCATTGCACACTGACTCTGATGTTATCCGAAAATCATCTATTTAGCTTATGAAATATGTCTAAAACCATCCTGTGCAGTACTAACATACTAGAATTATTATGACCACACAATCAGTTTGTAATAATATGAAAACTGGTCATATTATATGAAGCAGATTTGGCTGTTGAGGAAATTGGAGTTCTTCAAGAAGCATGTTGCCCAACCAGTGAGTGATGTATGAGTGACATGTATAAACAATCCTAGTAATGAATGATAGAATAACTACACTATTTGAAACGCATTACCTCATCATTACCTCTAGATTTGTGCAACTTTACACCCTAAATGACAAAACAAGTAATCGGTCATCACCGTTTCCATTTTCCATGGTCTTGTACATCTACAGTTATGATTTTACCTAGTGCCTCAGATGTGTCTGCAATTATGTCTTCATCACTGGTGGGATCATCCATGTCCTGTCCTTGACTGAGCAAGTCTTTCACGGATTGATCAAGCTGAAAATTAATTTTATACAGGGTTTGTTAAACGTTTATCCATCCATATCAACAAAGTACTGCCATAACAATTTCACTGTATTGTTTTACAATATTGCTCTGTATTGTAATTTTCCACCTTTTACCAAATGTGCATTTTTATATATTGGGTTGCACTTCTGGGGAACTTTCATCCAAAGAAGTGAAACAAATCATCTCAAATAATAAGGTAGTGCTACAAATATTTTTTATCCATAGTTAAATGAGATGCACGTACACTTGTTATTTTAATGTGACATCAGTATCACAGGATATGTGTGTCAAGAGCTCTACTAAATTCAATGTGACCTGTTCCTCCAGATTATTTTATCTCTGTAATCCAGTAATATTTAACACCTCCGTAATTTTGCTGTGGAAAGACACGTCTCGATTTTTTGAATTTATTCGTGGTCTGCTGAAAATAATTTGTTAATTCTATTAAGTATTCTAGTATTCTTTAAATATTGAATGGATGAACTGTGAGGAGAATAATGTCACCTCATTGTACCACATTTTTAAAACACATCACAGATTATTTACAGTTTAACAGAAGTTACCCCCATAATTCACCAAAAAAAAAAAATGGGGTGAAGGAAAAAGGTAAAGACATTATATCACATGTCATGTCTGTTCATAATATTACATACTTACACTGGTCTCACTTGGGCGTTGGGCAACATGTTTCTTCAGAAAGTCCAAGTTAGTTAATAGCCATCTCTGTTTCTCTGTGAGGCCTTTCTCCCCACTGCCACTAGGTTTCGGTTTGAGAAGTTTTGTAAATTGAGTCCTTAATGTGGTTACTCTTGTCTTCAGATCTTCCACTGAAAATACACAACATACACTGATACTCATCTCTACATTCAGCTAAATTAACCTTATTAAAATATAAATGGGCTATACTAATCTTTTAATGTCCCTTGAATTATTTTTTTCTCAAAATGTACAAACAATTATAAAGGTTGGTGCCTGTTTACATTTTTTTTTTTTTTTACAGTTTATGGTTCACTTATGTTCTGTTGAGAGAGGATTGTGTGTGTGAGTGAGAAAGAGAGGAGGGAGGTGTGTGTGAGGGATTTGAGAGTGTCTTGTGGACGTTTTATATTAATGAATTGTTATGTTATCTTTTTACAGACATGTATGTAGCAGATGGTAAGGTTAACTGACGTTACAACAGTTAATGTTTACATTTGCTAGCCTAGCGCGCTAACAACTATTCTCACCTGGTACTTTTAAAACAGATGCGATTTCTCCCCAGCTCTTCTCTTTATCGGTGCGGTTATGGTACACTTTTGAAGAAACGTTGTATAGGCAGTCATGTTGTTGCCACATTTCAAAAAGTCGCTCCTCCATCTCCGAAGTCCAACAGATCCGTGTTGCAGGTTTCGCGGTTGCCATTTCGAAATGTCCGTCACTTCCGTCTCGTCGTAGACTTGTTTCCTATTGGCTATTGTGACAGTACTGACGTAATCACAATCTTGCTCATCCCGATAAATATCAAACATGTTTGATATGATCGGGGAGAGCCCGATTTGTGTGAGAGCAGATCGGGAGGGGCAAGATTCGATCTGTGAACGCCTCACATTACCAGATAATCTGCGCCGAACATCGGAACCGATCGAGGTCCTCGACAAGATTTTTTCTCAGATTCTCGGGAGGGGTAAATCGGGCATAAATCGGCCTAAAACTCCTGTAGTGTGAGCCAGGCATTAAGAAGGCAAGAAACAGTGATGAGGGATGCAATACCTGTTGGGGAGAGACTGGCAATAACATTGAGGTACTTGGCCACAGGACAGACTTTCTCCTCTCTGGAATACACATTCCAGAGTAGGCACAGCATTTCCAGGATTGTAGTCGAGACCTGTGAGGCTCTTTACAAGGCATTACAACAGGATTACCTCAAAGTACCATCCACAGAAGAGGAGTGGAAACACATCTCCACCAGATTTGAGGAGAGGTGGAACTTCCCACATTGCATTGGTGCCTTAGATGGCAAGCATGTCAACATCCTTCCGCCACCAAATTCAGGGTCCCATTACTATAACTACAACGGTTTCAATTCAAGAGTTCTCATTGGCTCTAGTAGATGCGGAACTAAAATGTATTTATATCGATGTAGGGACAAATGGCAGAGTTAGCGACGGGGGAGTTTGGGCCAAGTGTGAGCTGAGCCGGGCATTGGAAGACAACACACTGAACATACCACCACTAGAAGACCTGCCTGGACGTCAAAACCCTGTCCCTTATGTTGTCGTGGCAGATGAGGCCTTTGGTTTGAAGCCATGGATGATGAGACCATACCCAAGGACACAACTGGATAACAACAAGCGAAACTTTAACTACAGGCTCTCTCGTGCACGTCGTTGCGCTGAGAATGTTTTAGGAAACTTGGCAAACAGATTCAGAGTTTTTCGCCAAGCAATCACACTGGAGCCTTCCAAGGCTGTAATAAAAATAAAGGCAGCATGTGTTCTTCACAATTACCTAAGAATCACCTAGTTTCCCAGTCTCGTGGATCAGGAGGACACAGAAAGTGGACGACTTATTCACAGAGCTTGGAGGGAAGAACCAGAATGTATGTGCCCTATTGCAGCTTCCTCAGACAGAAATTCATCTTTGCAGGCAAAACAAGTGAGAGAGGAATAGTGCAGCTACTTCAACACAAACGGGGCAGTAAGCTGGCAAGAGAATGCATTGTCTTGACTACTTATTCTTCCTCCACACTGCCACACCCTCTACCCATCTGTTTAATACAGTATGCAGGATACAAAAAGACGATAATAAATGAAATGCTACAAATACATTTTGTTTGTTTTTATTTTCAGTTCAGCCACCCAGGCAAATGCAAAATATAAAATACACTATGAAATAAGTTAAATTACTATTAAATTAAATAAATTAAATTACAGATTACTAATGGTAAATGGACTGCATTTATATAGCGCTTTCACAGACCTATGGCCACCAAAGCGCTTTACATATAGCCTCACATTCACCCATTCACTCACACATTCATACACCGACGGCGGTGTCAGCCATGCAAGGCGCCACCCAGCTCGTCGGGAGCAGCTGGGGTTGGTCAGGTGGAACCGGGGATTGAACCACCAACCTTCCGGTTTGTAGACAACCTACATGAACCACTGAGCCACTGCCGCCCCTAATATACTATACATACATACTCCATTTGTTTAAAATGCAGAATACAAAAAGATAATAAATAAAATGTTACTATCAAATACATGTTTTGTTTTTCATTTTCAATTCAGCTACCCTGGCAAATGCAAAATATAAAATACTCAATGAAAGTTAAATTCCTATACATACTACTCCTCATCTTGGACAGAGTGAGCCAACTCAATTATCTGCCTTTTCAGCTTCTTCACCTTGTTGTCTGGCAGGCTATCTAGGCAACTTTCTAAGTAATTTAAAAAGCCTGTGTGTTGTGAGGAGGCCTTTCTTTTCAGAAAACCCATAGAATACTGCATGGCCTCTGTAGCTTTATCAATTTTTAGTTTTTTGGGCTCAGACACAGCCTTGTGGTGTTGGGGTTGAGGTGGAGTTGTAGGAGTGAATGTGGATGTGTATGTGGAAGTGGAAGGAGAAGATGTGATGTTCTCTGGGAACCGGGATGTTGAGGGAGCAGCCAAAACTGTTTTCAAATTGTCAGAACTTTCTTCAGGGGTGCAGGGGTCATGGAGAAAGGACAGGATGTAGTAATACTTCCACCTGGGGAGGTAAACCTCTTCCGCTCCGGCCCCGGATTTGCTGCTCTTCAGAACCATGCTGTGCTCCCGCGAAAATACAGTACAAAGGTTTTTAAATTTCCTCTTGATATCTTCCTCTGAGAAAAAAAGGAACATAATATTGTAACATAAATACTATATAGGTGATCTATAGGTGATATCACATATATATATTTTTTAAATCTGTGTTTATACATATAGTTTATATTATAGAGCAATGTGGAATCAACTGTAGCAATTACAATTGACACAAGTTAAGACTGCCCTTGAGAAATGTTTTTTTTTTCTTCTGAGCATAGTGATAGATCAGAAATTATTTTGATCTGTTCTTAAACCTTTGTCCATGACTGTAACGCTGTAAAAACTATGTTTTCGATAAATACTACCTCTTACTACCACAACATTATTGTAATAGCCATTAGAAGTTCAAAAAATATGCATAGAGCAATATTCACAACAGGATGTACCAGTTATAACTTGTTGCTCATCTGACAGGAGCTGACAGAGAGTCTGGAAGTCCCTCGTTTTAAGGTCCCGGTGTTTATACAGCTTTGTCTTTGGGTTCCACAAATACTCGTGCTCTGTATTTACAAGGACACACAATACGCGACGGTGATGTTAGACAAACACTGTTCCAACTTAAAAAATACAAATAAAAATAAAAAAGCGTCAGAATAAAGTCAGTGGTTCTCAAACTTTTTAGAGTGCATTTAACATTCTTCTGCATACCCCCTCTCATCCACTTAGACTGCAGTTGACTATCTGCACCCTAAAATCGATTTTTCAAGAGCATTTTTTGCCTTTATAGAATAAATAATGCTTTAAATTAAAACATTTTAAATAGAGAAATTATACTTTTAAATATTAAATTAAAACCGCCAGTAGGTGGCGGTAAGTCACTGTCTTTATGAGTGAGCCATTGATTCATTCATTAGAAACTAACTGTATTTATGAATGAATCATTGACTCTCACGATTTGTTCAAAGCCGCAGATTCGTTCACGTAACACCGCTGTGTGTTGGAGATGCACAACAGTTCTGCAGTGGCTTTTGTTGGAACTATTACTTCGTTGAAAAATAGAGTAAAAAATACTGACAATACCGTTTAAAATGAACAGCACTTAATATTACTCTTTCATTTGTTGAACTGTTGTATAAAATCAATTTCACATTTGCAATCGTGTGGATATTCGGGAAACATTTTATTCTTGCTCATATAATATATGACTAACATTAAAAACAAGAATTCACAGTAAGGTATGTTTTTTTTATCTAAGAGAGTTTGAATCTTAAATCGCTCTCTATGCACGGTTTGTGTTTATACTTGTTCTTCATGCTAGTAAGTGCTAAATCCCCACTTTTACAAAGGTACATTGTAGAGAACGGCAGTAATGTAATTAGTGCGATTTGCTAAGGCAGCCGACTCTGCAGTCTGCACGCAACCTATCATATGGACGCTGCTTGTGTGGATGCAGTTCATTTTGATTGGATGTCATGTATTTACGGGATTTTACTTGCTAGATATACATGTTATTTTAAGGTGGGGTAGAATTAAATGAACGGCCAAGCATTTTGTTCGCGTACCTTCTCTGTCACCTCACGTAGGCTACCCGCAGTGGTGTGCGTACGTTACCCCAGTTTGAGAACCACTTTTACAAGTGAATTGCCGAGACACAAGTCAGGGTATGTAGCAAATTCACCGCAAGTTAGCTAAATCCCATAGAAAGTCTATGGAGCGGGGGTTAGCTACCGGATGTTATTAAAACCAAAAATATTTGGTGTGTAAATTACAGACTGGGGACATTAAATTGGACATCTATTGGTATTTTAAGCATTAAATTAAGCAAATTCTCTGTTTTGGGTTGACACATGACAACTTAGCAGCATAAAAAGATATATTCGCTCCACTGCCGCTGAGTGGCCGCCATCTTGTTTGAAAATTTTCTGAATTCTCCAAGCCGGTCAGGTGGTCGGCTGCTAGCATTCTGATTGGAGGATCTCAAAAAGTTGCCCACGACCGATCTAAAGTATCCAGATAGAAATTTGTTGCCCATTCTCAATGAGAAAGTGACCAAGCAACATCGCTCAGCAACATAAAAAGTTGCCCCGTGTATCATCACCTTAAGAGTACAATGTACAATTACAAATGAATAATATGTTGAAAATAATCATAAGTGTGCCACTGGCACAACTTAACCCAGGCCCTTTGGCACAAATCAACCCAGACCCACAAGTTTGAAAAACTATCATGATCCCGCAGTTAAGAGCTAACATCATGCTAACTCTATAGACTCAGTGTGTAGCCTGGGTAAGAACGTTAGCCATAGAACGTTAGAAAAGTAACTGACAATACTGGAACTTCAAACGGGACAGGTTCTATGACCAGATGAAACAACAAAAAAAGAGCTTTTTGGCAGCAAACACTTAACATGGGTTTGCTTCATACAGGGATAAAAAAAGTAGCCCATGTGTAAAATGAAATACTCTGCTGTATCTTTAATGCTGTGGGCCTAATTTTCTGCCAGAGGTCCTGGACATCTTGTTCAGATACATGGCATCATGGATTCGATCAAATTCCAACAGATAAAAAAATCTAAACCTGACAACCTCTGCTAGAAATCTTATAACGGGCCATGTTTGGATCTTCCAAAAGGACAGTGATCCAAAAACAAACATCAAAATCAAAACAAAAATGTGTCACTGAGCACAAAACTAAGCATCTGCTATGGCCATCCTAGTCCCTGACCTGAACCCCATAGAAAATGAGTGGGCTGAACTGAAGAGAAGAAGCGCCAACATGGATCTGGGAATCTGAAGGATCTGGAGAGATTCTGTATGGAGGAATGGTCTCTGATCTCTTGTCAGGTGTTTAAACTAATCAGGCATTATAGGAGAAGACTCAGAGCAGTTATCTTAGAAAAAGAAGGTTGCAAAAAGTATTTAATAAAAGGGGGCAAATAATTGTTCCCAACGTGCTTTGGAGAAAAACATTTATTTCATAATGTGATTTTCCCCCCACTTTCAATTATGTTACTTCAATGAAAGGTTGATTTTTTGCTAATTTTTGTAATAAAATATCAAAAGGATTAACAATGCAGATACATTTTTTTCATATTTACCAAGGGGGCAAATAATTCTGACCAGCACTGTATATGTACATACTACAC
Organism: Leuciscus leuciscus; assembly: GCF_965113295.1. Classification (NCBI taxonomy): domain Eukaryota; kingdom Metazoa; phylum Chordata; class Actinopteri; order Cypriniformes; family Leuciscidae; genus Leuciscus; species Leuciscus leuciscus. The sequence continues at coordinate 30,845,548 of NC_138728.1, read as the reverse complement.
ATATGCATACATAAAAGACCTCAATCCACAAATAATTGTAGAATGATGTATTCAATAATATTTAGAACGTATTTATTATAGAAATAGTTTGTATTTATTCATATGGAACTTTCTTATTATTAATCCATTTAATATGCCAAAGAACTTAATTGAGGCATCAACTCCCTAGCTAGTTTTAATCGATATTTAAGGATGAGAGCAGTGTACTGAAAATGTTATTAAATTTGTAAAGTTGGTTTTTAATTGCTGATGTTTGTTTCTCTTTAATAATATGGTCCCTTAAAGGTGCATTAAGCAACTTTTCATGTTAAAAATACCCGTTTTCTAACCCATACATGCTTAAACAATTGCCTGATGGGCTGAATGAGCCCTTCTCTGATCACTGAGATTGTCTCTATAATCCTGTAAAGTAAAATAAATAAGAGGGATTCGGGCCGGAATTTTAGACTGGGCGTGACGTCATGCGCGTTCACGGCACGCTCACCTGGCTGTCTGGCAGGTTTGTGTATTCGCCGCCATTCTCCATAGAAGATGGATTCTAAGAGACCGGCTTGTAGTTCATTTCAAACACCAAAGCAAACTCCACGTAAGATAAAAAAAAGAAAACTTTTGTCCGTGAGCGTGCACACTTCTGGCTGCAGTTTCGCTTGCCGCCAGAGGGGGCATAGTTCTGCAAAAACTCAGAGACTTGCGCAATGCACCTTTAATAGATGTAGCCATTGTGTAGTTGATATTTGGTATTTATCTTTCCAGTTGAGTAGTATTGTTTTTTTGGCGATAGCTAGAGATATGAGCAGAGGTTTTGAATGTTCAAAAGGAGGCTTAATTTGAGATGTATCACCTAAAAGACATAATGATGGGAGTGCATTGATTGTAATTTTAAAGCGATCTGATCCAGAACTGATTAACCAGTGGGCATAGCCAGAGTGCATGAAGGTAAGTGCAGTTAGTACATCTATCGGAAGTTACAAGTTCCATTTGAAACATCTTGCGCTATGTTATGCGTGTTCTGTGTACAATTTTACACTGAATTAACTAGATGTTTATGTTTGTACTTAAGATAAAAGTGTTTCTGCAAACTGTTTTCCAAAATTCCTCATTTGTGTTGATGGTGAGATCTTTTCCCATTGTTTAACTGGTGCTGCTATTGTTTTAGTATCTATAGATGATATTAAAGTGTATAATTTACTAAGTGTTTTTAATGAATTACTAATTGTAGTGATATGTTTTAGAATTGGGTGTGGTTGTGCAATATCTTTGTTTACACTTGTGGTTTTAATAGAATTCCTGATTTGTAGGTAATAGTAATACTGTACTTTTCCTAAGTTAAATTTCTGAGTTAATTCTATAAATGTGGCGAAGGTGTTGCCAGTAAACAGGTGATGTAGATGTGTGATACCTTTCCCTTTCCATTTAATATTGTTTTATTGCGAAATTTTGTTGAAAGTAAAATCAGGATTATGCCATATAGATGTGACATAGAGATCAGATATGGTTATTTCTTTGCATTCTGTTTGTTCTAACTCTAGCCATGGGTTTTGGGGGCTGTCGCCTGTAATCCATTTGCAAAAGTATTGTAGATGGGATGCTAAGTAATAGTATTGAAGATTTGGTGCTGCTAGACTGCCTTGAGCTTTATTTTTTTGAAGTGTTTGTAAACTAATTTTAGGATTCTTTTTTTTTTTTTTTGTAGAATTAGTTGATTATTTGATTTAATGATGTAAACCATTTCTTAGTTGGTTGTACTGGAGTCATGGTGAATAGATAAAGGAGTTTTGGTAGAATACACATTTTAACTGCTGTAATACGACCTTTAATGGAAAGCGGTAGGTTCATCCATCGAGTTAAATCATCTTCTATTGTTTTCAACAGTGGATTGAAATTGAGGTTAAACAAGTCAGAGAGGTTCTGGGATATGTTTATTCCTAAGTATGTAATAATATTAATTTTGAACAGTGTGTCTTGTATGCTCCTGTCATGTGGTTTCATATTCAGTGGTAAAATTGTTGATTTAGTCCAGTTTATGGAGTAGTCTGATATGATGGAATATTCATTATTTCTGTAAGTGATGATTTAGGATTTTGTACAAATAGTATGTCGTCTGCATATAACAAAATTTTATGATTAGTGTTGTTTGATAAAACTCCAAAAATCATATCATTCTGTCTTATTGCAGCAGCAAGAGGTTCAATAAATAAGGCGAAAAGTAATGGTGATAAGGGGCATCCTTGGCTAGTACCTCTCTGAAGTTGGATTGGTGATGATATTATGCCATTTGTTATAACAGATGCTAGTGGAGTATTATATAGTGTTTTAATCCAGTGAATAAAGCAGTCTCCAAACCCAATTTTTTTAAGTGTCATATAAAGAAAGTACCAACTAACTTTATCAAAAGCTTTTTCTGCGTCTAGTGATATGATTATGGTCTTTTTTCATAATGTTGAATAATCGTCTGGTATTGTTTGATGACTGGCGCCCTTTGAAACCTGTTTGGTCTGGATGGATGAGAGATGAAATTACTGATTCAAGACGTCAAGTCAAGTTTATTTGTATAGCGCTTTTCACAATACAGATTGCATCAAAGCAGCTTCACAGTATTAAATTTAAATAATACAACAAAGTTTGTTTCAAGAGGAATTTATTGATTGATAAAATTAAATTAAATATCCCCAAAATATCCCCAACTGAGCAAGCCAAAGGCAACAGTGGCAAGGAACCGAAAAACTCCATCAAGTGACCTAATGGTGTCCTAAAACTCCATCAGGTGCCTTAATGGAGAAAAAAAAAAACCTTGGTAGAACCCAGGCTCAGTCGGGGGCCAGTTCTCCTCTGGCATTGGATAGAGGCCGGATTGTAGTTTGAACTGTAGGATTATATGAATGCCTGGCAGAAGAGATGCGACTTTAATCTAGTTTTAAACTGGGAGAGCGAGTCTGAGCAACGAACAGTATCAGGAAGACTATTCCAGAGTTTTGGAGCCAAATGTGAAAATGCTCTCCCTCCTTTGGTGGTTCTGGATATCCTAGGTATGACCAAAAGCCTTGAATTTAGTGATCTCAAAGAGCGCGATGGATTATAGGGCGATAGAAGATCCGTTAAATAGACTGGAGCTAAGCCGTTTAGGGCTTTATAAGTCAGTAGCAATACCTTGTAATTAATACAGAACTTTATAGGTAACCAATGCAGTGATGATAAAATCGGTGTTATATGATCATATTTTCTTGATCTCGTAAGAACTCTAGCGGCGGCATTTTGGACTAACTGTAGCTTGTTTATTGAGGATGCAGGACAACCAGCTAATAAAGCATTACAGTAATCCAGTCTCGAGGTCATGAATGCATGAACTAACTTTTCTGCATCAGAAACTGATAGCATATTACGTAGCTTAGCAATGTTTCTAAGGTGGAAAAAGGCTGTTTTTGTAACATAAGAAATATGATTTTCAAAAGACAGGTTGCAATCGAGTATAACACCCAGGTCTTTTACTGTAGAGGATAAAGTAACAGGACATCCTATGATGTTAAAGTTGTATTGTGCGAGGTTTTGTGGGCGGTTTTTTGAACCGATAAGTATTACCTCTGTCTTGTCTGGATTTAATAAAAGAAAATTACGCGTCATCCAATCTTTTATATCTTTAACACACTCTGTCAATTTGGAAAATGTAGCGTTTTCATCCGGCCGTGATGAAATATATATTTGAGTGTCATCAGCATAACAATGGAAACTAATTCCATGTTTCCTTATAATATTTCCAAGTGGCATCATATATATTGAAAATAACAGAGGGCCTAATACAGATCCCTGCGGCACTCCATAGTTTACTGGAGTTATGATCGATTTTTCTCCATTTAAATAGACAAAATGGTAGCGGTCAGATAGGTATGATTTGAACCAGCTTAGTGCTTGTCCTTGAACACCAGTATAATTTTGTAGTCGATCTAAGAGTATTGTGTGATCTATAGTATCGAACGCAGCACTAAGATCAAGTAAAACTAGTATTGAGATACAGCCTTGGTCAGAAGCTAAAAGTAAATCATTTGTGATTTTAACGAGCGCAGTTTCAGTGCTATGATGCGGTCTGAATCCAGACTGAAACTTTTCATAGATATCATTTTGTTGCAAGAAAGAGCCCAGTTGAGCGGACACCACTTTTTCTAATATTTTAGACATAAATGGAAGATTTGAAATGGGTCTATAATTTGCTAGATTATTATGATCTAATTGTGGTTTCTTAATGAGAGGTTTTATAACTGCCAGTTTAAATGTTCTTGGAACATGACCTAAAGATAAAGACGAGTTAATAATATTGAGGAGAGGCTCTTCCACTACAGATAACACTTCTTTCAGTAGTTTAGTTGGTATAGGATCTAATAAACATGTTGTTGTTTTAGATGAAGTGATAAGTTTATTTAACTCTTTTTGTTCTATAGTTGTAAAGCACTGTAATTGTTCTTTCGGGGTGATAATTGAAGCTGAATTGTAAGGCGCGATTGAAGATTGAACGTTTATAATTGTGGTTCTGATGCTTTCTATTTTCTCAGTGAAGAAGTTCATGAAATCATTACTACTGAACTGTAACGGGATATTTTGTTCGGGTGACGTCTGTTTATTTGTTAGTCTAGCCACGGTGTTAAATAGAAACCTTGGATTGTTTTGGTTGTTTTCTATTAGTTTGCGTAGGTGCTCAGCCCTGGCAGCTTTTATGGCCTTTTTTATAACGTGACATACTGTCTTTCCACGCGATTCTAAAGACCTCTAAATTAGTTTGTTTCCATTTACGCTCTAAAATACGGGTTTCTCTCTTTAAAACATGCGTAGTATTGTTATACCATGGTGCTTTATATTTCTCTCTGACCTTTTTTAATTTAATAGGTGCAACCACATCCAATGTTCTAGAGAGAATGGTGCTCATAGTGCTAGTTAGTTCTTCTAGTTCATCTGTTTGTTTGGGTTCAGGCAGCAGCTGAGACAGATTAGATAAGCAATTTGAGAAATTATCTATGGTGGATGGGAGGATTGTTCTGCCTGGTTGATAACGCGACGCCGCATGACATATTACAGCAGTACGTAATATGCAAGTTACCATGTAGTGATCAGTGACTTCATCACTTTGTGGAATGATATCTATATCGGTTGGATCGGTTCCGTGTGATATAATTAAATCGAGTGTATGATTAAGACGATGAGTTGGTCCGGTGACGTTTTGCTTGACCCCAAATGAATTTAATAAATCTGTAAACGCAGCTCCTAACGCATCATTTGGATTATCTACGTGTATGTTAAAATCTCCAACAATTAATGCTTTATCGACATTGACTAATAGGTCTGAGAGAAAATCTGCAAACTCTTTTAGGAAATCAGCGTAAGGCCCTGGCGGTCTATATACGGTAGCCAAGGCTAGAGATAATAGGGATGTTTTTCTAACATCTAAGAGCGTAACATTTAGTACAAGTACTTCAAATGAAATAAACTTATAACCCGTTTTCTGAGTAACATTTAGAATATCTTTATAAATGGTTGCAACACCTCCGCCACGGCCAATCAGACGGGGCTCATGCTTATAACAGTATCCAGGAGGAGTAGACTCATTAATACCGAAATAATCATTTGGTTTAAGCCAGGTTTCAGTAAGGCAAAGTACATCGAAGCTATTATCTGTGACTATTTCATTTACAATAACTGCCTTAGGTGTGAGTGATCTAATGTTTAGAAGACCTAGCTTTAGAAATAGTTTTTGTTTACTAATAGCAACATTTTCTGTTTTAATAACAATTAGATTTTTCCTAGATCCTGCATTAGATTTATTATTTGATCTCACTAAACGAGGAATAGACACGGTTTCTATGCAATGTTCTCCACTAGTATTTATATCAGTTGAATTGGTGCAGCAAAGACTATGATTTGGACTTTTGGTTACTAGTCAAAGGGTATTTAACATTTTGGAGATGTTATCTGACAGAAGATCCGCTCCGAATCTGCTTGGGTGTAAGCCATCAGCACGGAAAAGCCTAGGACGCTCCCAAAACAGATTCCAATTATTTACAAAGAGCAGTTTCTGCTCATTGCACCATGACATTAACCATTCATTTAGCGCAAATAATCTGCTGAACTTTTCATGCCCTAGTCGGTACGTGGGAAGCGGTCCTGACACAATGATCGTTGTTTCAGGCGATGTGCTGCGTACCGTATCGATTAGATTCCTGAAGTCTTTCTTCAGAATCTCCGTCTGGCGCAGCCTGATGTCGTTCACTCCCGCGTGCAGGACCACAGTTCCGACGCGCTCGTCACCGTTCAGGATCTCGGGAACGCGAGCAGCGATTTCAGAAACACGAGCACCAGGGAAGCAGTGACTTTGCACCTTACTTGTACCTAACGTAGCGTGTACGTGCCGAACGATGGAATCGCCGATGATCACAGCATCGCGTTCTGTTTCGCGTAGAGGGGAGAAGCGGTTTTGTGTCGATAACTCGAAAACCGGGAGGGTCGGAGAAAGTCTTGGTCTAAACCTGACTCGCGTCTTCCGCTGCGGAACCACCCAGGCTTCGTGGTGGCGTGTTGGAGCCGGAGTGAACGAGACCATGGCTGATTGCGACCGATGCTGAGGAACGCACGGAGTAGACGCGGTCGGAGTCAGCGGGTTAGTAACGTTAAACACTGATTTGTGTGCGTCGGCGCGTGATGTTTCAAGAGCCAAACACCGGTCTCTCAGCTCGGCCTGTCTCAATAAAAGGTTGTGGATCTGTTTCTCAACAGCTTCCAGCTCAGACTGCAGTGCGTGAAGCTCAAATGTGTCCTCACCTGCACCAAGCGGTAGACTACTTACATCTGATATATTCGCCATTTTAACAGATGGACAGTGAGTTAGCAACGAAGCTACCAGTGATGCTATCAATATTAATACTAATTTATATTATAAGTTTGTTTGTAAATGAGTGTGGAGAAGACGCGTTCAGCCGTGATCCACGGACGTAACCTTTAAGAGTATGCAGCGTTGGATCACTAATAGGCTTGAGACGCGTCTGCTCAACAGTCCGCGTTGTAACCATGAGGTTTTTTAGTGGTAGGGGTGTAGAGTAGACGCACGATAGGCGAAAAAAAAGTGTTTGTTTATAAGTGAGTGTGGAGAAGACGCGTTCAGCCGTGATCCACGGACGTAACCTTTAAGAGTATGCAGCGTTGGATCACTAATAGGCTTGAGACGCGTCTGCTCAACAGTCCGCGTTGTAACAATGAGGTTTGAGCAGTAGTGCTTCTCAGTGAGGAAGAGTAGAAAATGTTCGTTGTAAGCGGGTTTAAAGAGAAAAATCAAGAATTATAAATCAAATCGATAGAGCTCCAAAAACAACAACGCATTCAGACGCAACGCATGATAATGACAGGACAAGACATTATTCACCGTGTTTGTTGAGTGTTTCTTATTCACCTGAGCTTTTATGAACTCAAAGGCGCGAGAGAAAATAAATAAATAAAAATAGCTGAGCGCAAGGGTGGCGCGTTAACAGGCTAGCGAATTACTAGCGTGTTATGCGTCAGGGTTGGGTAAGCTGTATTTAGTAGTAATATAAACAACTAGAAATTGTAGTAAATGATGGTTCAAAACAAGGAAATACGAGGCTAAGACGGAGCTTACAGCTCCGAAGCAAACACACTCACAGCAGGCAGCGAGAAAAATCAAGAATTATAAATCAAATCGATAGAGCTCCAAAAACAACGCATTCAGACGCGACGCATGATAATAACAGGACAAGACATTACTCACCGTGTTTGTTGAGTGATTCTTACTCACCTGAGCTTTTATGAACTCAAAGGCGCGAGCGCGCGAGAGACATATAAATAAATAAAAATAGCTGAGCGCACGGGTGGCGCGTTAGCAGGCTAGCGAATTACTACCGTGTTGTGCTAGTAGCAACGGAAGCCAGCGATGTTGGGCAAGCCGTATTTAGTAGTAGTATAAACAACTAGAAATTGTAGTAAATTCTGGTTCAAAACAAGGAAATACGAGGCTAAGACGGAGCTTACAGCACCGAAGCAAAAACACTCACGGCAGACAGGAGCAATCGAAAAATCCACATCGGAGGAAAACACATCGGAAAAATCCACATCGGTTGGCTACACTTGGTGTAGCCAACGCTTTACTAATAATTTTTAAGTCAGTATTTAGAAGAGATAATGGGCGATAACTAGTGCATAACGTTGGGTCTTTGTTTGGTTTAAGCAAGAATAATGGTATAGTTGATATAGTTGACCAAAAATGTTTGTAATATTCTGGTGGGTTTCCATCTAAACCTGGGGCTTTATTGTTTGATAGAGATTCAAGAGCTTGTTTATATTCAGTTTCTGATTTAGATTCTTCTAATGATTCTCTTTGTGGTGTTGGTTAAACTGGGTAAAAATAAATTGTTTAGAAATGATTTAGTGTAATTAATTTTAGTTTTTTTCGCATTACTAGTTTAAAATGTTGGGTCTTTTAGCTGCTGAGTTAATGCCTCGTACATTCCAGCTTACTAATTTGTGTGACATTCTGTGTTATGATACTATATAGTTTTGTTCGATAATCATTATTAGTATCCGAACCCCTATTATATGATATAGATATAAAATATACATGCATTACATATTCAATGACAGACAAACACAACATGCATCAATGAAAACACTTTTTTTCAAATGAATATACAGATAACATTTTGAATACGTGAAGTAGGTGATTATAGCTGATCTTATATTGCATTCATTGGCGACATGATTTTTTATTTATTTTTTATCTTCCTTTCGCGATGGATTATAACCAGTGCATAGTGTCGTTCCTGTAAAGTTGGCCATCAACATATAGTCGGTCTACCGTGAGAACAGCTTTCCTTCCATTTTTGTGAAATTGTTTCATGAATGTTTCATGAATGAACAATATTCTCTGTTCTGAATCTCCCATGGAAATTGATCGTTATGTCCAAAGGTAGTGTTCTTTGCCCTTACTCTTGACCAGTTCTTTCTGTTTGTAATGCTCAAATTTTGCAATGATGGGACGGGGATGTTTATTATCAGCGTTTTTATTGTTGTTAGATCCGAGGCGGTGAACGCGGTGGAAAGTAATGTTGTTGTCAGTCTCTTTTGGGAGTTTGAGAGAAGAATGCATGAAATCTTTGATTGCTTGTTCCGGGTTATCTTGGATTTGTTCTGGCATACCCGAAAAGATCAGGTTGTCTCGCATATTGCGGCACTGGATGTCTAATAAGGATTCTTTCAATAGTTTATTTTCGTTTGTGAGACTTTTTATTGTTGCTGTGATTTCTGATATCTTTGTATGTATTTCGTTGTTGTCTTTTTGCAACGACTATCTGGGATTGACTGAATTCAAGGCTGGTTTTAAGATCTTTGATGTCTTGGAGTAGTTCAAGAATTGCCAGTTTATTGTTTATGGATTCTAGAAGACCCACCTCTATCGTTGCAATAGTTCCATCCTTGGACTCTGCTGAGTATTCCCGGTGCTGTTGTTTCTTTTGTGGTTGTGGTATGGTGGTCATATTATTGAAGTAGTGGTCTATCAACTTTCCAAGGTTTCCAAGTTTGTTCTTGATCCAGTTCTGGTGTTTACGGTGATGGAAGTTGTAATAGTAGAGAAATGAGGAGCAGATCGGTTTATTTTTGTTTTAACTGCGTTCAGGGAGCCGCCATGATAGATAGCACACGATGTCTCGCAAGATCGTCACAGGCACATCTCACCGGGCTCAATAGTTTTGAACAGCCAAGTACAAGTACACTTAATAACTACACTGAGTAAAATGCCACACACAGATCACTGAAGTTTCTTTCCAGAATGAGTTTGCAAATGACGTTTTAGGTCTCTATTATATGTGAAACTCTTCTCACACTGTTGACAGGTGAAAGGTTTCTCTCCAGTGTGAATTCTCATGTGCACCTCAAGGTTTGCTTTGTTTGAGCAAGTCTTTCCACAGTGAGGGCACATGAAAGGCTTCTCTCCGATGTGATTTATTACATGATTCTTAAGGTGATTGCTGTCTGTGAAACTCAGTCCACACTGAGGACATATAAAACAGTTCTCTCTTGAGTGAATCCTCATGTGGTTTTTCAGGGTTACTTTACATCTCAAACTCTTTCCACACTGATCACATGTGAATGGCTTCTCTACAGTGTGAACCTTCATGTGGGAATTAATGTGTCCTTTATGGGTAAAACTCTTTCCACACTGAAGGCAGGTGTAAGGCTTCTCTCCATTGTGAATCCTTATGTGAGTCTTAAGATTTTCTTTTCTTGAGAAGCTCTTCCCACACAGATTGCAGGCGAAAGAGTTTTCACCAGAGTGAATTCTCATGTGGACACTTAAGTTTCCTTTTTGAGTGAAACTCTTTCCACACAGTTTGCAGGTGTAAGGCTTCTCTCCATTGTGAATTCTCATGTGGACTTTAAAGCTTAATTTTTGAGTGAAACTTTGTCCACACTGTCCACAAATTAAAGAACTTCCAGCTCTTTTTCGTGAAGAAGTCATTTTTGTCTTTGAGCAACTAAAATATTTTTCCCCAGTTATGAAATCCTGATCTTTCTCATTCTGAATTTTCAGTTTAATTTCCTTCAGTTCTTGACTGTCCTCTTTCAGCTGCATCATATCTAAAGCAAAAACAAAACAAAACAAAAATGTTAACCCTAATTGAATGGCACAAAGCAACATACATCAAAAACAACATAAAAATGCATTAAAGCAGTGGTTCTCAACCCTGGTCCTGGCGTTGTCCCTCCAACAGTGCACATTTCGGATGTCATTGCATGATGTGCAGATTAATTAATCAAATTAAATGGCAAATAAATCACACATCAACTTTGATGTTTTTTTGTTTGTTTTTAATTAAATGATTCTAGGATAGTTCACATTAAAATAAAAATGTAGTAATTATTTACTCATTTACTCACACAAGGAGAAATATTTAAAAATGGTTTATTTTGCTTTTCTATTAAATGGCAGTGAATGATGACTTTATATTGCACGTTTTCTAAAGTCACACAATAGTGTTTAGTGAAATTAGTGAAAATCTTGACATCATTGCTCTCCTCATACATTCATGCAAGTGCCCACACACTGCACATACACTCACCAACCACTTTCTTAGGTACAGCTTTCTAGTAACGGGTTGAACCCCATTTTACCTTCAAAATTGCCTTTTTTCTTTGTGGACTAATTAGCGACAATTTGGGGAGGCAATTGCTTGAATGGTGCGTTTATTATTATTCTTAATAAAAAACAACAACAACAAAACAGTACCAAATAGGCTCTTTTACATTTCGCTTTGAAACCAAATCTTCTGCCATCGTCTTGTCCGTCAGCTCACCTCACTCTTCTTTTCAGACAGCTCCTCACTCCTGTTGCGTGATAAATGAAATCTGACTCCTGCTACTGATCTGTGCTGTGACTCTTCTTCGGCTCACGCTGAATTGAGCAGAAACAATGTGTTTTACCAATCAAACCAATCAAGCACACTACCCTGACTCCAAACCGCTGTTGTATACATGCGCTTCAGGAAAATAGGTTATTTGAACTGAAGCCTGCACTGTGATCAAGCAAAGTAGAATAGCACACTTCCCTGAGTGCACAAGACAGCAATACAGTGTTTCTGCTACATTCATTCTGTGGTGGTGGGCCGCCACACCAAAAATCATGCCGCCACGGCTGCAGCTTCTCAGTGAGGTCCGATATTGTGCATACTATTGTGTTATTGTTAAGCCTCACTAAAGGCATAAAAAACATTGCAAAGCACCATAAAGTTTTCGTGCACTATATTCCAAGACTTCTAAAGTCATTCAATAGCATAATGTGAGGTAAAAATGAATATTTAAGTCGTTGAGTTAAAGTTAATGGAAACTCATTCTCCATTCAGCATTCAAACAGCGCGTCACGATGGTTACGACAGTATCACGATTACACTCTCTCTAAGATCAATGTTCCCATTATTATACTTTATTTGTAGATAAAGGTCTATGCAGGGGTTTTGGCGGCCGCCAAAGCGAATTCTTGTCCCGCCAAAGTCTTATTTGATCGGTGAGTGATGTAGCACAGAATGAATGCTGCGCTTGACAAGAACGAGCAGAGATGGCACTCTCACCGTCTTCAAACTCCATGAGGGCTGTCTTGCTCCCCTTCCCTCGCGCATATTAATCAAAATCAATTGCCACGATAGTAAAAGGTCGGAAGACCTAAGTTTCACGTGATGCATTCAGAGATTTTTTTCTCCTGAATTACTGCGGGGTGTGAACTGTGCTACAAAAAACGTTGCCTTATCTTCTCTGAAAAGCGTTCCGCACATTCAGCTGACATAAAAAAACACTTTCAATAAACAAAAACAAAAAACTATCCAGTGATTTCTGTGTTGACACAAATCTTGTGCGATGTCCTAAACTGCCGAGATAATCACACGACGACACGTCTGATTCGCAAACTAATGACTCATTTGAACCGATTCACTTTAATGAATGGTTTAAAACAACTGATCTGTCCAACATTGAACTCAAGAGACGTCTGAATCGGTGTATAACAAACCGGTAACACTTTACAATAATGTTCCATTTATTAAACTCTAGTTAACTACTGTCCATTAGTTAACATTTACTATTAATAAACTGCACTTCTACAGCATTGTTAATGTTAATTTCAACATTTAGGCTACTAATAGCCTACATTATTGAAATTAAAAGTTGTATTTGTTAACATAGTGAATGCACTGTGAAGTAACGAACAAACAATGAACAGCTGTATTTTTATTAACTAAGATTAATAAATACAGTAACAAATGAATTGCTCATGGTTAGTTCATGTTAGTTATTAGCCTAATACATTAACTAATGTTAACAAATCAAACCATATTGTAAAGTGTAACAATTCATTTACTCAGAACACCTCTTAAAATGAGAATGTAAGTGTGCTTACCCCATTTTTTTTAGTAAGAGTGGTTAGCAAGATTTAACCTTAATGAACTACAGTATTTTCAGGTTATTTATATGACAATGATAACCTAAAAAAATAATTGATCATGATTTATCATTACCTAATCACGAGACTCACTAGAAGACTAGTCTTGTTGTTTAACTGCGCGCTCTGACCGGTAGGCGTGGCTTGGGAGTGGCCTGGTAGAGCAGCGAAGCAAGTGCATTCTGGGAATTGTTGTCTTTCATCCACATAAGCCAAAAATACATTTTGTGGCTTTTCTCAGTCTAGAAGGCTCCAAATTCAAAGATAATTTCACATTTCTACTACATAAATGACCCATTTTAAATACACATTCATCTTTCCAGAGGTTAAGTATCCCTTTAAGTCCGTTCTATGACATCCTAGATACATAACATAAACGTAACATTACAACTTGCATCTGCACAAAAGGACGCAAATGCGCATGTGAACTTGAGCGTGCTAGTTTTTTAGTCTATGGTTTTAAAGGGAAACGCACAGAGAATTTATACCATTCTATCACAATCACATTCTCATTGTAATGGTATATGGCGTATATATTGGTGCTTCACATCTTGCACTTAATTTTATTTTTCATGACAGAAAATGATTACAGTCATCACTGCGCATTTTCAAAGCCATAACGAGAAACAACTTTAAATAAAACATAGGTTTAGCCTACTGTTAAAAATGTGAACAAAATGCTGTATTAATATCATCAATGAATTTGAAAAAGAAATATATATACTGTATATATATATATATCTCAAAGGAATATGACCGTCTTATATAACCCAATTATGTTACGAACCGTCACATTTGACTCACGTCATAACCGTCATCACCAATTCTGAAACCGGCACACCCCTAGCTCATGGTTAGTTCATGTTAGTTAATGCATTAACTAATGAAGCTTATTGTAAAGTACAAGCCAGCACACATGGAATACATGCAGTTAATTAAGCGATATGGGCTTTCAGATAATTCCATGTTTGTTGTCCTGCTTGATTTGTTTTTGAGCCCCTTTGTACCTGGTCTTAATACCACAAACACAGCTGTAAATTTGAATATTTTATCATGTTTATTTGTGAAATGACCTGTACCAGGAGGTAATAATTAATTAAGTACACTTTTTTATTTTTTGTATTAGGTGAATATGTACCTAATAGTACTATTTGAGAAGGAAAGCAAAACTGGCCCAGTGGCAAAGGAGTGGTATTCAGATGGCCTTGCTTGGTGGCCCCCATATTTTATATTGCATATTACAAGTTCCAGATTTTAAGAAGCGTTCAAAAAAAAGTTGCCCCCAATTCATCAAAGGGCTGGAAACAATTTGCTGCACGTGTGCTCTACGAATCAGGTAGTTTGTAGAAGTATGCAATTGAGTACTACACCATCTGGTGTTGCTTTGTTATTTATTTGTTCTGATATTGTAAAATACTATTACTACATTATATTATATCTAGTTTATGTTATAGTTGAATAGTTAACAGGCTAAATCTTGCTTACAGATTCAATTGACAAAATAAGACAAAAGTGGGAAAGGTCATGTGTAACATCAGACCTTAACACAGACAGAGAACAAGACGTTACACCTGTACGACAGCGAAGGAAGTAAGCACATATTTCTTTGTTGAATATGAAATAGCCTAATCCTCATTTTAGTCTGAGTTTTAACTGTATCACACAAAATGTAATGGAACTGTGTCATGTCTTTATGCTTGAGGGGAATGCTGTCACCTTTGCTTGTATTGCATAACATTATGCATGAAAACCAAAAAGTCTCATAATGGTTAATTTACATAGACCAAAACGTCTCATGTCACCATCACCCTCATCAACATCATCAGAGGAAGATGACGAAATCGACCCCCTCCAAGAAACTTAACAGCCCCTCTTCCCTTACCAGTCGTCAGACCAAAGATCACAGATGACATCAGAGCTGGTAAGATTATTTTGATCTGTGTGTCAAAATAAATCACATCAAAGTCAACATCGCTAGGCTTGTGGTGACAAACATGCTAGCTTTATCTTTCTGTAATGTTTTTATTTCATAACAGGGATTTCAAAACCCCGACCAGTGTCCTCCAACAGCAACCATAGCCCTGTTCCAGCCTGGCAACAGAGCAATATACATTCATCTCAACGTAAGAGATATGACATAGAGATTACATGCACCATATCTACACTAACTCAAGCATTTCTGATTATATTTGTAAGACATGTGTTACTAACATCAATAAATAATTTTTTATTCAAAGGCATGACATCAAATTGAAGGCAAGAATTGGAGGCCAGACCAGAGACAGACTGCCATCAAAGGCCAGCTTACACTGAACGTAAGCATCTTTCAGAAATGATGGCCAGTAGACCTTTGATCTTAACCTAACATGTGCAGAGTTACTAGATTATTTAGGATCCTTTCACTAATCACAAACATGAGGTAATGATATTTTATTATTATTTCCAAGTAACAACAGTTAGTTGGAGGCCTGACGAAATGGAGGAACGGCATCCAACTTCATTGCCCAATGAAGGGCTGGGCCTTCCTGAACGTAAGCTATTGAACCTATTACCTCATCGGGGTGTGTGGGATCTGTTTTGTTGACGCTTCCTAAAAGAAACATGGTGGAATTAACATACATAGTACTTGTTGACCTTGGCTCATTTTGGTGTAGTTTTTTTTATATTACATATGTATGTGGTGTTTGGGTCCACTGGACCACCTAATACTAGCACCACCAATACTACCACTTCTACTAAAGATACAGTAGAACATGTCTATTTTGTATTTTTCATGTTTACATAGTAAGTTTTAAAAAATATTATGGGGTGAGGTGGAGTGATGTAAAACTGGAGCACCGGAAACATGTCAGAATCAATGAATCCACCTTCTGTTTTTGGCAATCGGATGGATGAGTTTGGAGAATGTTATCTGCCTGGCTGCATTGTGTCAAACTTAAAGGCTTGATGGAGGAGGCATTCAGTTTGGTTTGAAACATACTGGGGACATACACATGGATGTGCAGCTTGGTTTAAAAACAGCTGGGGACGGGTATTTTACAAGGCCCTCACTTGGCCACTGCATGTATGTCTGCTACTGTGATAACTCTATTACAAATACAGACACTAAGACTATCAACATGCTAAAACAATGGAATGATGGACAACTATAAGAGACTCTAAGAGACATGGCAGCGAACAGCTAAGTGGCTGTGGCATAATTATTAGCATGGCCACCTCCAGTGTTTGAGGTTACAAGTTCGAGTTCAAGTTTCATAACATCTAGGTCTACTGCATGAAACAGACTTAGCTATATAGCTTGCAATGCTTTGCCAGGGATAAACACAGCTAAACGTATTACGAAAATGTCTTACCTTTTCATGGTCCACTGAATGTTTCCTGACTTAAATGTGACATATCTATCTTTCCCTAGAACCAAGATATTGCCTTCCCACCTATCAACGCATGCCAACTAACTGCACTGGTACGTTTGGTCACATCTTTCTCTTGATGTCGGTAAACTGCTCTTTTTAGGATAAGTTTAATAATGCCATTTTTGCTGTATTTCTAACAGCAGTTGAAAGGATTGTCCTAGAACAACTAGGGGAACTTCACCTCAAGCTGGACCATTTGACAACAATTGTCCAGTCCCTAACTCAAAACAGGGCTTTACAACAAGAAAGCCCTGATTACCAAAATGTACTTCCAATTTCCACATTGGAAGACCTAAATCGATTTGACGAAAGGCTTCGGCAAGATGCCGATTTTAAGAAACATATGGTATGTCCTCTAATACTTTGAGGTGTATATACAGTGGTTAAGCAACATCAAAATGGGGAGTTGATTAGTTGAGTCAGTTGTTTGTTGGCCTGCAAAAATCCATGCAGGAGGGTTGAACTTAGGTGCTCCAAACTAACAAGATATGTGACAGGAAATAGGATTTTGATTGCCTGTAGTAATATTTGCTTTAATTCTGTATTTTATTACAGATCACAAAGCTGTCCATAACTGGAGGAATCAACATAAAAAAAAACAGTGTGGTGAGTCTGCAGGAAAGTGTTCACTCCTGAACTTGCCACCCAACTAAATTGGTGTGGGAGAGGACAGAAGACTGGCATCAAGTCACGACCAGTGCGTGAAATTCTACTGCGTAAGTTTTACTAGGTTAGCAGTAACAATCCCATCAAGGGATCAATATTCCTGTTTCATATACAATTGTGCTTAAAAGCTTGCATACAACGGCAGCATATGTTGTTAAATACTGCCATTTATTTGCAAAATATAACTGATCTTGCAAAATACTTTTAAGGATATTGGTCACACAAAGCCGTTTATCACATAGTTGTTTGGCTCCTTTTTTAATCATGATAACTGAAAACACCAAAATGGCCCTGATCAAAGTTTACATACCCTTGAATGTTGACAACACAGGTTTACATGGCAAACTTACAAGGTAAGATTCTACACCTGTGACTTTCTGTAAATGTAATGAGTGTGTGTGTGTATAAATACTTTTGTTAGTGATTTTCTTAACGTAGCTCTTGAGGGGGTGTGCTAACGTAAATGGATGGGAGTCAAGTCAAGTCGCATTTATTTATATAGCGCTTTTTACAGTATTGTTTCAAAGTAGCTTTACAGAGATAACAGGAAAATAATGCAACAAAGTTTCAGGAGAAAATAGCGTCACAGTCCAGCTTAAGTAAGTTCAGTGATGTTTCATTTTTGTTGTAAACAAATGTATTAATGTATTAATCATTTATATATATAGCCGCTCTAGAGAAAACCGTGATGTCAGCGTCCAGCTCAGTTCTCAAATAATGGTGTCAGTGCAGGCAGAACAAATTATTGTTGAATATTAAATTAAATGTTAAATTTAATGGGACACAAAAGAAGTGTCCTCGAAGCCACATGCTCGATGGAAGAGGACGTGTTCCCCTGAGCTAAGCATCATTGGTATAAAAGTAGCTGCACTCCAAACAAGGTCAAAAGGTCAGATTTTAACGATCTGAAACGCAAGTGTCAAGCGCAAAGCGCAAGTAACTTTGTGGGCGGGTCTCGGCGCTGTTGCTATTTTCCCGGCGGGATAAATGCCTCTTGCGCCCGGCGCAAATCTAAAAGGGGTTGGTCTGAAGTAGCTTCATTATTCATAGGTGTGGTTTGGGCGTAACGTGAAATAAACCAATCAGAGCGACATCTCACATTCCCTTTAAAGGGTTAGTTCACCCAAAAATGAAAATTCTGTCAGTAATTACTCACCCTCATTGGTTTGCCCTTCCTGCTCAGCTACTGTTCGGACGCTCTTGCTTACTGCTCCGCGCTTTGCTCTATCGCTTTTATATTTTATCTTCTATACTTTTATAATTTTAGCTCCTTCTATCACCTAATTTTAACTTCAGCAAATCAGCACAGTGCTCAAACGACAAAGTTTGGATTACTACAAAAAAGCAGAATTCTTCTACCCGACCAGCTTACATTCCGGGGAAGGAAAACACAACTGCCTACAAGGATGAGAGAGAAAATGCCTCTTCTGGAATCTACTTGCTGCACTAACTGCCACAGACTTTTACAAAGGATTGCAGTTCTTGAAACAAAGTTATTTACGGGACCACCAAACCAGACGGAACACACAACAGAGCTTCGTCATGGACGCCCTCAGCATATAGCCGGTGAGTCCCATGAAACTAGTGCACCTCGACAGGTAGAGAAACAAGCCGATCGACTTACAAATCGATGGCACAAACAGGGAGCGAGACCCAAAGACACTCGAGACATCAGATTGTCACGAGCCCCACATATTGCCACAGTAGCATCCTCTACCCCAGATACAGCTCTGACAAAGATTGCAAACACTGGTCTCCTACCAACACCTATACATCTTGAGAACAGATTTGAAGTACTAATGAATGTAAATGAGGAATCCCCAAACGTGATGAATGTGATCGAACACAGACTGTATCAGCCAGTAGCTAACACTGATGCTAACTGGCGCTCAAGGTCGAGCAGACAGCGGCACTCAGCTCAGAGCACAGCCGAGCCCAGGACTCTGATAGTGGGGGACTCCATAATCAGAAACATTAGCTGCAGGGATACAACTACGTGCTGCCTTCCACAAGCAACAACTTCTGATATAAACAGGGAACTTCAGAACATTCTAATGAAACATAAGACTGCAAATCGACTCATCATTCATGTGGGGAAGAATGACATTCATAAAGAGCAGTCAGAACTCCTTAAGAAGGATTTCAATGAACTTTTTGAAACACTTAAAAAACTGAAAGTTCAGACATTCATCAGTGGACCACTCCCAGCAAGAGGGACAAACAGGTTTTCACGGTTGCTTGGGATTAATACATGGCTGCAAAAAACCTGCAATATAAAAGGAGTAAACTTCATTGACAACTTCAATCTCTTCTGGAGTCAGAGACAACTATTTCATCGGGATGGCCATCACCCAAACAAACTTGGTTCAATAGTGTTAAAGGACAATATCTACTTCTTCCTCAATAATCCTTCTGCAGTGTGTGCCAATCCACTCAATCAGAATGGCACACACACACACCTGGACACAGTATGAATGACCACAGGACTTCACTTCAGAATGGACATGATGTTGACATATCCAGGGTTTATACAGAGATTCTTAAATTGAATTTACTACCTTTTTACCACCTATTTTACTACCATCACAATATTTTTACTACCAACACGGCTTCAAACTTCAACTGTAGCAGTGTTAAGTAAAGTGACAAGTAAAGACATGAAATATCTTTCCAAAATGAATTAATAACATATTTAATCACAATTTAATGAGGCAATTATAACTTAATTTCAACACTGGGAGGGAGAGATAGAGAACCAGAGAGAGCGAGAAAGAGAAAGTCAGGAGAGGTTCTGTAGGTGTATGTGAGTGTGCATGTGTGTTAGGGCAAGTGAGTGAGCTACATTCAAGTAAGAGGGAACTCT
Organism: Leuciscus leuciscus; assembly: GCF_965113295.1. NCBI lineage: Eukaryota > Metazoa > Chordata > Actinopteri > Cypriniformes > Leuciscidae > Leuciscus > Leuciscus leuciscus. The sequence continues at coordinate 30,825,633 of NC_138728.1, read as the reverse complement.
ACCATAGGACTTGGATTAATCAAGATATCACAACAGGCCTTGGTCCATAGGATTTACTCAATATGTCAAAGAGTAACAATTACATAAAAATTAGAAGACAGACTGGACCTTTAGAATGAACAGCTACACAATGTGTAATAATAAAGTGCAATTGAACAATAACAGTATTTCATTAATAAACAAATAATTTCAACACTGGACACAAGCCAAGCACTGTCCAACAGAGAGAGAGAGAGAGAGAGAGAGAGAGAGAGAGAGAGAGAGAGAGAGATTGAGAGAGAGCATAAACAATTAATTGAATTAACAACAAACATAAAAGTTGCTAAGGCAGGATCACAAGTGCCTCAGCTGTGCAGCCTTTTCTTCGATCAATTTTTCCACTTGGAGAAGTTCTGCTTTTTTCTCCTTGTGCCTTCTTCGAAGAGAGTTGGATTTTGTGATGAGCTCAGCCATCTTTGTTCCTGCCTTTCCCTCAGCCATCTCTGCACACTTGTCGGCTTCATTCTCAAGTGAATGGCACACACTACCGAATACCTGCCGCTGGTTCCGGAGGTCCTCCAGCTCTTTCTCTGCTGCTTTCCTCTTCAGCTCTTGTGTGGCACTCTCCTTTTTTTTCCGCTCACTATCAAGGTACAGCCTGTATTGTGACCTTGCTGAAGCAGCAGATGCCAAGAGCTCCTTGGTCAGAGGAACTTTCAGAACGCCACCACAGACAATTACTTTATCGCAGATTAACCTGAGGGCTTCGAGAGATTCCTTGCGAAGGTTGCACGTTTCTACCTCCTTATTAACTGAGAAGCCTCTCTCCACTGTGGCTTGTCCATGGGACAGGAGGAGAGCACTTTGACAGAACTTGAGCAGGTCAGGGTGGGACGTGCAGAGTTTGGAGTGGAGAAAGACATCCAGACGCTGCCTCAGGGGTTGGAAGGAAACAAACTCTTCTTCTCTGCCCACAACCGAGAGCAAGGAAGTGAACTGCTGAATGATGACATCACCTGCAACATTGAAAGGAAAATTTAAATACATTTTTTAAATTAACAGATACCAGTCAACTGCGTCATCATCCATTCAACAAAAGTACATACAGTTCATCATAGATACACAACAGTATCTAAAGCAGTGGTTCTCAACCTGGGGACACAAAGGTCTTGCCTAAATTACAAACTGATCATTGACATTTTCAAACCTCTATTAAAAAGGCAGAAAACCACAAATGAGCACAAGTCCTTACTCCATTTAAATAACCTATCCAGCTCTACTGTCCCTGTACAATATTTTCTTACCAGCTGCAATGCCACCTGCCAGCTGCTGTCCCCGGATGAAAGTTTGTACTAATGCCTTCATCTGTACGATGCACCACTCTGGATCTTTGACCATCTTTGTGGGATCCAGGCAGGCAATCTGCCTAACAATGGGGAATTTCAACGGGGACCTTTCTTGCAGTTTCTTTATGATTCGAATCAGACTCTGCAAACACTCTCTTCTCAGGCTGAGTACGGAGTGTTCCCCTATCTTGGTTCCTGGTTTGCCCAGGAGTGCCTATTAAGGAACATTATTAATTTAATAATTAATTAATATAATAATTATTTATTAATTTAAGGAACACCCATGTCAATGTTTTCTTTGAAAGGAAATGTTTGTATAATATTAATGATCATAATATTCATAGTGAACAAATTTTATGTAATTGTGATTGTGTAATTAGTGTGATTGTGTAAAACAAATAAAAAACAATGAAATTACCTTGATGGAAGATTCAGCCCCCAAGCCTATGTCTACCCTTTTGAGGGAGATCCAGTTCTTCTCATCAGAGATGTCCAATTTAATGAGCTGCAGGGGGGTTAGGTCTTGAATGAGCTCCCTTCTGATGAAGCGCCTCAGTAAACTCTGATGATGACAACAAGCAGATAGTTACCAAGCCATTCCATCAATTAATACAGGTTTACATTCAAATGAGTTAATCAAAACCTTTACAGTGATACTCACCAAGAGAAGCTGAGTTAAATCTTTTGCCAAAAATGGCAACACAGGCTCATCTGTCTGGTATTTTTGGAGAAAGGGGTTGAAACTTCTTGCAATGGAGAGGAAGAATTGGAGCTTTGGGATTAAGAGTGGATCCCCCTGTGCTGCCAGGATGGCATCATAAGAGGCCGTGTTTGGTTTTTGAACCTTCTTATTCTCTGCAGCATTGATGTATTTCTGAATCATAGGCCAAATTTCCAGGACTCTCTCGGCAACTGGCACATTTTCTACCCATCTGTGGCCACAGAAAGAGAGGGGAAAGCAGGACGACCCAGTGGTGATGGTGTAGTCCTCTCTGCGGGCAGGAACGTTGTGAAAGAGGAAATGGAGCGCACGCAGGAGCTTGTCAATTTGCCAGGCTGTAAAGCCTGCCTTCATGGCATTGTGGAGAGTGTGAAGTCCACAGCTCCCAACTATCAGGACTTGAGCACCTCCATACAGCTCGGTATGCTCCTTTTGAAGGAGATCGAGGAGCTTGAAGTTTACGTTGGGGCCATCCATTCCCACAGAGAGGAGCCGCCTCATGTTGAGCTGAGCAACACATTCCTGTGAATTATCACACAGAAGAAAGTTTGTTTAAATAACATTTATTGATTAAGTAAACCACATTCAATATACAGACCGACAGTAAAACTGTATATAGTATGCTTCAAATTAAACATTTAGCTTTATTATCCTAATGTAAAACGTAAGTAAGATGTTGAAATACATTTGAAAGAGATAGATATTATGCTTATGTAAAGGACTGCTTTGCCAAAGCATAAGTTAGGCTATAACACTTTTTAATTACCATATATACATTTTTCCAACATTGTGTTACAGAATTCAGAAGTAGGCTAAATTAATAAAATGATCAAATCCATGAAACTGTTCAAATGCAAACAATGTCCCCTGGCCAGTGTTGGGCAAGCAACTTGGAAAAATGTATTAAGCTAATCTATAAGTTACTCTCCATCAATCACTAAATGAAAAGCTAACGTTACCCACCAAACGAAAATATAGCAAATGTAGCAAGCTAAGCTACAATAAAATGACAAAAGTACATAACTATCTTAAGCTACTTTATTAAAACATTGAACTAATTTCACTCCAAGCCATGGCTATCTAGTGATCAATAAAACTGTAAGACAAACTAATAGGCAAAAATGTCAAGATAGCTTATTAAACTGTTCTCAATGCTTTAACTGCTACAAAACCATGGCAACACAAACCAACAAAAACATCCTCACATAGCCAATTACAAAAACGGGAAGAGTGTATATTGTAGAAGAGCCACACTGTTTGGATGTATACTTCATTTAGGGCACATTGGGAGGACACTTTGTATAAGATCACTAACGTTAACGTGGTTCAACCCACAGGAGCAAAATTAAGACCTGCTCCAAACAGTAGCAGCCTGGCAAAAAAAAAGGACAAATGACGTTGAAGGTAGGGATGGGACGATTACCGGTTTCACTATAAACCACGATAAAATGTACCGACGGTTAGTATTATCGTTCAAAATGTAATGATCATTAAAACCGTGTTTGATTATCGTGATTTTAATAACTCACTGTAAATCCTGTCCAGCCAGCAACAGTCTGGCGCAGGCGCAGCGCGCAATGTTGTTGTTTTTATTCGAGAAGGAATGGCGAGAGGCAATGACCGTGCTCGGGAGATTTTTCAGCGTTTTAAGAGGACCAAATCTGAGGTGTGGTCATGTTTTGGCTTTTACAAAAGTCCTGAGTGAAACGATGCTCGAGGGTGGTCACTACAATAGGGGGGAAACACTTCAAATCTGCCGAGTCCCTTTGTGTGATCATCACCCACTGTTTATAGCGAACGCAAGGCAAGTTAACTTACCAAAAACTACGTCTGGGAAATAATTGGGCACAAATGTTGTTTTGAGTTGAAATATTTTATCTCACTCACTTGAAATAAACGTGAAGCTTCCGCGAAGAAAAGTTCGCAGCAAGTGGCTTTGAGCCAAAGACGAACGAGTCAACGAACAAGTCAACGAACAAGTTCAAACAAGACTTTTTTTTTTTTACCACACAATTACGGGGACATATTGAATTGAGATTAATGTTTTAAATCTTACCTGTTTATAAATCCATTTTGCACAGCGACAGCGTACAAAACAATCGCCCAAGAACGGAGACGCAAGACGGCAAGTTGTATTTGAAACGAGAGAGCGCGTGCGCGTCCGTTGCGATACATGGATGTGCGCTGTGTTATAATGCGTTGCTATTGACGACGGTCATTATAAGGAAGGAAATGCCACAGAATATAATCTTGCTTGAAAAGGTGCATAGAGCTGCTTGTTTTATTTGTTGTTTGTTGATTTTCCAATATGAAACTGTTTTTAGTGTGAGCATCAGTTCTTTTTGAACACTTTCATCTCGTTTTAACAAAACCGTGATAATATTGATAATCACGATAATTTTGGTCACTATAATCGTGATATGAAATTTTCATACCGTCCAATCCCTAGTTGAAGGTGAATTTAAGGAAAGAGTTTTCCTGAAGTCTGATAAGATTCACTATATGAACTCGCACTTCTCTCCCCCTGCTTTCTCACCGCTGTCTCCTGTGCACGCTCCCCTGCTACCCCGCAGCAGCGTCTGTCATCACCATGGTTACGCCTATAGCCTAGACCACAGCAGAAACTCCGCTGGGAAATGTAGCTTCTGTGAATGCTACCACGTTACTTAATCAGTAAAATAGTTTCACTTCTGAAAAGCTACTTGATGTAGAAAATAGCGACGCTACTGAGAAATGTAGGTAAACTAGTAACGGCGCTGTTTTGAATGCTGCTACTGCCCAACACTGCCCCTAACCAATAAGTAACGTTATATAAAAATAAACTTACTTTGATGTGCTGCAACAGATCCTCAGCTCTTCCATGTCCCAGAAATTGTGAGCCAAAATACCGAGCGGACACAGCCATCCTCCAAAAAACGAATGTGTATGTCCAGTTGTTTTTTCTTTGACGATTCATTCAGACTCTCATCAAACATAAGTACGTATGGTCCGGCATGATTTATAGCTTCAACCAGTTGCTTCTTAAAATAGGGGGCGATGCCAAATTTGATCATGTAGCTGGTCTTGTCTTTGGCCAAAGCGAACGATTTGGCGATTTGGGAATCCGGGAACATCATGCTAAACAGCTCTCCTATGCCATCATTGGACTTGAACGAGTGGTGTTTCACTGCCAAGTCTAAACACCATAGTACTTCAGCCTGTAGCGTAGCGGTGGTGGTGCAGATCGTCTGTATGCTGGTGGTAGGATTACTGGCAGTGGACTGCGAGGAGCGAGCAGGCAAGGTTGAGGGAGCAGTGGAGGTTGATGGCGTCGATGTAGCCGTTGGTCCAGCGCAAAACAGCGACAGCGGTAGCTGGGTGTTACGTCCCCGCATCCTGGCTTGGTGGCTAGTAGACTCCCTGTGGGAATTAACCGCCTTCACCCCCATCCAAGTAATATTTATCGTTTTCTTGCAAACAAAAAGCTTCTCGGCTGTTTCCAACTACTGGCCTAAGCCAGTCTTTAAACCGAGCGTCCTCCAGCCAGAGGTCCGAAAACTTGCACTTGCCCATATTTACTTGGTAAACTCGCGCGGAGCAGAGATTTACCGCCAAGCTACCAGCTTCAACCGCCCAACGTACACATCGCGTGATGTCATTCCGTTCACTCGCTATAAATCCATCCATATTTTTTTTCAAAACGCTATAAATCCATCCATATTTTTTTCCAAAACGCTATAAATCCATCCATATTTTTTTCCGAAACGCTATTAATCCATCCAGATTTTTTTTTCAAAACGCTATAAATCCATCCAGATTTTTTTCCAAAATGCTATTAATCCATCCAGATTTTTTTTCAAAAGCTGTAAATCCATATTTTTTCCCCCAAAAATTGTCTTTTTAAAAAGTATTTTGTCTTTTATTTCGTGTTTGCATTTGAGGAAAAAAACATGTTATGTAGCCTAACCGTTCGTTCTCCATTAAGGATGCTTTTAAAACTTTCACAGAGACATCAAACAGAAAACACAAAGCCTCTCTTTGAAACGAATTTCGTTTTGTATTAATTTTATCTTAATTTTAATCCATGTTTCATTATTTTGTATAATCACAACACGTTCAGACATGAACCGAAACTCAGCGTATAGGTAGCCTAGGCTACTCGCCTCACAGTCCAAAACAAATTAGAAATATCCTATATCTATTATCTACAGAAAGCTTGAAATTTCTACTTTTAAACAGAACCATTCAAAACTAAATAAAAGTAGGCTATAGGCTAATCCGTAAGAAATGCATTTTTCTCCGGCGCGTTCACTACTGCAAAGATCGCGAGTCAGTGTCAACTTCATCTTTGCAGCTGACACAGAAACACTTGTTTATTAATAAACAATTAAAATGTCATTTTTTTTTTTTTTTTACAGCGTTTAGGTGCCGTTTATATGAACGCGTCACCACTGCATGAGAGAGAGAGAGAGAGAGAGAGAGAGAGAGACAGAGAGAGAGAGAGAGAGAGAGAGAGAGAGAGAGAGAGACACACACACACACACACGCAAGGTCTCTCCCTCTCTGCCGTGCGCTCGCTACACGGTTTGCACGCGCGCTTTTGCTCGCTCGCTCGCTCGCTCTAGATTCGCAGGAGATTTTAACTAATTTCCAGGCATCATTACATTACAAAAGGCATTTGTAATATTTTTTTATTACTATTTTGGTATGATGAACATTCACCCGCCAGTGTGGCGGATAGTCTTTTGAGATTTACTCGCCAAACGGAAAATCTAACCGCACTTGGCGCTTGGCGGGTGTTAATTTCGGACCCTGGCTGCGGGCCAATAAAAACTGGACAGCGGGCCGCAGTTGGCCGGCCCGCGGGCCGAAGTTTGGACACCCATGATATAGACCCAGCTAGATGGGGCTTCGAAAATTTACTACCTCGTCAGATGACGTTTACTACTTTTTACTACTTTTTACTGGCCTTAATTTGGCATAATTTAATTTACTACCTTTTACTACCTTTTACAACCCCGCGGAAACCCTGATATCACACAAGGACAATGATAACACCACTGAGCCACAACAACCTCTGCTCACGGACACAATCTCAGCTGAGCCCTGCCCACAGAGCTCACCACAGACAGACACATCAAAACTGCTCCAAGATTCAGCACCCAAGGACGACTTCCTGGAAAACAGCCAGGGAAGCCAGGACAGCATATCACAGCCTCCTATAACACCAGAGCAACAGCCCCTTTCACCAGACACGTTTTCCCTCTCGCCAGCAACTCCACTTCTGTGCTTCTCACAGAAAATGGAAGAACTGGTGCATGCTGGAACCAGACTATCACACTCTTTTGCTGCAAGCCCCCAGATATCAACCAAAAAACGTCGGGCACCGCTACCACCAAAGCCTGCGCGCCGAGCTCGCCCGCCCCCTCCTGTGAGAGCTCTTCGGCCTCTGCCACAACGCCAGGGCCCACACCCTCCTCCATCTGCTCGAGGTGAACCAAAAACAACTGATACCAGCTCTCAGTGATGCGTGTCGGGTCCCCGCTTTGATAACAGGAACTCTCTCAAATGTTTACAGAACAAGCGGCAACCCAGTGTGCCTGTATCTTTCTCTATTGCTGTTCTATCACAAGATAGAAAGTCTAAGGCCTTCAATAGCCGTACAGCAAACTCAACTAATCTGGTGCCTATTGCACGTCTAACTAAGATTGGTGTAGGGAAAAAAGTAAGACTGTTAAGTTAGCAATTTTAAACATCCGCTCACTTAAAAATAAATCACTTCTAGTCAATGACTTAATAACCACAAACAACCTGGATTTTATGCTTCTAAATGAAACCTGGCTAGAAGACAGCTGCAGTGCAACAATCCTCAATGAAACATCCCCTCCTAACTTTACTTTTATGAGTGTCTGCAGAGCTGTTAAAAGAGGTGGGGGTCTAGCTGCTCTTTTTAAAGATATCTATCAATGTAAGCAAATATCATTTGGGAACTACACGTCTTTCGAATATCTGGGTATTGTATTAAAAGGTGCTCCACGCATTTTACTCATCATTATTTTCAGGCCTCCAAAATACTCTCCAGCCTTTGCTGAGGAATTTACAGAACTGTTATCAACAATTACTTCAGAGTTTGACTGTTTTGCCATTGCTGGAGATTTTTACATTCACATAGATAATGCAGAAAACAATATGGCAAAAGAAATCAAAACTGTTTTAAAAACTTTTGATCTGACTCAGCATGTACATGGACCCACACACAATCATGGACACACTCTAGATTTACTTATCAGTAAGGGTCTAAACATCTCATCGATTGTTATTAAGGATGTAGCACTGTCTGATCATTTCTGTATTTTCTTCGATATATTGATCTCTCCTGCCACTGAAGCTAGATCGGAGTCTGTCAAGAAGAGATGCTTAAATGAGAACACTAGTGTACTATTTATGAAGGCTATATCCTTAACACCAAGCATATCTGCTGACTCTGTTGATTTTCTCCTTGATTCTTTTAACTCAAAAGTTAAAAGTGCAATTGATGATATTGCTCCTGTGAAAGTCAGGAAGAAGAGTGGCAGACAAAAAGCACCTTGGAGAAACTCAACAGCAGTGCAAAATATGAAAAGACAATGCAGAAAAGCAGAGCGCATGTGGCGGAAGACAAAGCTTGTAGTCCATTATAACATCTACAAAGACAGCCTTCATGCTTTCAGTATGGAACTAGGCAAAGCTAGACAGACTTTCTTCTCAAATATTATAAACTGCAATTTAAACAACACACGCACTCTTTTTGCTACTGTAGAGAGACTGACAAACCCCCCAAGCCAGATTCCCAGTGAAATGCTCTCAAACAGCAAGTGCAGTGAGTTTGCTTCTTTCTTCTCTGACAAAATCAATAATATCAGAAAGGTGATCAGCACATCCTTGAGTTGTGCTGGGGTCAGACAGATCAGACCACCTGAAAAAGTAGTAACTTTGTCTGATTTCAAAAAAATTGATGGCAAAATTTTGGTAGAAACCGTACAGCACCTTAAAACATCAACATGCGCCCTTGACACACTTCCCACATCTTTTTTCAAAAGTGTGTTAAACAGTTTAGAAGCAGATCTTCTAGAAGTGGTAAATGCCTCACTTCTCTCTGGGAGTTTTCCAAACTCCCTGAAAACTGCAGTTGTCAAGCCCCTCCTGAAAAAGAACAATCTGGATAAGACCATATTAAGCAACTATAGACCGATCTCAAATCTTCCTTTCATAGGCAAGATCATTGAAAAAGTTATCTTCAATCAGCTGAACAAATTCTTAAGCTCGAATGGATACTTTGATAATTTTCAATCTGGTTTCCGACCGCATCACAGCACAGAGACAGCGCTCATAAAGATAATAAACGATATTCGCTTAAATACTGATTCAGGCAAATTATCAGTGCTGGTACTACTCGACCTCAGTGCTGCATTTGACACTGTCGATCATAACATACTTCTTGACAGGCTGGAAAACTGGGTGGGGCTTTCTGGGATAGTCCTAAAATGGTTCAGGTCATACTTAGATGGGAGAGGTTATTATGTGAGTATAGGAGACCATAAGTCTGAGTGGACATCCATGACATGCGGAGTCCCTCAAGGCTCAATTCTTGCGCCACTCCTGTTCAACCTGTATATGCTCCCAATGAGCCAAATAATGAGAAACAACCAAATTGCTTACCACAGCTATGCAGACGACACACAGCTGTACTTAGCCCTATCGCCTAACGATTACAGCCCCATTGACTCCCTGTGCCAATGCATTGATGAAGTCAACAGTTGGATGTGTCAAAACTTTCTTCAATTAAACAAAGACAAAACTGAAGTTATTGCGTTTGGAAACAAAGATGAAGTTCTCAAGGTGAACGCATACCTTCACTCTAGGGGTCAAACAACTAAAAATCAAGTCAGGAATCTTGGTGTGACACTAGAGTCAGACCTTAGTTTCAGTAGTCATGTCAAAGCAATAACTAAATCAGCATACTATCATCTGAAAAATATTGCAAGAATTAGATGCTTTGTTTCCAGACAAGACTTAGAGAAACTTGTGCATGCTTTCATCACCAGCAGGGTGGATTATTGTAATGGACTCCTCACTGGCCTTCCCAAAAAGACCATAAGACAGTTGCAGCTCATACAGAACGCTGCCGCCAGGATTCTGAGCAGAACCAGAAAATATGAACATATCACACCAGTCCTCAGGTCTTTACACTGGCTCCCAGTTAGATTTAGGATTGACTTCAAAGTATTATTACTGGTATATAAATCATTCAATGGCCTAGGACCTCAATACATTGCAGATATGCTCACTGAATATAAACCCAACAGATCACTCAGATCATTAGGATCATATCAGCTAGAAATACCAAGGGTTCACTCTAAGCATGGTGAGTCTGCTTTTAGCTATTATGCCAGCCGCAGCTGGAACCAGCTTCCAGAAGAGATCAGATGTGCTCCTACAGTGGTCACATTCAAATCCAGACTCAAAACACTTTTGTTTAGCTATGCATTTACTGAATGAGCACTGTGCCACTGTCCGTCCGACTGTACTGTACTTCATTTTATTTTTCTAAACTGTTTTAATTATTCTTATTTCTTTTTATTATTTTAATTTCTTCTGTGTAAAGCACTTTGAATTGCCATTGTGTATGAAATGTGCTATATAAATAAACTTGCCTTGCCTTGCCTCATGTTGTTCCAACCGCGTAAGACCTTCGTTCATCTTCGGAACACAAATTAAGATATTTTTGATGAAATCTGAGAGCTGATCACTTCTCCATAGACTGCTAGGTGGCCCAAACTTGCTGGCCCTGAAAAGTTATTAAAGAGATCGTTAATATAGTCCAAGTGACTACAGTGGCTCAATCTTAAGTATATCAAGCGACGAGAATACTTTTTGTGCGCAAAAACAAACAAAAATAACGACTTTATTCCACTATTCATTTCCTTCTCTCTGGGCCTCGTAGTGTTTTTGCGCAGCGCGTCTGTGTTACACGTCACCACGTAGGCTCACTATTGGCCGACGCTGGTCATGTGTGTGACGCGCAGCGCAAAAACACTACGTGAACCAACTAGAGGCCCAGAGAGAAGGAAATGAATAGTGGAATAAAGTCGTTATTTTTGTTTGTTTTTGCGCACAAAAAGTATTCTCGTCGCTTGATATACTTAAGATTGAGCCACTGTAGTCACTTGGACTATATTAACGATCTCTTTAATAACTTTTCTGGGCCAGCAAGTTTGGGCCACCTAGCAGTCTATGGAGAAGTGATCAGCTCTCAGATTTCATCAAAAATATCTTAATTTGAGTTCCGAAGATGAACGAAGGTCTTACGCGGTTGGAACAACATGAGGGTGAGTAATTACTGACAGAATTTTCATTTTTGGGTGAACTAACCCTTTAAGAGCAGGCGCGCTTGTTCTAAAGCGGATTCCTATTATAACGGTGGATTTGCCAGGCGCGCGCCAGGAGCGGTTCACAGCCGAAGAGACCGACGTTCTCGTCAGGGACATTGGGGATGGAGAAACCCACCCAAATTAACTTCGGTTAAACAGGCGTATGATAATTTGGGTAAATGTGTAAGCTAGATGTATGCTTTTATAATAAATTGTCTGTCTATCTATCTATCGTAATAATGTATGATTTGCAAAAATGAAAACTGCTGCTTCTTTGTAGATGAGAGAATCAAAGTGCGCGTTGTGCACACGCTACATTGATTTATGGCCAAGCATGCGCCCTTAAAATAGTATATGAATAACATGCGCAACGCGCCACTGACTTTAAACTTTTTTTTCCTAGTTAGTGGCACAATTGTTTTCTAAACCTGCAAAATAGCATGAAGGAACGTTTGCGCCGGAACACGCCTCCTCTTTGCGCTGAACCGCCCCCGGGAGCGCAAGTGTATTTCCTAACTTACCGATGTGCGTCTGAGGAAGGAAAAGTCCGCTTTGCGCGGGTGCAAAATAGGAATGATACATGCGTCGGTGTACAAAGTCAATTGCGCTGGGTGCAAGATAGGGCCCATAGTGATTTTAAAATGAGCCAAACAACTGTGATAATTTCTCCATGTGACCTCTATCCATAAATAAAGGTCTGATTTCCAGATAAATGCCAATATTTAACCATTTATGCTGGTGTATACAAAAACTGTACAAAAAAACACACAATTACATGAACAGTGCAGGGTGGGGACAAAATAAAATAGTGTTTGAACAAAACGAATGGAGTTGCTGAGAGGTTTAAGATAAATGAAAAAGGTAAGATTAGGATTGGAAAAGAAGGAGGTGGGAGCATTTGAACAGATTTATGGGTTAACTAAAGATAAGATTAGGAAAAGGTTTAGTTTAGAGAAGGGGTGGGGGGGTTAGAGGTCAGGAAAAAATGGTTTTGTGGGAGTTGTTTTATAATAGAACAAGTTGGATAGTGAGGGTGTTCTTTTTAGAATCGAAGGTAAAAGGTTGATAAATGTATTGTGTATGTTCTAGGCGTTATGTTGGTAAATTACACGCACCCCCACACTTTATTGTAGCTGATACATTGATTGGTGACACAGGTAGTACAACTGGTACTTCCCTCTCTTGATAGTGTTTTTTCCCCATAATATTTTCTCTTGTAGTGACAGTTCTTAGGAATGGTGCCCTGGCACACGTTACTGAGGCTGAGGTGGAAACAGCCATTCAAAACTGGCTCAGGCTGAGCCAAGATAGACTTGGAGGGCAGCGGAGGCAGAGACCATAGCTGTGAAGGTGAGCTGATTGATGAAACTACAGCTCAGGCATATCTAGGAGGTGCTTCAAAATAAAAAAATCTAGGGATTTGTTACTTTGCAGTCTTACTGTAAATACCCTTCAGCCACACTGATGCTGCTCAGTTCATCACATTTTAAAGGTGGCATTCTTTTTCAAGCAAAGATAGCAACTTAATTACATGTTCCCTACATGCACCTTGACATTTACATTTTATTGATAAAGACGACCTACTGTATATGAAAATTACAATTAAATATATATATTTTTTAAAACAAGGGAATGTTTTGTATTCAGCCATTGTATTGTATTCGTTCTTAAGTTACACTTTAAGCTGTACCTTATCGTTAATACGCGTTTCCCGAAACGTTCTTAGTTAAGTATACCTTAAGTCATACGTTCGTAAGGTTTGTCTGGACCACTCTTAGCTTCACCTTATCACTGTTGACCGTCTATACGAATATAATTCTGAAGTTTTAATATGCACAGACGTGTTCAATTAGGCTAATTCAAGTGTTTTCATGCAAAGAATAAAATTGTCATTACACTGATTGTTGTTAGATTTTTAATTATAATATTATAATTTAATTAATTATATTATACATTGGATTTCACAGATCATCCCATGATCTGGCTAAAGGAAAACAGTTCAAACGTATTTGTTGATATAGTAGGCTATTTGTTTTTAAAGCAAGTTCTAACTGCTTTTCCCTATGTTTTTTTCACTCTGTTACAGGCTGCCAGGAAGAACCCGTTTCTATCGAGGGGCTACATTGTTCCTGTTCCTTTTTAATCCCTTCTCCTGGAGTTCTTTTTTGTTTTATTAAAGCGTCTTAACTTTGAATCGTGTCTGTTCATTATACTAGAGACAGTTACACACACAAAAATAAGAAGATAATTTTTTCGATGTCACTATAGCCTAACCTATTTTCTTTTTTCATATTGTTATTCATGTTGGATACTATAGTCAAGTAGCCCCAGCCAGGGCTGTACACCATATAGGCTACATTGAGGGGGACAAGTCTTATACGTAAATAATAATAACAATAATAAGTCAACAATTAGAAATGGCAAAATTGGAAATGCCCAAATGAATTTTTTTCAAATGAATATGGGCATTTTGAGGGATGAAAGTTGCATGTGTTCATATTGAAGCTATTTTATTAATGAAAGTCGCGGGGCAGCGTTGACTAGTTTCTGTGCTCCTGAAAGTTGCAGCGTGATCTCCGCTCTCTGAGTGCAAATTATATGTGTGTGTGTGCGTCAATGAAAGCAGCATGGTGTCTAATGTAAAGGAGTAGCCCGAAAGGTTCGGCCTATAAATAAAGGTACTATAAAGCCCATACAGAGCGGCCGGGATTTACAGCTTTTGCATCGTTCAAACATCGGCCGGAGATCATTGGCGATCAGATGCCGACGTCGCGGCGACATATTGCCGATTAGCAAACGCTCTCTGAGCGACATCGTGTCGATGGAACTTCGTACATCGGGCCGACATCGGCCAGATGTACGTGTGCTATCTGGGTAACCAACAAAATTCATGGTTTGTTCAAGAGTTCGCCTGCCCATTCAGTCTTAATAGTTAAAGGTAGACAAACTTGGCTTGCTTTCCTCGAAGGAGGCTCGAGCTACGAGCTAAACCCCAAAATATATTTACAAGGACAGCAATCTGGGCAGTCAACGGAGAGTAGATCAGCGATAAAAGTAGAACATACAAAATGCTTTTGTTAGCTGCATAATTAGGTGATAGAAATGAATGCCTTTCATTGTTTTCAATTCAGAGGTTGATATTGGATTTAATGTTACACAAATTAAGTGTGTTAATATTTTTCCTAATTTAATGTTACGAATAATAATATGATTATTCAATAATAATACGAATGTTCAATGTGGAAGTAGAATCTTCTCATGTTCACTTGAAGGCAGCGTTAGTATTTGTCTGGTCATGTGATCTCAATGTCTGTCCACATGAGGGACCCGCTCCATGCCAAATAAAATTAGGACACTCATGACATTCTTCAACAAATGTTCAGCTTAGAAAATGAAACCAACCTTTCTGAGTCTCAGTATTCAGAGTGAAACAAGATGTTTCTTCAATCTTCATGTCTTCACTCTCCTCTTTAATAACTGCCATCTTTATAATAGTGTGTCGCGTGGATCTCAGTCGCTTCACCAGGAGTTTTTCTGTGTGTTTAGACTATCTATCATGTTTAAGATATAAGAATAATTAACAGAAAGAAAAATAAACCTCTGGGTGCGTCTCAATCAGCTCCCTGCAGTACGTTAGTCAGTGCACTGGTGAGAGTCAGGGTGAAAGTTAATGTCTTTAAATGACCTAATTTGTTTTTTTTTGTAGTTGTAACACGTTTATGTTCTCGTTGCATTTACAGTGTTTTGACCAGCAGGTCTAGTCAGTGCTCAGCGATTTGAATCAGTGAATCATTTTTCAAATCAATTAGTTCAGTTGACTCGGAGTTTTGAAAGCTCCGTTTCTCCCATCACAAACTGATTCGCGATATAGGGAGAGAAATGAGACGCACCTTTTCTGTTACTCATGCACTTTACTGACAATAAATAACGTTCATTAATGTTAGAAAAAACATTACAACGTTACTTTCAATAATAAATGATTAACTTTGCATTGCTTGTAAGAACTATGACATTGAACGATTTATATCGACAAAACTATCTAAATATTTTAAAACACAAACCTTTCTTCAGCCGAATCACAACAGATGCATGATCGCGTCCCAGGCCTATGACGTCACATCTCCAGACCAACATAAAAGTCCTGTTCGCATGCTAGCTATATATATATATATATATATATATATATATAAATATATGTGTGTGTGTGTGTGTGTGTGTAAATGAGATGTCAGAGGATTTCAGATGTCATCATCTGTTAGTTCTCATATAATGGTGTCAATGCAGGCAGATCAATAATATTGTTGAATATTAAATTAAATGTTAAATTCATTTTCTTTGTGAAATACTTATTTAAATACATGTTGTCAAATGATGTGCTGAAAATATTAAGAACTACTAATTAAAGAGTGATTTTTTTTTTTTACCCTGCTTAGGGTGAAAACATTTATCAGATATCCTTGTATTACAATGCAAATAGTGACACATATGTTTTTTTAAAAGGCTAAAAACAGTGTATGCATTTATAAGGCGGAATTCATACATCACACATCTACTGAAACATACAAGGCAAAAAAAAAAAAAAAAGTGAATGAAACACTTAAATCACACATTGGATCTCAATGAACAGAGACTATTCAAGTTGAAAATCTTTGCTTACAGTTTAAATACATTGTGTAATTTGTTGAGAACAAAATGATGTGACAATGGTCAATGGAAACCAAAATCATCATCATCTGTGGTGCTACTTGGGCAGCTTTGGATGCTCTGATACATAACATCCCAAAGGTTTTCAATTGGATTTGGGTCTGGGGAACGTGAGGTCCAGTCAATGGCATCAATGCCTTCATCCTTTATCCAGAAACTGCCTTCACACTCATACACCAGGAGGAACCCAGAGCCCACTGTTTTGTCTTTTGGGAATTTAGTCCTTGTTTCGTTCTTTTTATTGTGTTTTTTTGTGTGTTTTTTTATTTTTATGCCCCCTTTCTTCATTGTCCTCAATGTTGTTAGTACATGTACTGTTACTCATCTTCCATCTTAAGGACCACAATGGAAACAAGCCTATGGGCTTTTTTGTGTTTTTATCCTTTTGAACACTTCGTGTTGATTGTTGTTGTTCAATGAAGTTTTCAATCAATCACTGCACCAGTGTACGGTCTGACTATGGCTCTGAGGATTTCGTCCCGGGACCTAAACAGCATTTTTTTGCTAGTACGTGGAGGTCTATGCAACCCTCCAAGGTTATTCCTCCCCAGACCGTCAGTGACCCACTGTCAAACCTGTCATGCCGGATAATGTTGCATGCATAGCGTTCCCCGGCATCTTCAGACTCGCTCACATCTGTCACGTGCTCAGTGTGAACCTGCTCTCATCCGTGAAGAAAACGGGGCGCCACTGGCGGACTTGCCAATTCTGGTGTTCTCTGGTAAATGCAAATCAAGCTGCACAGTGCTGGGCACAGGTCCCACTACTAGAGGACATCGGTAAGTACCTTTAAGTGAAACTTAATTAGACATTATTACAAAATGCATTTTTTTAAAAGTGCACGTAAGTGTGTTTAGAAATATTGTCATTAAAGTGTATTCCCTTTAAGTACACTTAAGTGCTCTTTCATTTTAATTATTATTATCTGCAAGTGCACTTTTCAAAAAGTATACTTTTATGATTTGAAGCACACAAAAAGTACGCTTTCAATACAATTAAAGGGGTGTGGTATAATGCCCTTTACACAAGATGTAAAATAAGTATTTGATGTCCCCAGAGTGTGTATGTGAAGTTTTAGCTCGAAATACCCCACAGATATTTTTAATATAGCATGTTAATATATATATATATATATATATATATATATATAAAGGACAAATTCAGTATTTTACACTTAAAGCCCTGATTTCAGATCGTTTCTGATCATCGATCATCATTCAAGCATCTTTTGCAGCGATTTTTGTGTGAGCATATCAGTGAACACCCCTGACCACTCGGTGAGTTTCACGTCTTTGTAAACGAAAGTTTAATGTTTTTTAGGAAGGATTGTTCCAGTGCACCTATGCAACCATTGTGGAGGTGGGGGGGTGCTACCACAGAAACCTAAAATTCTCGGGCCAGCGGCATGTGTCCAAATTTCAATCTTAACCGTTCTATTTCATCAGAAACGATCTGAAAACAGGGCTTTAAGTGTAAAATACCGAACTTGTCCTTTAAAATGGTAAATTTTTGAGGGTGAGCAAAAATGCGCCGTTTTGTGTCTGTCCCTTTAAATGCAAATGAGCTGCTGCTGGCAGAGGGCGGAGCTACAATAGCTTGCACTCACACAGACATCCACTGAAAAAGACACAAGGGAAGCTCTGCAGTTTTTCTGATAAAAAATCACATTTTACTTTGTGGTAATTATTTTACGGCATACAATGAACTAATATTTATCTTGAGGTGACTTATATGTTTGAAAAGAGGTTGGGTCTTGATAAGTTTGGCTTAATGTACGTTGAATTTATATGTAGTTTACTGTATAATCACTATTTGTGTTCTCCAAATAGTATTTACTTTCTTACAAAGGCACATCAATGGATTTATTAATCCACTTAAAAAACATTCTTGACAACTCTATTTATGATTGGACGTGAAAAGAAAACATGATCTGTAGTTTCAATATCATTACTGCACAGTAGAAAGTCAGCACAAGATAAATGTCATTTAAAATATTTAAATGAATCTGTTTTGCTGTAGGTGTGTGTGAACTCATATGTAAAATCATGATAACTGAAGCTTTTCACCTTTTGTCTGTGATGCTCTTGCTCTTCTGCCTCATTCCTTTAATTCAGTGCTCATCGTTCATGACCATCAACGCCTGTTTTAAGTATGAACGCAAAACCTGAAGGTTTGACTTTCCCTGATCTCTATGATAATGAGTGCTATAGCTATGCTGATTGGATTAGAGCTAGTTAAACTTATTACATCCTTACAGTATGCTTCCATCCTTTACATACTTTAAGGTTGCGATCGAGTGCTTTTGTCTTCACCCTTGAGGACGGCCTCCTAAAATTTCGATAAAACTCCCATGTTTCACTGCTTTAGTCAGTCTTGATGACCGCAGCGCGACAGTACGATCTCAATAATGAATCCTGCAGAAGATTCACTGAGTCTCTGATCTTCACTTCACTGAGTTTCCTACTGCTGTAACTGGATATTGTAAGTATTTTATCATTGTTTCTAGTGAACTGGTTATTTAATCTTCTGGAAACTGAACGCCATTCACTCTTAATAAGGGTAGATGAGGAGTAACAACTAAATATGCAATATCATATTTTCAAAAAAAAAAAATGAAACTGAACAGGCATTAATCAGTGAACATTATTCCTTTATACTGCAAAAAATATGTTAAACAAAATTGCTTGTAGAATATTACCAATAAGATCAAAGACAGACCATATGTTCATTTCCATTCAATCCCAAATTCTTAACCAGTTTGAAATATTCAAAAGGTCTTTTTAATCCTTTGTAATATGAAGAACATGATACTTGACTTTATCCTTGACAGAGAATATTACAAATGCTCTGTAGTTGGTATTATTAATTAAGAGCAGGTAATTAAGCCAGAATCTTTTGATAAAGCTCAGTGTTATTGATTTCTTTTGGGATCTGTGAAAGGAGTTGGATGATTTTAATATTATTTTTGTGTTTTCTATATTATTTCTATGTGGTTTCTATATGTAAATTTCTATGATTTTAGTGTGTGGAAAAGACTTTTATTTTGGTCTGATGATATGACATCATAAGGCTGCGCCACACTCCTGTGATTCAATTCAGCTAAGGAAAGGTATTCTCATGAGAGTTGGAGTAAATCACTCTGCAGAAGTAGCAGTGCTTCGCCTTCTGAGAATATAGTACCCAGTATGTATACGGTTAGTAGATGGCTGTGTCTCATGTGACCTTCGTATTTGTACACACTGTGACTATACAAATCACAACATGTAAATAGGAAAATGTTGGCGTTATTTTGTCACTTATGGGAGCAGTATGCTAGCTGGAGCCGTTTACCTCCAGTCTTTGTGCTAAGCTAGGCTAGCGGTGGGTGCGTCAGAGTTACGGCACGCATAGAGATGAAAAGGGTATGTATGGACTTATCTAACTCTGGGGGATACGGTGAATAAGCTAAAGTCCCAAAAAGTAGGCGTGTTCCTTTTAGACAGTCTTTTTGGGCACGCCATCTTCTAACATTACTTGTTAGATAATGTATATTACACTCTGACACACTGTAATTCATAGCTGCTTAATGAGTTGTTTGATGACTCCATTGTATTTATCAGTTCTGGGCGGGTTCCTATTTTTTCGGGTGTATTATTGACATAAAAGTTTAAACCCCGAATATAAGACGACCCCATTTTTTTTAGATGTATTTCCAGGAAAAAAAAACATCTTATATTCGGGACGATACTTTAACTGTTTAGACAATCTATAGAGAACTGTGAAATTATTTAATTATTATTGAATGTAACACTGTAATGCTGTACACAATAACATTAATGATCATCATTGTTTGTCAGTAAAGCGCATCCATACACGAGTAACAGAAAAGGTGCGTCATATTTCGCCTCCCTATATTGTGAATCAGTTTATCATGAACACGAACTTGGTCACTGGCAAGTAGTGATGAGAGAAACTTAATTAAGTTAAATTAATCAAATCCTTTATATGTAAATTATAAGTAACTAAATATGATATGTCTGTACAATTTGCTTTCTTTTAATAATATACAATTTCTCTATAGCTAATCAGGTTTAAGGCCACTAACTCTCACTCTTACTGACTCTTACCAGTGAACTGAACTACTGAAGCTGATTGAGACGCACACAGAGATTTAGTTTGTATTTATTTTTCTTTCTGTTAATTATTCTCATCTTGTTGTCCAAACACACAGAAAATTCCAGGTGAAGCAGCTGAGATCCATGTGACACTATTATAAAGATGGCATTTATTAAAGAGGAGAGTGAAGAAATGAAGATTAAAGAAACATTCAGAATGAAACAAGAAGATACAGAGGAACAAACAAAGATGGCGTTTATTAAAGAAGAGAGTGAAGACATGAAGATTGATAAAACATTCAGAGTGAAACTAGAAGATACAGAGGAACAAACAAAGATGGTGCTTATTAAAGAGGAGAGTGAAGAAATGAAGATTAAAGAAACATTCAGAATGAAACAAGATGATACTGAGGAACAAACAAAGATGGCGTTTATTAAAGAAGAGAGTGAAGACATGATGATTGAAGAAACATTCAGAGTGAAACAAGAAGATGCAGAGGAACAAACAAAGATGGCGTTTATGGGCTCGGTGCACAAGATGAAATGCGTAAACTTCCCGGAAGCAAGTGTCTCCATGCTTACTTCCGATCGTAATAACACTGTAAGGGAAGAGAAAAGAGCGAATATGAGCGGGTTTAAAGTAAAAAAGGACAAAATAATCTATCAGCGACAGGAGAGAAGATCATCGTTACATTGCTGTGTACCCCAATGTGCTAATTCATCTCGTTATAACTCCGTCATAAGCTTTCATGCGTTCCCGATTGACTCAGACGTTCGGGCTCAGTGGTTAGCCAATATTCGCAGGGACAACTTCAGTCCTACAAAAAACACTAGAGTGTGTAGTGTACATTTCCAACGAGATGATTTTGTTTTGACTACTAGGACACTAAGAAAACTTAAAAGGGGAACTGTCCCTTCTCTTTTTGCGTGGAATCACAATACTCTACCCACGCAGAGAGCAAATGTTTGAGACCATCGACCAAGATGCCCTCTACCTGAGACATACCCATCTGACTCCAAGATGAGTGAAACCAAAGTCTTTATTTGTCAGCAAAACTCCACATTGTGTCATCCGGCAGGGTTTTTCTGACAAATAAACAGACATATCTCTCAGTACAGCTAAAATGGAGAAAGATTAAACATTGTTTTTTTTACGTATACTGTCGACATTCTCTAACAATGCAAAGCTGGTTGAAAATCAGCAAACTTGTGGTGTTCAGCCCTGCTCCTGGAGTGCCACTGTCCTGCAGGCTACAGTTCCAACCCCAATCAAGCACACCTGCCTGTAATTTTCAAGAAACCCTAAACACTTTAATTTGGTGGTTGGTGGTTTGCTGGTTGAGGTTTGTTTGTTTGGGGTTGGAGCTAAACTCTGTGGGACAGTAGCTCTCCACTAGCAGGTATGAACACCCCTGAATTTAAAGCGACAGTTCACCTTTTACTCAACCTGTGAAGTAGTTTCTGTATATGAAAAAAATCCCTCTCCCTTAAATGAGCTTGTAACTCCTGTAAAAACGTTGTAACAAAGTTTATTTTACAAATGTTGCATTTTTTTATGAACAAGTTAACAATTAAAACTATAAAACGCTGACTGTAACGACTCTGCTTACATGTAAAAATAGAAACAGAAGTAATCTCCTTTCTCTCTAATTATTCTGGCTACTCCATTGTCTCTGTATATACGCTGAATTACCATGTCGTCTTCTGCAAAAACAACAAAATCACACCACTCCATCCATTCTTGTAATCAAGAGTTAGTCTTAGACCTGCCAGTAGTAGCTGTGCTGCGATTTTTAGATCCATGGTGCTACTGTGCAATTTTAGATAGCTACAGCATTCGGGCATTTTATTTCAAGCAGGCCACAGTGCGGTCTTTCAGTTGGGTCAAACACAACATCATTAGGTGACGACCCTGACCAGGGGGCATCAAGGTGGATGACAAACCCACAAGGCAAGAAGTTAGTCTCCATTGTTCTGCAATACTCCTGAGTCTTCAAGCAGTGAGGATGATTTTGTTGTCCTCTTCCTTCTTAAAAAGAGAAAAAGTAAGAGGAAATATTGGGTCCATCCAATCCTGAGATTGCGTAGAGAGGAAGTAGAGTTCCACCTCCTTATCAAGGAGCTGCGGGATTATCCTGAGATATTCAAAGTTTACTTCAGGATGTCAGTTGCTCAGTTTGATGCTTTGCTAGCGATACTGGAGCTGTATATTAAAAAGAAGACCACCAATTTCCGTGAACCAATTTATCCTGAACAGGATTTTGGCGTTCGCTTGTAAGGTGGCTCTGAATTGTTAGAACACCTCTCAAAATGCTGAAAACGCAGATAATAGAACCCGATCCGAATTTTTGACGAACAAAAGTTTCGGTTTCAGTAAACGTGATTAACACAACGCAAGGTCGTATTTATTTTTTTACGTAATACGTACGAACATTATGGGAGAATTTCGGACTGAGTGTGCAAGGACTTTTCCAAGAGCAGACTTAACCAGTGGGACTTTGCCGTTGCCATTGTGGTTTGAGCAGTGCAATGTCTGTTGAGGAGTCTTTGTAAACCTCTGAAACTTAAAGCACATCCTGATCAGGCAGCCCTTCTTGCACTGCTTTGTAAAGTGTGCTCCTGTGAAGAAAGGATCTTTTGTAATTTAAATAGTCATGGCATAAAAATAAAATG
This sequence comes from Leuciscus leuciscus, assembly GCF_965113295.1. Taxonomy (NCBI): domain Eukaryota; kingdom Metazoa; phylum Chordata; class Actinopteri; order Cypriniformes; family Leuciscidae; genus Leuciscus; species Leuciscus leuciscus. The sequence continues at coordinate 30,802,727 of NC_138728.1, read as the reverse complement.
TCAATTGCTCTTTGACATAGGTCACTGTAGTATAAAAATACAGTGTTATAAAATATAATATAAATATGAATATAAATATAAATGTATTCCAGTGTGTTTATTACAAGAAGCCAGTTCTATAAAATCATGTTAAGTTTATTTTAAATATTTACTAAAAACCAAATCAAGACATTACACTTTTGAACTGAAAAGAAAGTTTATTAGGATGCCAAACTCTGAAAAAGTCAAGTCCTTAGTCTCAAGATTTGAAGAGAAGTCTGTTTCCCTGGATGGAACACACATTCCCATCATAGCTCCCTCTAGCTTTAACACTGATTATTACAACAGAAAGGGGTGGTACAGTGTGCTTTTACAGGGCTTGGTTGACCACCAGTTTTGACGTTGGCTGGCCTGGGAAGTCCCATGACTCTTGTTTTTCAAAACTACATGCAAAGCTGGAAAATGGCACCTGCTTTCCATCACTGACCAGGGCTGGATTTCCCGACAACGTTGTCTCTTAGTGTGCTACGAAGACTCTAAAGGTATAACTTTACTAAAGGTATACCATTTATAGTCGTGTTCCCTGAACTATACCATAGGAGGTTGCTTAAGATATACTTTCTTAAGTGCGAGGTTACCAGGTGCTGTCTGTGGCGGTGCTGCTGAATTGGATGATATCGATGGCTAGAGAATCAATTATTCACTCATGCAGGGGCTGCGTTTTGTGAGAAAGCGGTGTTCTTTATAAAAGAAGCAGTTCAGTTGAAATTGCATTTATTAGGTATCATGGGATATTATAAAAAATGATCCAAATTGCAAAATAAATCCAACACTGGTTATTTGGTATAATTTTGGAATGAGTGCGCAAACCCGCAACCTCATGCTCTAACGTATCATGCATAAACCCACTACACTAACTGGCAGTATGCTTTCACTGGCCTTTGAAAGGGCTTCGCGGACAGCACTGTCTTTGATTTAGCACAACTATTCGCTGTATCTCTGCCATAGTTTGAGCAAACTCCCCATCACAATCATTCCCTTTAAATAGACTCCTAGGCCTTTACTGGCTAATGGTTTGCCAGCTGATGTACCTTTGGATAATATAATTAAAAAGCTAACAACAATCAGTGTAATGACAATTTTATTCTTTGCATGGAAACACTTGAATTAGCCTAATTGGGTGTTTTACAACTTCAGAATTAAATTTGTATAGACTGAGATGTAAAGAAGCTTTTTGCAGTGGTGGCCATTAGCGGAGTGAACTGTTAACAGTGATGAGGTAAAGCTTGTAACGGCACTGGCAGGAATGAAGCGGAGAGAGTGAATCCAATTGCAAGCACTTTAATAAACAAACAAGTAATCCAGGGTACACAACAGAACACTCAGAACAGGAATCGGGAACTCAGGACGGGAACAAAGGGACAACAGCAACCATTACAACATGAAGAACTCACAAGGACTGCACTAAAACACAGGGCTTAAATACAAGGGAACACAAGCTAACAAGATAACAAGGGGGCGTGGTTAAACTGAAACACCTGGGAAGACTAATCAACATAACGGGGAACAGCTGAACATGGGACAAAACACATGGCAGGATCACATGACAAGCAGGGAATTACATGACAGACAAGAACAAGGAACCAGACACAAACCCACACCGTGACAAAGCTAAGAGGGGTTCAGACCAACTTTCCGAACGTATGACTTACAGAAGGTATAATTAACTAAGAACGTTTTGGGAAACATGTATTAAAGATATGATACAGCTTAAAGGGTTAGTTCACCCAAAAATGAAAATTCTGTCAGTAATTACTCACCCTCATGTTGTTCCAACCCCTTAATACTTTCGTTCATCTTCGGAACACAAATTAAGATATTTTTGATTAAATCTGAGAGCTGGATTACTCCTCCATAGGCTTCTATGGGATCGAAACTTGCCGGCCCAGAAAAGTTAGTAGCCTAAAGACATTGTTAAAATAGTCCAAGTGACTACAGTGGCTCAACCATAAGTTTATCAAGCGACGAGAATACTTTTTGTGCGCAAAAACAAAACAAAAATAATGACTTTATTCAACTATTCATTTTCTTCTGTGTGCCCACACAGAAGAAAATGAATAGTTGAATAAAGTCGTTATTTTTGTATTTTTTCATTGAGTGAATTCACGTAGTGTAACCATACATGCCAACCCTCCCGATTTTTCCGGGAGACTCCCGAATTTCAAAGCCCCTCCCGAAAATCTCCCGGACCGACCTTTCTCCCGAATTTCTCCCGATTTCCACCTGGACAACAATATTGCTACACCATCCGTTAAAATGAAGTTAATTCGGCCAGCGCTCATACCTGTATTTACATCCTGTTTTCGGTTGAAGTCCAAAGTAGTCGATTGTCGAGTTCATGCGCGTGATCATAGGTAACTAAACATATGCGCGTGAACTCGACAATCGACTACTTTGGACTTCAACTGAAAACAGGATGTAAACACAGGTATGAGCGCTGGCCGAATTAACTTTATTCATATCTTTCACATCTACTGCAGTCAGATTCACCCGTGTTAACTCTAAAGGAATCACTCACATGACCTGTGCACTTGTAATGTAAACTTGCACTTGTAAAAGCAGGTTTAAAATATGCCCCATTGAAGTCAACAGGGTGCAAATTTTAAAAAGAGGATAATACGGTGTAGGCAACACCGATTTTTGTCATTGTTCTCTGTATTGACAGCACTCCAAATTTACAACAAAATGAGCTCAATGTTAAAATTGACCGGAGTTCTCCTTTAAGGAAATGAATTTGTCAAATAAATCTCCCCCCCCCCCGGTCCTTTTAAATATCTCCCTAATTCTGAGGTCTCAAGGTTGGCAAGTACTGTATGAGTGTAACAGCGTAGCGCTTCTGTGCTGTACGTCACCACGAAGGCTCACACATCACACACATGACCAGCGTCGGCCAATAGTGAGCCTACGTGGCTACAACAGACAATGCAAGTCCAAATAACTTCTACTGCAGTTATATTTAAGACGCCATTCAAACTTAGCTATTAATAAACAACTGTATTGCTCATGACATCACAACAAGTGAAGCCACCGCGCCACCATCTGATTTCAATGCGTAAACATTATCTGACATAGGCGAGGCAGCTCGCGCGCCTATTGGCTGCTCTGCGGCAACTGCAGCAGCCTATCGAGCGAGGCCTGGCGTGACGCCAGACCCAATCAGGGTGCTTCGCGCCCGCTGCGTCACGTCCCGCCGAAACGGGCGTGGTCTAGGCCTATAAATACCGCTCGCAGGCAGCTATTATCTGATTTTTCATCCTTCAAGCGAAGCATACGCATCGCTGGAGCAGAAGCCGCGCCGTCTGAGAGAGAGCACCTTCAGCGGGACGAGTCACTGAAGTCGCTGGCCGCGCCGCCTTCCTGCCTTCCTGCTGCGCTTTCCGGCGCTTATATCCTTTTCACTACTCTGTACTCTGTGTGTGTGTGTGTCGCGGCGGCGCTAGCGTCTTTTTCAAGATGCCTTCCTGCGGCTCGTGCAGAGCCACACTCAGCGACGGGGACCGCCACGTGGTTTGCCTTTCCTGCCTGGGTGAGGAACATGCAGTTCTCGCGCTCGCTGACGGCGGCTGCCCTCACTGCGAGCTGATGACTATGGCGACTCTGAGGACTCGCCTGGCCTTCTTCACTGAGACTGCTCCCCCGCCCGCCGCGGCATCGCGCCTTAAGAAGCGCCGTGCCCAGCGGGTCCCGGAACCTTCCCCCAGCCGCCAAAGCTCGCCGGTTCGCCCGCTTGCTTCACCGGCTTCGTCAGCCTCTCTTCCTGACGGACAGCGGCCACTGTCTGCCGCCGCTTCCGTTGACATCGCTGACGAGGAAGCCCTGCTGGGAGAGGATGATTCCTGCTCTATCCTGGCGTCAGGCAGTGAGGATTGGGCGGGCTTTGAGGACCCCGCGCCCCCTGCCCAGACACCGTCAGGCAAGAGAGCGTCCATCGAGACGGAGCTCATGCGAGTACTCGCACAGGCCGCGGCGAGCCGCTGGACGGCGTGCTAAGCTGGCCCTACCCTCTAAAGCTTGCCGCACGACGTCAAGCCTGCTCCGCCGCGCTTTCGCCGCCGCCGGGCAAGCTGCATCAGCGCTGCACACCATGGCCACGTTACAGATCTTCCAGGCCGATCTCCTCCGTAAGCTGGACGAGGAAGGACCTGACGCGATCTGCGTGCCGGACTTAAGGAGTGCCACGGACCTCGCTCTCCGTGCTACTAAGTCTGAAGCGCAGGCCATTGGACGGAATATGGCCTCTCTCACTGTGACCGAGAGACACCTCTGGCTGACGCTCTCGGAAATGGCCGAGTCCGAGCGCACCGCGTTCCTCGACGCCCCGCTTTCCACCACGGGCCTCTTTGGATCCTCCGTCAAGGATTTTGCGGAGAGATTCGCAGAGGTACAGAAAGCATCACAGGCTATGAAGCACTTCCTCCCGAAGCGCGCCAGCTCTGCAGAAGGCCGTGCGATACCGTCTGCACAGAGCTCACAGCCCCAGCCACCGTCCACTGCCACCACTTCGCAGCGCCGCCAGGCCCGAAGTGCGAGACCGCGCTCCCGCTCATCCGGTCGCCGCCCCGCCGTGCGTGGTCCGCGACCTAGGATTGCGGTAAAGCCTGAGGCCCCGAAGTCGTCCTAGCACGCCTAGGAAAACGACGGTGTTCCAGTCCCGCTGCGGCCGGACTCACACCAAAGCTATTCGCTCGTCCAGTTCCAGCAAATGTGACTGTTCCAGTGTTTTTCTGCAGCCAACAAGCCGGTTCTGTCACCCGCTTGCCTGCACACATATGCCGTTTTCACGGCTACCCAGATAAATCCCCAAAAGACTGTATTTTCTGGTGTCCCGGCCACGGCCGATGGTGTCTCATGTGTAGTAAGAATGCCCACTGTCCAGTGCCCATCCCTACACACAAGCACAGCCTGTCACACAGGGCTCGCGCACATAAAACCGACTCAGATCGGTTGCGCTTCAAACATGGTGAATGTGCCCACTACCCAGTGCCCACTAACGCCACGTTATGCATGTCTTACGGTTTCTGTAAAAACGAAACCAGTGTGCATTCGCTTCACTCAAGCGAACAATGCTTTCGGTGTGATAAGTGTGCCCGCTGTCCCGCGCCCACATCCACACATAGACATGACAGTTCCTACGGGAACCGCCCAGCCCTCCCCCTCGCGGTTGACCGCCGCAGAGGAGTCGAGCGCGTGCAATCTGCCCGCTGTTATCAGCGCGCCCCATGCCTCAAATGTCACGAGCACGACGCTTGTGTTGCAGCACGCCGAAGCTTCTCCATCGCTGAGCGAACGGAGCGCGCTTCGTATTCAACCCCTAGCTATTCATGCAGACGCATGGGCAAAGCTGCCCGGGGTTTCGAAGTGGGTGCTGGACATTATAAAAAGAGGCTATTCGCTACAGTTTCGCCGACGCCCTCGCCGCTATGCGGCGCGCGTCGAGACCACGGTAAAAGCAGAAGTAGCACATTTACTTCGAGCCGAAGTGGCGAAACTATTGAACAAAGGGGCCATAGAGCCTCTCTCTCAAGTTCAGAGCGAAGGAGGGCTATACAGCAGATACTTCCTGGTACCGAAAAAAGACGGGGGTCTCAGACCCATACTAGATATAAGGCAACTGAACAGAGTGCTTGTGAAGTGACGGTTCAGGATGCTCACGACCAGACAAATCCTCGCGCAGGTTCGCCAAGGAGATTGGTTTGTGTCAATAGATCTGAAAGACGCGTATTTTCAAATACAGATAGCGTCACGTCACAAGCGATATTTGAGATTCGCCTTCGAGGGCCAGGCATATCAGTACACAGTCCTGCCGTTCGGCTTATCCCCGGCACCCCGTACATTTACGAAGTGCATGGATGCGGCGCTCGCACCCCTCAGAATGAGAGGCGTGCGAGTACTGAACTATTTGGACGATTGGCTGATTCTAGCGCAATCGCGCTCAGTGCTCATAGAACATACGACCGTTTTACTCGATCACCTCGAGAATTTGGGTCTCAGTGTCAATTGGGCGAAGAGCTCTCTGTCACCCAATCAGAAGATATCTTTCCTGGGCACAGAGTTGGACTCGCTGTTCATGATAGCGCGACTAATGCCACAGCGCGCGGTCGACATTCAACGCACAGCGAACTCGTTCCGCTGCGGCGCGTCTGTCCCGCTCAAGAGATTTCAGAAGATGCTGCGGCCATGAGACCCAGCATCTTCTGAAATCTCTTGAGCGGGACAGACGCGCCGCAGCGGAACGAGTTCGCTGTCCGTTGAATGTCGACCGCGCGCTGTGGCATCAGTACTCCAGCTGGGCCTGCTCCGCATGCGCCCGCTGCAGTTTTGGCTGAAGGCGCGAGTCCCACGCCAAGCGTGGGCATCCGGTTTGATTCGCCTCAAGGTCAATCAGAAGTGCGTCACAGCTCTGAAACCTTGGACAGCAAACGACTGGTACCACTCAGGTGTAAGCCTGGGGACTTCCTCGAGGGTGAAAGTGGTGTCCACGGACGCGTCCACCTCGGGATGGGGAGCGCTGCTCGAGGGCAGACCGTTCTTCGGCCAGTGGTCGGAACGGGAGAGGCTCCTGCACATAAACTGCCTCGAAATGCTGGCAGTAGACAACGCGCTGACGCGTTTTTGTCCCCAAATAAAAGGACGCCACGTCCTGGTCCGCTCGGACAACATGTCTGTGGTGTCCTACATAAATCGCCAGGGCGGCCTCAGGTCCAGGAACCTGTACAGGCTAGCAGAACGCCTCCTGGTATGGGCTCAGCGCAACCTGCGCTCGCTCAGAGCAGCGCACGTGCCTGGGATCCTGAATATAGGACCAGACAGACTGTCCAGGAACAATGTCCCGGCAGGCGAATGGTCTTTACACCCACAGACAGTCCAACTGCTGTGGAAGAAATTCGGCAGAGCGGAAGTAGACCTGTTCGCGTCTCAAGAAAACACTCACTGTCCGGAATTTTTCTCCAAGAGCAGGGACGCGCTGGCTCATGTGTGGCCCCGCCGCCCGCTTTATGCTTTTCCCCCCGTCTCTCTCCTGCCTCAGGTGATAGAACGGATCAGGGAAGAAGGATGCTCAGTACTGCTGGTGGCACCGTTCTGGGAAAACCAACCTTGGTTCCCAGTCGTGATGCAGTTAGCAAGCACTGTCCCGTGGCCAGTACCAGTGAGGAGAGACCTCCTCTCTCAGGCCCACGGCTCGATCTGGCATCCTCACCCGGAATTGTGGTCCCTTCATGTCTGGGCCATCAACGGGTACATGTTGGACTCCCTAAAGGAGTATTAAACACGATCACGCAGGCTAGAGCTCCGTCTACGAGATGGCTCTACTCCTCGAAATGGTCAGTGTTTTCGGGCTGGTGCACAGCCCGTGGCGTGTCGCCCACAGACTGTGGAGTGACGGAGGTGCTTTCCTTCCTACAAGAGCTGTTGGATAAGGGCAGGGCCCCTTCCACGCTCAAAGTTTATGTGGCGGCTATAGCAGCGTTCTCAGGAACAACGCTTGGTCAGTCAATAGGAAGGAACGAGTTGGTCAGCTCCTCTAAGGAAGCGGATAAGAGACTGAATCCTCCCAGACCCCCCTCAGTCCCCGTATGGGACCTTTCTACGGTTCTGGAAGCCATGAAAGGTGCACCATTCGAGCCTTTACAGTCAATTGATCTGAAACATCTGTCTTTCAAGACTGTGTTTCTGCTGGCTCTCGCTTCAGTTAAGCGCATAGGGGACTTACACGCGCTCTCTGTGAGCGCAACGTGCATGGAATTTGGGCCTAATGACTCAAAAGTTGTACTCAAACCTAAGCACGGTTATGTTCCGAAATCCCTCAACACACCGTTTAGGGCGCAGGTTATCTCCCTGTCAGCCCTACCGGTCCCTGATGAGGAAAGGGACGCGGGCCTCCTTTGCCCGGTCAGGGCATTACAAGCTTATGTGTCTCGCTCGTCTGTCTTCAGACAGACGGAGCAGCTCTTTGTTTCGTTTAGCGGGCGTTCTAAGGGACTAGCCGCGTCGAAACAGAACCTATCCAGATGGATAGTTGACGCTATAGCGCTGGCATATGCCTCCAAGGGCATGCAGTGCCCGCTGGGTGTCAGAGCGCACTCCACGAGAGGCGTGGCCTCTTCGTGGGCCTGGTCAAGTGGGATTGCCTTGCAAGATATTTGTACGGCGGCAGGCTGGGCCTCCCCGTCTACATTTATAAGGTTCTACAACCTAGAGGTTCCCGCCCTGCAGGCCAGGCTGCTGTCGGTCTAAGTTAACCAGTATTATCTGACTTGATGCTATCAACTCAGAATGCTGCGTCTGCTGAGCACAGCTCAATGATCGACAGTGGAAAGCAGTAGCACGAGACGTGCCTGGGCAAACTGTGTAAGACCCACATTTTCCCATCAGTTCAGGCCGTACCCCGCCCTGTCTGTATGATGAAATTCGCGTCTAAGCGACGCTACCATATGTGGAAGAGCGCGGCTTCGCCCCTCCCTCTTCCCGGACTCCCTGTGAGTTCCCTGGGTGATTGTGCACTATATGAACCCCGGGCTTTCGCCCTTGGGTCTTTGGTGTCAGATCTCAGCATGCACGGCGTTTTGCATTGGGTCCCCTAGCGTAAGATATCTTACGCAGTACGAGAGACCTCTCGTAAGAGAACGTACTCGGTTACTAACGTAACCTCGGTTCTCTCTAGAAGAGGGAACGAGTACTGCGTATCTTGCCGTGCATGCACACGCTCTGGTTGCTTCGATGATGAAAAACCAGATAATAGCTGCCTGCGAGCGGTATTTATAGGCCTAGACCACGCCCGTTTCGGCGGGACGTGACGCAGCGGGCGCGAAGCACCCTGATTGGGTCTGGCGTCACACCAGGCCTCGCTCGATAGGCTGCTGCAGTTGCCGCAGAGCAGCCAATAGGCGCGCAAGCTGCCTCGCCTATGTCTGCATGCTGCCGCAACGCGTTTTGCATTATTAAAAAATTAAGGATAATTTTTGGCTTCAATATCTCGCGGAAAAAGGATTTTCCCCTAGCGTAAGATATCTTATGCAGTACTCGTTCCCTCTTCTAGAGAGAACCGAGGTTACGTTAGTAACCGAGTACGATTTCTTTTGGTTATTTAAAGGGTGCATTATTAATATATGCCTATAGGTGGGTCCACAATGCACGTACACTCCGCTTATTACACACAAAGGGATGCACAGCAGCACACATTTTTACACATGCCAAATCGTCCCCTTGGAATTATAAGGTTCTATCTGACATTTTTGTCAAAATTGAGTTATTCACATATTCTTATTCTGTGACAACTTATTTACATTATGTGATGTTTTTTTTTAAGTTGTGTACATTTTGGGACTTTTTATTGAAAAAACAAAAAGGTTCTATCTACAAAGTCAAACTCTAACTTGGCTCTATAAGGTTCTATCTGCGTGAGCCAATCAGCACTTCGAATGCACAGACGAGGACCAATCAAAAAATGAGTCATAGAGAGTATAAATCTGTGTTTTAAAAAATGAGTCACAGAGAGTATTATAGTTCTGTGTTTTAAAGGGATAGTTCACCCAAAAATGAAAATTCTGTCATCATTTACTTACCCTCAAGTTGTTTCAAACCTGTATGAATTTCTTTTTTCTGCTGAACACAAAAGAAGATATTTTGAAAAATGTCTGTAACCAAACAGTTGATGGACCCCATTGACTTCCATAGTAGGGAAAAAAAAAATACTATGGAAGTCAATGGGGTCCATCAACTGTTTGGTTACAGACATTTTTCAAAATATCTTCTTTTGTGTTCAGCAGAAAAAAGAAATTCATACAGGTTTGAAACAACTTGAGGGTGAGTAAATGATGACAGAATTTTCATTTTTGGGTGAACTATCCCTTTAAAAAATGAGTCCGACATTTTTTGTGATTATATAGTCAGTGAATAATTTTTCAATGATTATTAAACTATGAATTAATTTGCTGAAGCATGTCTGTTTTCTTGCAGTTTTTAAAGTCTTAAAATGTCTTAATTTTTACAATATTAAGCCTTAAAGGTCAAATAGTCAACAATTTAATTGATGGGGTCTTAATTACAACAATAAACGTTAGCATGTTATTTCAGCCATACTGATGTCTAGAGAGAAAGCCATTTTACCTGGCCCACTTTAGGTGGAATAAAGTCCTGCTCAGATGTATTACAGTAGCTGCTTTCTGTCTAAATAAAAGAAAGATTAAAGTAACAATTTCTGCAATAATGTGTTTAATTACCCACCAAATTGGTATAAAAAATTTACATCTGCACTGGACAAAATATTTAGACCTACCTTGCTTAATTTGAAATGTCTTAAATACATGGAAGTGCTAAAAATATGAAATAAATGTCATAGAAAGGATAAAATGTTACTTTCTAACACGTTGAGACATTGTTACAACATTAATAATTTTATATTTAGTGTTCAAATAATGTTTTGGCAGATAGAACCTTATAATTCTAAGCGAAAAGTGTTTTTTTAGAATTAGAAGGTTCTATCTGCATTTGACCCATTCCAAAAATCCCCATTTACAATTTTGAGAGGATTTTGATATTGTATATTTAGAATACATTTAGGGTCCCTGTTATTTTCATGTTTGAAAGAAACTTGTTCCCCATATAAATTTTCCTATATGTAATGCAAAAACTTTGAAGCTCAATATCTCAAAACTGCTCAGAACGCAGATAGAACCTTATAATTCCAAGGGGACGAAATATTAAAAATAAAAGGATTACAATGTAAAAGATTATTATTGTGTACATAAAGATATGGTGGAATCCGGCTTGTCCTGTAGATGGTCTGCTTTAACTTCACGCACGAGCAGATCCGTTTGTGCTCTGGAGAAGCATTCAGTTTTTCCGCTTGCAAATTCTGCCATGCAAATGGCAAATCCGCCATGGCGCGAACACAACTGGCTTTTAAAGGGAATGGGAGATGAGACTCTGGTTTATTGCACGTTACGCCAAAAATACACTCATTACTCATTAAGAGAATAGGGACAACCCTTTTATATCATGCACCAACCATTTTTCCCGTCGTTAAACTAGCAAAAGTGGATTCGGACACGGCCTAAGACCATGCGCTTAGATCGTTAGGGCCCAATGTGTCGGGATATTGAGGACTTCTTTCCAAATGCTCAATGCTGGGTTTATCCAGACACAACTCTCGTGAGATCCGTTCAACAACACATAAAACACTTTGAGAAACTACACAATAGTGATTCTCCACATAGGAACAAATGACAGCACAAGTGAAGAGTCTGCATTGACTGTCGTCCAGCGAATAAAAACTCTCATAGCAAGAATCTCACTGGTCAATCCACACATTCTGTTCTCTTTAGGTGTGTGTGAACACACATGTAAAATCATTATAACTGAGGCCGTCTCCTTTTGTCTGTGATGCTCTTGCTCTTCTGCCTCATTCCTTTAATTCAGTGCTCATCGTTCATGATCATCAACGCCTGATTTAAGTGTGAACGCAAAACCTGAAGGTTTGACTTTCCCTGATCTCTATGATAATGAGTGCTATAGTTATGCTGATTGGATTAGAGCTGGTGAAATGTATTACATCCTTACAGTATGCTTACATCCTTTGCATACTTTAAGTTCGCGATCGAGCGCTTTTGTCCTGACTCTTTGTGGTCATAAAAAATCCCAGGTATGCCCCCCAGGATGCCGATCCTGGCCAAATTTGCCCATTGGCCTCTGTCCATCATGGCCTCCTAATCATCCCCATATATACTCATTGGCTGAGTATATATAGCGCCCCCGCCCCCGGCCCCCCAAAAGCACTATACAAATGTAATTAATTAATTAATTATAAAACTCCCATGATTTACTGCTTTAGTCAGACTTGATGACTGCAGCACGACAGTACAATCTCAATAATGAATCCTGCAGAAGATTCACTGAGTCTCTGATCTTCATTTCTGAGTTTCCTACTGCTGTAACTGGATATTGTAAGTCTTTTATTATTGTTTCTAGTAAACTGGTTATTTAATCTTCTAGAAACTGAACACCATTCACTCTTAATAACGGTAGATGAGGACTAACAACTGAATATGCAATATCATATTTTCTGAAAATGTAAGAAACTGAACAGGATTTAAACAGACATTATTCCTTTATAGTGCAAAACATATTTTAAACAAAATTGCACATATAAAAGAACATTATCAATAAGATCAAAGACAGACCATATGTTCATTTCCATCCAATCATTATAGAATACAGATTTGTTACTTTTCAGTATGGTAATTTTAATAAAGGAAATCTGGGGAAATGTTCACCAAATTTCAACCATTTTATTTTAACCTGTTAAGCTTCACCAGTGAATGTTATACTTTGACAAACTATACATCATTAAAAAGATATAAGACTCAAGTTTCAGTATTTGACCACTATTGTATTCTGAGAAACTTATAGTGACAGTTATGTCTTAATTTGTGTCAGGAGTTATGAAATGAAAAATGCGTTGATCCCTTTAATATGAATTATGACCGTCAGCTGGTCCATTCATAAAAAAAACTCCGTGCTGTCGTCCTGACAGTGCTTCACAAAACAACGTCCCTCAGGGCTTTTAGCTCAAAAATGTGCAGACTTGGAGAAATATTGATATATTCTCATAGATTCACATCATATTTCTATAGACAGGAATAATATTTATTGAATTTATACCCAAATGCGTCGATGTAATCATTATGAGCGCTTCTTACTGAGATGTGCTGTGTTTTCAATTCATACCAATAGCCTGAGGGCGCTATATGCACAATAATACTCCATATATGTGGAACATGAAGAAGAGACATAATCATGTGACCTTCAAGGACGTCACTGATAGCAGCAGCTACACACAAAGCTAACACAGAGATCGCTGTAATATGCAGATACAGACGTTTTGAAAAGAATAAACATGATTGCAATGATATGTGATTTGCCTGTGTTCTTCAAGCAATGCCAGATATTTTTATAATAATAGATTATATTTATAATGTAATGCTAATCGATATAGACTTTATCATTGTACATAATTCTATAAATAATATATTTTCTGTCAGATTTTTTTTTAATCTGAAGCCAAATTAGATCACAGAAGATTATTTAAAACACTCCACTTGCGTTATAAAGTACGTTTGGAGCACAAACATGGTTTTAATCTCATAAATGGTCGTGTATTGATGGTGTGCTAAGCTAACATGCTAGCTAGGCCCAAAATAAAGCAATTTGACATGATCTTGAAAAACATTTAACTAAATACAGAGTTTTAGACTTATCATTTTCAGATTTTAAATATAACATGGTCACACATATGGCTTTAGCTGCAGTGCATTTCTAGATTGCTACAGTGCCCACTTCAATTTTATTTTCATGAATATGTTTCATAAAAATAAATTTCTAATAACTTTACAAAACTTTGAAGCTATTTAAAAAATGTTTTTTTCATTATGACAATAATTAATCTACATTTACAATAAACTACCAGGTGTCAGCTTTCAAATGAGATCATACTTGTGCTTTTAGTGCAAAGGGTTCATGAACTGTATCTGTTTCAGTTTGGGTATGTCATTTCTGGGGATTTTTCAAAAGTGGCGTTGCAGCTTAACAGGTGTTCCTTAAAGACAAAATCAGATTTACCATCACTGTAATCCTTTGCAGTCATGAACCTTTAATGTAATGCACTTTAATCAAATAAAGTTAAAATTCGATTATATGTGTTGCCTTTATATTCTGTGGAGAAACTAAGAGGAATAATGTGGATATATTTTGATACAGTTTTAGTTAATAAATTAAATAATTAGATTTCCTTGAAACCACATATTTAATTTTGATCATTAAATTCTTAATGAGTTTAAAATATTTAAAAGTTCTTTCCCAGCCTTTGTTAAATGATGAACAACATACTTGAATTTATCTATGATTGAGAATATCACAAATTGCATTTGTTTATAATTGCATTTCACACTTGCTTACATTTAGAAGCTTTTGAAAATTTGTCAAAGTTTTGGGGACTCTGTGATTCAACCTTAAATGAATCATTTATCTTATAATTTAAATGCATTTTCTTAATGTGAATTTCTATGATTTTTAGCGTGTGAAAGGGACTTTTATTTTGGTCTGGAGCTGTGACGTCATACGGTTGCGTCTGTGATTCGGCTGAAGAAAGGTTTGGGTTTTTAACCATTTACAGTGTTTAAAACCAATAAACCGTACAGACAGTTTTATAGAGAGCTGTGGAATGTATTATTGCTGAATGTAGCAGTGTGATAATGTAATAAATAACATTAATGAACGTTTTGTGAGTAAAGTGCATCCATGCATTTGTAACAGAAAAGGTGCGTCTCATTTCTTCTGTCAACTATTTGGCAGCAAATTATTATTATTATTGATCGAATCGCCGCGCGCTCACGATGCTTGTCAAAACAGTGTAAGCTAAATGTAAAACAAACGTGAAATGACAACTTTAACAAGCCAACTGCAAATGTTGTTGAATCTATTAAATAGAACATACAGATCATTCAAAAACATTTAAACAAATTTAAAGTGTTTGTAAAAATTGTGTTCTTTTATTTGTAGTGCTAGTTTTTTGTTGTTGTTGTTGTAATCAGTCCATTAACTCTCACTCTGACTGACTCTCTTACTGAACTACTGAACTAGAGCTGATTGAGACACACAGAGATTTAGTTTGAATGTATTTTTCTTTCTGTTAATTATTCTCATCTTAATCATAACAGTGTCCAAGCACACAGAAAAACTCCTGGACTGAGACTGAGATCCACGTGACACACTATTATAAAGATGGCATTTATTAAAGAGGAGAGTGAAGACATGAAGATTGAAGAAACATTTAGTGTGAAGCAAGAAGATACTGAGGAACAAACAGGTTTGTTTCATTCTCAAAGCTTATCCTTATTAAAACGTCCAGCTCTACAGAAATGAATATTTTTTTGAAGAATGTAATTTGAGTGTCTTAATTACAGTGGTTTTATTTGACATGGAGCTAGGGGTGGGGGCCGTATGGCAAAATATATCATGATTTTTTTTTTTCAGGAAAATCACAATTCAGATTTTATCACAATTCTTTTTCATGTTGGTTTTACTATTTTGCAAGTGACTGGGCATTACAGCCAAACTAATGTCCATATTTTAAAAACTAAGCCTTACCATGTAACAAAGCCTTACAAAATAAAAAATAATGGCAGACCTTTAAGCCAAAGATAAAAACCTTTTTCATTATGCTCTTTGTTATTAAAAAATAAGAACAAAGATACACATTACATACACAACATAATATAAAAAACAAAGATACACATTACATACACAACATAATATAAAAAATGAAATAAACAATGCTTTATTTTTTCAGCTACAGTAGGTGTATTGAACGGTAGCATTCAAGAAAGAAATTAAATGAACAAATATAAAAATAAAACAATTATACATTGATTCTTATTAAAGCTACTGTATTAAAGATTTTCTCTTTGTGTTTTGTTGTTTTATTAACATTAAAGGGATAGCTCCCCCCCAAATGAAAATTGTCATAATTTACTCTCTCAAGTAGTTTTAAACTCGAATAAGTTTCTTTTTTCTGTTGGGTTAGGGTTAGCGTGATATCTCTGCGCCCAAGTAGCAGTGCTTTGCCTGTGCTTCACCCCAATACAGTCCCAAGTCAATATCTGCCTAGGAAATCACCTAGTCTTAATCTGCATTGCTATTTGTACTCATTGTGAATACGCAGGCAACAATAAGTAATTCGTTTTTTTATTTATTTTTTATGTTTTGATCACTTTTACTCACGACATGCTAGCTGGCAACAAAGGATTCCATTCATTATGCTAAGCTAAGCTAGCGGCGGCGCTGCCAAACTAAAACAATGCATGCACTGAGACAAAAATGCGTTTGCCCACCTATCTAAATGTAGGAAAGACAGTGAATAAGCCCTATTTCAAAAAACGGTGGAGTGTTCCTTTAAGACCGTACGCCAGTAATATACACGCATATGACACACACCCATCCGAATTTATCTCAAATGTTTGCTTTCACTTTAGACATAACCAACTGTGTTTATGAAAATCTTGTGAGCATTTGTCAGTATTAGCACAATAAGAGTTCAAGTAACCAGGCGCTGTTTGACAGGCTTTTAGTGCCTGTGTGCTTTGGGTGTACGCGCTCAGAAAAGCGCATGTTAGAACAGCGCATCAGCACGAGAATGAAATGTTTAGCCAGCAAGGCTTTAAAGTACATTTAAATGATTAACTTTTGTGAATTGCAGTGTCCCATGAGTGTAACTATACTTCTGCGTTAGCATGTGATGTGAATGTACGTCGAGTTGTACAGTATGCTGAGACGGAGGCGCCAGAACTGCAACTAATAGAATGCACTGTAGCACAATACTACGATATTGTATGATATACAAAAATCGTGATATCGCACACCCCTACATGGAGCAGGTTGCCTCATGTCGACAAACATATTGAGATCACATGACGAGACAAATACTAATGCTGCCATCAATAGAGTGGTTCCCTCGACAAAAAAACATTTTTCCATAGGGTTTTTTGCTAAATACAAGCTCTGTGATCAACAAAACTTTATGATACTTGCACGTTTAGACATTGCTGTCTGATCCAATATAGGTGATCCAATATGACCAGTGTGTTTCTGCCTTGCTTTTTTACCATCCTTTTATAAAAAAAAATAAAAAAATGACATACCACAGTGTGAACATTGCGTTTCAACATTGTTTGCAACAATCAAATGATCAATTATGCTATCAATCTGTGCGCGCACTTCAGGTCTGAACCCAGGCAGTGCATTGAATCCTTTTTTGAGGCTTTATTGCACTTAAAGGTATAGTGGAGGATTTTCTTTTTCCGGGTGGATCATCAAGACTATTGGTCCTCCTAATTGTCAATCATTCTGGTGATATGTTTACGTAAGGCCGTCGTACGTGCTCGTCTCTAGGTAGTTTTCGCTTTCTGCGCATGCGCACTTTCAGGTGTATATGTGTGGTGCGCTACGGTTTCAGCCATTCATTGAAGCTTGCCGTTCTCACCGGGTTTTTTCTAAATGTCTGAGGGTCACAAGAGAAAAAGTGTCTACGAGTTGTATGACAAGAAGAGAAAGGCCTCTGAAGAAAGAAACAAGACCAGTGTTTTTGGGAGAATATTTCACACGCTGGCGTGCGCTAAAAGCACAGGTTGGGCTTCCCACTGATGCCTCAGTCACAAAGTTTCTACTCGACAGCTAAAGTTTGGCATGCTATTTGGAGAAATCCATTTAAAATCACTGCTAGTAAAAGTTAATGTAAGCTATGATTAGCGGTGCTAGCGTTTAATAGGCGTTCCCTCTCGGGAGCAGGTAGAGTGTTGCGCATGTGCATTTTTTCAAAAAGTGGAGAGGGCGGTTCTTTTCTAAAATTCGGGAAAATCCTCCACTATACCTTTTAACTCTTTTTAAAATCCTGCGCTTTATTTTCTCATGCATGCATGTTTCTGTTTACCCGAGGTGTCAATAAATTGAATCCATCATGCGCTGCACGGATATATATTACTCCCTGCAGGGAGTGAAGCAGAGCTCTGCACACACGTCCTGCTGTCACACATCGACGCATATCAAGAAATATGGCTCTGTTTAGAATGCTGTCATTCTTAAAGTACTAATAAAATGTGCAATCGTAACGTTCTTAAAAGCAGCGTATTGCCATGTCATGCATTGCTGTTTGAGCTGCACAAGTTAAAGCAGAAGAATGAATGAACACTGAAGCGCTTTGATAGAGGATTAATTAACTCACATCCTTTATGAGGTTAATTAAATAGATGGACAACATAATCACAACTTTACACGAAAGCACCGTTTGCACTTACACTGTATTTTCTACTTTATCAAGTGTTTGATACATTTTGGAATTTAAGCAAATGCATCATATGCAAGTTATTTTTATATACAGTACAACAACATATTAAAGTCACACAATATGGCTCTATATCAGCACGATTGTGATTACCTGCGATACTCGGCCTTCTTGTGTGATTTTGCCCATATATTAGTAATATTACAATATACAATAATAATAAATAGTTGTTTGATATCAAATCAGTAAAAAAAAAACAAAAAAATTGTAGAGCACACATTACACAGTTTTAAAGCAGCTTTACAGGTAGTATTATAATCCACATAGATCCAGGCTCGTCTATAAAGACTGCAAATGTGATTATCAGAGGAACGATTGCTGTCAACACCTAAAGGTTATTAGCTGGTACTATATACTTGTAGGAATGAATTGAGTTGCGGTGGCAGTCCCGAAAGCCAGCGTCAAAACCTTAAATTTAATTCTGGCTGCAATTGGGAGCCAGTGGGGTGAGATCAGGAGGGGAGTGATGTGGGTTCTCTTTGGCTGATTGAAGACCAGATGTGCTGCTGTGTTCTGTATCATCTGCAGAGGCTTAGTCACACTGGCTGAAAGGCTTACCAGTAAAGCATTGCAATAGTCCAGTCTTTAAATAGAGTGGTGCAGGTATGACATCACTTTGTAGGCCAAAACACAGAAGCGAGTTAGCATTTTAGCACTTCCGGTTCCATCATCCCAAAAGTCAATGGGTTTTTTAAATGAAATAAGGTCTGTAGTGTACATAAGCTCAAGTCACTTTCACGTTTTATTCTACGACATAAAATACATAAGTATTACCCCAGTCGTGATTTTTTTTAAATCAGTTACGTGTCTTGAAAAAGGCGGTTGCTAACAAGTGGTAAATTGGACTACAGAGGCTGTCGAGGAGATTAAACATCATCACGCTGAAAAGGTAAGCTCAGTCCGCTTTTACAGCCTCATTATGCTTATAATTGTGCTCTTATAAACTATTCTAACTCAAACGTTCTGGGAAAATGTTTTTAGATAACTGAAAGAGTTGTCGGAAGTTTAGTGATAGTGACGTTGAAGTTGTGGGACTGTGGTGTAGTTCGTTTATAGCCCACCTTTAGCTTTTTACTTCTGGTGACTGTATTTAGGCTTCAAAATTGATAAAAGTTGTGTTCATCTGTGAAAATGATCTTGATGGACTTAACGTGTAAGTATCATAAAGTTTTGTTGATCATAGAGCTTGTTTTTTTGCGATAATCCAAAAGCCTATGGAAAAATTTGAGTGAATTTTTCGAGGGAACCAGTGTGATACTAACTGCCGGTTGGCCTACAAAGTGACATCATACCTGCACCACTCTATTCTGGCAGGAAGGGTCTGATCTTCCTGATGTTGTAAAACACAGGATCTGGTGGTTTACCATGTCAACAGCAGCAGACAGGTCCAATTAGTATAAGGACAGATGATTTGGAGTTGGCTTTTGCAAGCCCGAAGAGTTTCATCTATGGTCCGCAGGGCGGTCTCCATTAAGTGTTTGGTTTTGCAGCCAGACTAGTTGTCAAGTAGGTCATTCTGTGAGGAAAGCAGAGAGCTGATTGAACACAAATCTTTCTGACACAAAAGTTGTGTCTGGTCGGTAGGATTCAACTGCTTTAGTGTTGAGTAGGGCTGGACCCGAATATTCGTTCGGTGGGTTGGTATTCGATTTGAAAATTTGACATTCGAATATTCGTTTTTTTTTTTTTTGCACACCTGGGATCCCCCGCGAAACGGTTCTCATTCGCGCTTGAATAAGGCTGGCGACACACTGGCTGCGTGGCGTGAGCGTTTTTATTTCGGCTCCCATGTTAACAGGTTGGAGTTTGCACACTGCCTGCGAGAGACACGTGTCTCAGGCGTGGCTCGAGCCACGCGAAAAACGCGTGCATGCTAGAAAGAGAACCGACTCCTGGTAAGTGTTCCAGCAACTGGAGTGTTCTTTCGATAGAGCGCAGAACAGCGGAGTTTGTATGGACCAAAGTGCATGCCTGAGCTTGTGTTTTGGGTTAAGCTGCGTTGCTTTGACATTGTGGAAAATAGAATAATAGAAACAAGGGATGTCAATTTTCACAAATTTCCATGATCGATCGTCGTTTAAATTAACGATCAATTAATCGATTAATCGTTAGCCTTAATACTGCGATATGCGTCTACTGCAGTGGCTATGATAGCTAACAGGGTCTGCAAATGCTGCTCAAAACGCTATGTTCCTCACCAAATCAATTAGAATGGTTTTAAATATAAATAAAGGGCTAGTAGGATTGTAAAATGTTTCGATGTGATTGATAATTAAATTAATTATTTATGAATCAAATATAACTACTAATACAACGTGTCACCAACGCCGCCTCATATGCGCTTAGACTCCTGGAACAACTGCACGCGCTGAATGAATCTGCTACCGTTAAACTGGAGCACTTTGCTAGCACGTTATTTATCTAAAAGAAACGCATCCTATATGAGATTAATCCGATATATTCAAAATAGACGTAATATTACAAATTATATCTGCACAAAATGACGCAAATTCATGCACAAGTGAACTACTCATGTTGTGGACGTGGTCTTCCTGGAGCAACGCGACACGGCAACTAAACCCAGATAATTCACAATGTTTTATTACAATATTGTTCTCTTTATAATGTTATGTAATATTACAGTCCCAATAGTCATTATTAGTCGTGTACTGCCGTTTGAGCTGCGCGCGCTGAAGCTGACGCTTTACTACAGAGTTAATTCTTAACCAAATGCATCCAATATGAGATAAATCAGATATAGATAGGCCTACAGAAAATAAACGGAATTACAACTTACATTTGCACAAAACAAAAGGCTGTCAAACTTATAGTCATGATGAAGGTGTAAAATGGTCCCAAACATAACTTCGGCGCGCTCGCTTTACATGTTTCGCGGTTGAGCAGCACGCACGCGCATGAAGACCTGCTTAATCGATGATCGATAAGTTGTATCGATTAAATGTATTATCGACAATTAATCGATCGTCGATTAATCGTTGACATCCCTAATAGAAACAAAATGTATTAGCCTTTTTACCCGTTATTATCAATCTAAATTAATCTCGTTTTAATTTAACTTAATTTCGTTTTTCTTTTTTTAAATTTCATTTCTTTATTTAAATCTCGTTTTTTCTTTATTTAAATTTCGTTTTTCTTTACTTAAATATACCCTTTACTGTGTCAGTAATTTGTTAGTCAGAAAAATATTAGACTACATTAAAAGTATTACTTAACTTAACAGACCTGTGTGTGTGTGTGTGTGTGTGTGTGTGTTTTATATCACTAGTGCAGTGTCCGTTCTCGGAGCATAATAAGCCCTGCCCGCGTGAGATGTGCCACTTCCCGCTCGCGCTGTTCTGTAGTTTACTAAAAGTTTATTAATTCTGAATGTGTCGCGTCTCTCGTGTCCATCTATATTGCACCAAATGCGACACTGCACTCCCTTGTGAAGTCGATTGGATGAACGGTTGTCGAAATAATCAAAATGCAAACGGACATACAGACACATAGAGAATACTGCCTTTATTAGAGAGAAGAATATGTTCAGCACCCTCTCTCCGAAGCTTTGAATATTCGATGTTCATTACTACCGAAGCTCAAAAATGGTATTCTGACCAGCCCTAGTGTTGAGTGTAGGTTTTTTGGGAAATGGGGTTTCCTGAGCCTCCTTACATGTGATGGGAAATTTGACAGTAATATGGATTATGTTAATGATATGAGTTAGAACAGTTAGTAATGTCAGTGAAACTTTGGAGAGCTTGTTTTCTGTGAGGGGAGAAAAGGAAGAGAAGAGTGGAATGAGAGTGGGTGATGGTTGGCTGTGGGTAAAGTAATGGTTGCCACATTATTGGTGAATTAGCTGGCAAAGTCATCAGCAGTCAGATAAGAGGTGGAGGGGGGCAGAATAGAGAGGAGAATGTTGTGAATATTTTCTGCCTGTCTGAGGTGCTGCTGAATTGGTATTCAGAATTTGGGATGTGTTTTGCTTTTAGGTTCAGTCGATTGGGGAATTGTAACTCCAGCGATGTTTGGACCAACATGATGGATCATTCAGAAGTTATAACAAACATCTGCCGCTTCCTCTCTGACAAAAATGTTGTTACCTTTTAATAAATCATTACATGGAATTACTGTGTGATGAGTTTTTGGTCTGATGGTTGAGCAGGGAGTTTGTTCTCTTTTCTTTTCCCTTTAAAGTTAAATTGCGTTTAATCTTAGAAGATGTAGTAAATGGGAGATTGAGATGAGTCTATAATTAATCAGCTCTCCTGGGTCAAAGTTTTTTTAAGGGTTTAACTGCCAGCTTGAACGTTTTGGGGATTTGTCCTGAAGAAAGTGAAAAGTTAGTAATATTGAGAATGGGTTGTCAGAATACATGTAACATATTTCAGGAGCTTAATGGGTATAGGATCTAGTTATATGTTGGTTTTGATGCTTTACATGTCTAAATGTTTATGTCTGTTTCTTTGTGCCATTAAACCAGGATTAACTTGGGTCTTTTTTCACCTTAGACATGATGGCACTGAAAGAAGGGAGTCAAGAACTGAAGAAAAATGAAGAAAATTTTAAATATGAGGATCATCATGATTTCATAACTGGAGTACAATCTTTTTGTTTTGATAAACATGGGAAACTTAAAGTTCACATGACAATTCACAATGGAGAAAAACCTTACACATGCCCACAGTGTGGAAAGAGTTTTAATATAAAAGGACACTTTGAAGAACACATGAGAATTCATACTGGAGAGAGCCCTTACACCTGTCAACAGTGTGGAAACAAATTTACTCAGAAAGGAAGCCTTAACAGGCACGTGAGAATTCACACTGGAGAAAAGCCTTACACCTGCCAACAGTGTGGAAAGAGTTTCAGTCAACATGGAAACCTTGCAGACCACATGAAAGTTCACTCTGGAGAGAAGCCTTACACCTGCCAACAGTGTGGCAAAAGTTTCAATCGAAAAGGCAACCTTAATTGCCACATGAGAATTCACACTAAAAAGAGCCTTTTCACCTGCCAACAGTGTGGAATGAGTTTCACTGTAAAAGGAAGCCTTAACAGCCACATGAAAATTCACACTGGAGAAAAGCCTTACACATGCCTTCAATGTGGAAAGAGTTTTGATCAACATGAAAACCTTAAAGTCCACATGATAAGAGTTCACTCTGAAGAGAAGCTTTACACATGCCCTCAGTGTGAAAAGAGTTTCAATCAAAAAGGACACTTTGAAGTCCACATGAGAGCTCACTCTGAAGAGAAGCTTTACACATGCCCTCAGTGTGAAAAAAGTTTCAATCAAAAAGGACACTTTGAAGACCACATAAGAATTCACACTGGAGAGAGGCCTTTCACCTGCCAACAATGTGGGAAAGGTTTCAACCGAAAAGGAATCCTTAACAGACACGTGAGAATTCACACTGGAGAGAAGCCGTTTATATGTGGGCACTGTGGAATGTGTTTCCAATATAAAGTAACCCTAAAGTACCACATGAGGATTCACTTATGAGAGAACTGTTTACTGTTTTATATTTCATCAGTGTGAAAGGAGTTTCACTGTGGAAAGGTGAACAAAGGTACAGAAACAAAGGAAACCTTGAGGCTTTTTGCCCTTAAGGCCCTGATATAACCGTGAAGTTTTTTTATTTGGTGTAAAAATACCTGAGTAACAGACTTTGCTAACACAATTTTAGATGAATATATAAATATGTGATGCACATTTTCCTTTTAATAACAAAATAAACAGTGTGATGCTGTTGTGAAGGCATCTTATTATAGATCTGTGATATGTTTGCACCAGCTCTGCAATTTGGCCCTCTGGTCAAGTCACATCACATTTATTTAAATAACACTTTAAACAATAGATTGCTTTAAAGCAAGCAGTTTTACATATTAACCCCTTACCAGACACCCCACATTTTGGCAAGTGGGGCATAAATGACATACCCAAAATAAAAAGGTTGCTGCTAATAAGTCATTCTGAATAGACACAAAAACAACATATATTTAGAAAGCCAACACTTGAGAGTTTACAGTTCAAGACTCAGAATTACTCAGACTGTTCATATAAAAACAAAAATAAAAATATTAAGAATAAATTTTTTAATGTATACAAATATTATTTGAATGTAGTATAACAATTTATAACGACATCTAAAGTGAAGCCACAAGTGTGGTCATGCTTCATTTCAAATCTGAGGATGATATCTTTAAAACTATGCATTCTGTGAATAATTTCATAAGATCATGTTGTGAGTTTTTAGAGAAGGCTGATAAAATGCTAATCAAATATGTTATTGCCCTGTGAACACCCATTTGCAGTCTATGACTAATGTCTGGTGAGGAGAACTGCTCCATTCATGCTCTATTGTTGTCAATCGACGAACCTTTCACACCTCTGCCGGCAGGGGCGCCGCTAGGGCTGGGCTAAGGGGGCTTAAAGGGTTAGTTCACCCAAAAATGAAAATTCTGTCAGTAATTACTCACCCTCATGTTGTTCCAACCCCGTAAGACCTTCGTTCATCTTCGGAACACAAATTAAGATATTTTTGATTAAATCTGAGAGCTGGATCACTCCTCCATAGGCTTCTAAGGCATTATAACTTGCTGGCCCAGAAAATGCATTAAAGACATTGTTAATATAGTCCAAGTGACTACAGTGGCTCAATCTTAAGTTTATAAAGCGACGAGAATACTTTTTGTGCGCAAAAACAAACAAAAACTCTCTGGGCCTTGAGTTTTTTCACGTAGTATAACTGCGCATCGCTTCTGTGTTGTACGTTCACACGTAGGCTCACTATTGGCCGACGCTGGTCATGTGTGTTATGACCCCAACTCGAGGCCCAGAGAGAAGGAAATGAATAGTGGAATAAAGTCATTATTTTTGTGTTTTTTTGTGCACAAAAAGTATTCTCATCGCTTTATAAACTTAAGATTGAGCCACTGTAGTCACTTGGACTATATTAACGATGTCTTTAATGCATTTTCTGGGCCAGCAAGTTATAATGCCTTAGAAGCCTATGGAGGAGTGAGCCAGCTCTCAGATTTAATCAAAAATATCTTAATTTGTGTTCCGAAGATGAACGAAGGTCTTAAGGGGTTGGAACAACATGAGGGTGAGTAATTACTGACAGAATTTTCATTTTTGGGTGAACTAACCCTTTAAGCCCCGAATGTTTTTAGGAAAGCCCCGAATATTTTGTTACCTTGTCTTTCTCATAGAGCAAAACAATTAATCAGAAAAACAAATGTGAATAAGATTACAGCTGCCGCGATTACCTAATCATGAAAAGTGCATATTACAGTTTTATTTATATTTTTCCCTTTGCATGAAAGGTACTTACGACGTGCTTTTGCAGCGTTGAGCATTGTAGCCAATCACAGACATGTCTGTTGAATGCATCGGCCAATCAGAGGCATTTAAATGAGTCGCTGTGCTGAAGATGTGTTTTGCCCAAGCTCACCAAGTTCTACACTTTCGCAAACCTGTCATTATTATTGGCAATAAACTTAAGATGCAAATAAGAGATTCACTGCAATATACAGTATTTGATATTCTTGATGCTGCTCTGATGCACTCCATTTGTTGTTAGGATGACTAAAAGTTCAGCGGTCTAGCTCATCAATGTCAAAATGATTAAAGAAGTGAACGAATGCCTGGTAAAATGTAAGTAGATAAACATTTAATATTTGACTGTTTTACAATAGAAATGCTTAATTACCAACAGTATCCGGTGACGCAAATTACTCAACTTTTTTTATTTATTTATAAAAAATTTCCTTTTGAATTGAAAATATGCTAGAATTTCCTTGATTCATTTAGAGAGAATGCATGCATAATTAAAAATAAAATATTATTTGCAAATAGTTCAAATTATTTCATTAATAAAATAAGCCTTTCTTTTTCTTTATTCCCTTAAATCGCTTTTATAATTAATTAATTCCTTTAAATAAAAATACCCAATTTTAGTTTGGGCTAAAGCCCCGAATATCCACTGACCTTAGAACTGCCCGTGTCTGCCGGTATAAGACTTAATCTTTATTATTCTTTTCTCGTTATTATT
Organism: Leuciscus leuciscus; assembly: GCF_965113295.1. Taxonomy (NCBI): domain Eukaryota; kingdom Metazoa; phylum Chordata; class Actinopteri; order Cypriniformes; family Leuciscidae; genus Leuciscus; species Leuciscus leuciscus. The sequence continues at coordinate 30,776,735 of NC_138728.1, read as the reverse complement.
TTGTTTGTATTCAGCCATTATTATTATTATTATTATTATGCATTTTATTTATAGGTGCCTTTCTTGACACTCAAGGTCACCATACATCATCAACAAGACAATATTTAAGACAAAACAATAAAATACAATAAAAAATTTAAAAAGACAATGCAGTTGTGGTCAGAGGGAGTAAGCTATTCTAAACAGATTTTTGAGTTTGGATTTAAAATGTGAGAGGGAATCAGTATTATGGAGGTCCGGTGGAAGTGAGTTCCACAAGTGAGGAGCAGAGCAGCTGAATGCTCTGCTCCCCATAGTAACAAGGCGGACACAGGGAACAGTGAAATCTGAGAGTGCGAGCAGGTGTGGGTATATGGAGGAGGTCAAAAAGATATGAAGGGGCGAGATTATGAATCACTTTAAAAAGTGAGAAGTAGTATTTTATAGTTGATACGGTAAGTGATGGGGAGCCAATGGAGCTGTTGTAAGATGGGTGTGATGTGACGAATGGAGGGGGTACGAGTAATAATACGGGCAGCTGGGTTTTGGACCAGTTGTAGTTTATGGAGGGTTTTATGTGGGAGGCCAAACAAAAGGGAATTGCAGTCTTCTAAACGAGAGGTGACTAATCTGTGGCGTGAGGAAAGGACGTAGACGGTTGATGTTTCGAAGATGGTAGTAACCAGACCGGTTAACATTATTAACATGAGAGGTAAAAGAGAGGGCGCTATCGAAGATGACACCCAGACTCTTAACTTGAGGGTGGGGGAGATGAAGGAGCTATCAACTGGAATAGAAAAATTATGGAGTTTGTTTAATGTTGATCTTGTACCTATAAGAAGAAATTCAGTTTTATTGCTATTTAATTTGAGGAAGTTTGAAGTGAACCAGGATTTTATGTCAAGAAGACAACTGGTACGGGAGGATGGTGGAAGTTTTGAATTAGGTTTGGTTGAAAGATAGAGCTGGGTGTCATCTGCGTAGCAATGGAAGTGAATCTGATATTTACAGAAGATGTAACCAAGGGGGAGAAGATAAATAATGAATAGCAGGGGCCCCAGGACAGTGCCTGCACTCCTGTGATGACAGGGACTGAATGGGAGGTAAATGATTTTAACTGAATGAACTGAGTGCGGCCTGAGAGATATGAATAAAACCAGTTAAGAGATGTGTTAGTGATACCAATGGAGGAGAGTCTGTCTAGAAGGATGGTGTGTGAAATTGTATTGAAGGCCGCACTCAAATCAAGCAGAAGGAGAATAGATAGTAAACCAGAGTCAGCAGCGAGGAGAAGGTCGTTAGTGACTTTAAGGAGTGCTGTTTCTGTGCTATGTAGAGGACAGAAACCAGACTGGAATTATTCATATAAATTATAGGAGAGATCAGTATGGAGTTGAGCAGCAACTATTTTTTCAAGAATTTTGGAGATGAATGGAAGATGATTAAGGTTTTTGGGATCTGAACCAGGTTTCTTAAGAATTGGAGTTACAGCAGCTGTTTTAAGAGAAGGAACAATTCCAGTGGTAAGAGAAGAGTGAATGATGTCTGTAATGAGAGGGGACAGAAAAGGGACAGTGGCCTTTACAGGAACAGTAGGAAGGGGGTCTAATCTGCAGGTTGAAGATTTGGATTTTTGAATGAGTTCGGAAATTTCATTTACTGAGGGTAAGGTAAATGCTGAGAGTAAATGGATGGGAGCAAATTAAACTGAGACAGGTGAGTTCGGAGCAGAAATAAACATACATTGCTGGTGGATGTGTTCAATTTTTAAAGAGAAAAATGATAATATAGTATTATAGGGAGGAAAGTCTTTCGAGTTGTCATCCTTTTGTTTTTAATTTTCTAAGAGTGGGAGTAAACCAAGGTGCAGAGAGAGTGAATGAGACAGTCCTGGTTTTGAGTGGAGCAAGGTTATTAAGGAGGTTATGAAGGTTAATGTTGTAGTGAGAGAGCAGTTCATCCGGGGTAGAAAAGCTGTCGGCATTGGGAAGGCTAGTGATGTTAGAGGATAAATTGTCCAAGTTGATATCCTTAATATTTCAGAATATTATAGTACGTGGAATATTAGATTTGGAGAGTGAAAGATTAACACTGAACGCGAGCAGCATATGGTCAGAAAAAGGGAAAGAATCTGCTTTACAGTTTACAGGTGTAACACCTGAACAGCAGATTAAATCCAAAATATGTCCTTTAATGTGTGTGGGAAAGTTTATATATTGCTGAAATCCAAGACTGTCCAGACATGATGTAAACTGCATTATCCATATGTATATTAAAATCCCCCAGAGGCATTATATTTGATGAAAGTGTGGATAGGTGAGTCAGAAAGGCAGCAACATCAATAATAAAATCCTTGTTAGGCTTTGGTGAGTGGTACAAAGTAGCAACAATGGTGGGAGGAGGTCCAGAAAGCTGACACACAGTAGCCTCAAATGAGTGACAGACAGGAGCGTTGACAGGCGCTATTATCCACTTCTCACGGTAAATTATCGCAAGACCTCCCCCTTGGCCAGAGTCACGCTGTTGAGAGATGTAAACAAACCCTGGAGGAGAAGCATCATTGAGTGAAATAAAATCATTTGGCTGCTGCCACGTTTAACACAAAAAGTTAAACTTATGGTCAACGAGGAGATCCTGCACAAGATGCCCCTTACTTGTAAGTGAGCGGATGTTAAAAAGACCAAAGTTGGCAGTAGTGTTACTGAATTTGACAGCCGTGTATTCACTCAGTGGACGTCGAGTAGTGGACCAGAAAGACTTTATGGAGTTGGATTTATCATACTGAAAGTTGATGAATCATTTCATTCTTTATTCATATGAAAATACCCCAAATCGCATGAAAATCACACCAAACCATATAACATCGTAATCATGCGTTTATTAGCTTCTTGTTTCACGTGTAGAAATGTATATTTGGCTTTGATTTTCTGAGCTCAGAACGAGGAAGTATACAGGACAGTGTCATGCAGAAGGGCTGGATTATGGTCACGTTGACTCACGTAAGATGATTGACAGCTGTATGGAAAATGAGAAAGCGCTGAGATAATAAGTAACGCAAATCAGGAAAAGGAGAGACGGAGCTCGCTGTGTGTGCTGTTTTAGCTCTTCAGATCGCATAATTCAGTGGGAAATGAATTGAAATGGTATTCTGTTTGACTAAATATTTAGCAAACGTGATAAATCAATATTTCTCCACATATGCGCACTTTTGAACTAAGAGCCCTGACGGACGCTGTCTAGTGCACGCATGTGAACACAAATAAACCGAAGAAGACGTGACTGAGTTCATGAGTGATGACATTCAATTCAAAATATCATACATTACAGATTGATTATTTTGCACTCCTGACATAAATTAAAAAATTACTGTCACTGCAAACCAGTTTTATCATAAACAGTGTTCAAATATCGAAGCTGGAGTCTTCTTTCTTTATAAATTATACTGAGTTTGTCCAGATCAAGTAAGAGTGTGATTTTAACAGGAAGTGAATGTTGAACAACAATAATCTGGGGCCGTCAGCGATCTTTGAACCTAAAGGGGTTAAGGACAGAGAGGGGCCCAGCCATAAACTGGGCCCTAGAACGTGCTGTTCACATTTGTCACCTTAGTTCTGACATTTTTTCATTTTTTACATAGTGTATAATAGTTCTAAGCACTTTGTTTTACTATCTAACCTGACAGTGATTCTTTTTTGTTTCAATAATGAATAGGATGAGTTAATCTGAAAAACTTTGCATATTTTATATTTATTGTCACTAGGCTCACATGGGATATTACACTGAGCAAAATGTAATAGTCTTTCTTAAGAATGAATACATTAGTGATTATTTAAATTGCAGGTGAAAAAAAGTTGACACTGGCAGGGTCATCTGCTATTGGTTCGTGGTGATTATGCAATAGGTAGTTGTTCTCTGGGGCTCTACCTTCTTTTGACGAGAGTTTCTAGTTGAAAGTGAAAGACAAAGGTTTGCAACATTTTAATTGGATCTTGGTGGACTAACACAAACAAACTGTCTGATGCCATCAGAAAAAAATATGCAAGGACTACAACCAGACACCTCTTAGAGGGAAAGAAGACCTCCGGTACTAAGCCCAGGAAGGACAGGACTTCTCATTGTTTCACACACAGTTTTCTGCCCTTCACCCACCTTTAAACTAATCCTCAAATATGTAACGACAATGACTATGACATGCGGTCACATGCTGTTCAAATTAGTAAATCCTGATCTCCAAACACATCCTTCGTTGTCTCCTTAGACAACGAGTTTGTTCATGGCGCCTCCAAGTCTGCTTGAACGGTCAAAATTGCATCTTTGTGGCTCCCCCGAGGGACATTTGAGTCACATAAGGGAACCCTGTTTTGGAGAATCCCCTCTAAAACCCCCCATTTCAGCATGGACTCCCCGTGACTTTTATAGACTCGTGACATTCCACACTCACATACACACACACACACACACACACCAACATCCTTTAATGTATGTAACTCAGACTTGTATCTGAACTTCCTGTATGCATGTGTGATTAATGTTGTTTTGATCATATAGTTATGATCTTCGAGTGTTTGGCTCTGAAATGTATTTCTGAAGAATGTTCTCCCAGTAGAATCGCATCCCGTAATCCGATCTCATTGGCAGGTCATAAAAGTTGACCACCAACCCACACACAAACACACTCTGGACTTTGAAACAGAAACCCCCTACAGAAAAGGACTTTTACCCATAAAGTCACTCTTAAATGTACTAAATATATAAATTTGTGTGTTAAGAGGTGTGTGTAAACCATAGGAAAGCATACATCTCCTATTTGTAACATTAATAGAACTGCAAATGCCTATACAAATGCATAATAATGTATCTTTGCATTGCTACAAAGCCTATATTCTATTTTTGATATCTCCGTAATCCTCTCCAGCTAACGGAGTTGAATTCCGATAGCAGAATTCAGTGATGCGCATTGTTTTATAAGTTCATATGTCTGGAGAAAATCCTCTCAAGTTAAAGTCAATCATGACTCATTCGAGTGGGCGTGTCTAACCGGACAAAGGAATCTTCCCGCTCGAAAAATCTCGACAGCTGATTCGTCCTACACGAAGGAGGGGACGGCACATGGGACACTGATAAAAGTCCAAACCTTCAGTTTCCTCTCTCTCTCATCCAACTCTCTTAACTCTCTTCCTCGGTGCAGCGCTTCTCCAAAGGAACATCTGGAGGAGGCTCTGGTCTTCTCTATCGAGCGAGCACATGTTCGAGTCGTAGCTGCGTCCCTTGCAACAAAGACTTTAAACCTCTCCCTGCCCGGGAGATGAATCTGAACTTTCTCGGTAACGTTAAATTCAAGTGAGCCTTTACATCGTCTTGCGAAACGACCCAGAAGACGAAGCTAGACGCAAACCAGCCGGACACGCGCACACGCGCCCCCCTTTTCAGCACCACACTGAAAGAACACAGAAACTTGCACGTAACGTAACTCTCTCTAAACGCTGATTTCAGGTGTCCAATTCTTAGGTCTGTGAATTAAGTTACCCTCTATCTCTTCTCTCTGTCTATCTTCCTTTCTTTCATTTCATTTCATTCTGATCACGCTATGTTTTATGTTTTTGTTCGGTTAAATGTTTGTTTGTTTGTTTGCATTTTTACGTACGTTTATATTTGTAGTTTATATAATCTCTAGTGTGTGCCATTTTATTAATAAACCCATTTATACTTTTAATTGTCTCTGTGTTTGAAAACCCACCTTATAAAAGTCAATGAAACTAAAAAGATCTAAGCTACAAGCTCGATATTGACTACCTTGAGTAGTTTTAATTCATAAACTCAGAAAGTTTGATATTCGTGGCCAGAAGATAAAACTTTCTTGGAGTTTGAAAAGGGATACCCCCTTCTTAACTGTAATGATCAGACAGTTACAGAACAAGGTAATCTCGATAATTGATAAAATAAATGTACATGCGACTTATGAATTATGACCATGAGTCATAATTATTAATATTTCCAAAATTCCCTATATTCTTGAGCTAATTCACATTTACCCCGAGTCGTTATTGTTACAAAGTTTAGACATGAACCGCCATAAAATTCCTCAGGACCTCCAGACATAGCAGGAGTAGGTGAAACAAAGAGAGACCACAGTTATCCATCCAAATCCATTCAAAACCTTAAAACTGATGTAAACTACACACATCCATTTCATACTTATACAGAGAAATAAGTATTCTCAGTGACAGCTATTTGGAGCACAACAGCTTACACAAATTCAGCTATTAATGTACAAATAAATGAATGTATTGGTCAACTTCAAAGACACTTAAAGATGTCCAACTGTTTGTTTTATGCAAATGAGTTCCAAAGGGGAAAGAAAGGTGGGCCCTCTGATGCCCACAGCCAATTGCAGCACTGGAATGAAGAAGGGCCAAATTGCAATCTCCTCCTCATCAGAAAGGGATAATGGTATCCTTTCAACATACACTTCTTGTTGTGAGTATGTCCTGTAAGGGGATAGACAGAAAAAGATCAACCAAGTTCTGAGTCCTGGCCTGCAAGGCTGAGACCGTAACAGATTCAACTACATTCTGATCCTGCGGCCCGTTACAGGCCTGTTACAGCAACAGATAGTTCTAAGTCTCCCACCAGGTGAGACATAACAGATACACTGTTCTAAGACTGAACCAGAGACAACAACAGATTCCATGATCTGAATCTACAGCTTGTGACTGAGGCAGCCACAGAAACGACCATGTTCTGAGCCTCCAATCTGTGAGGAAAGAGACCATAAAGGGTCATGAAACCCTAAAACACATTCTTTTTTTGAGATGGTAACTGATATGTACAGGTTGCACATCACTGAGAACAGCGATGGCACTCATTACATTTATTATTTAGTGAAAATGGGATATATTTTATATTTTTCTTGAGCTATCTTTTGGTTTGCAAAGCAAAGTTGAACCAACGTCACAAAAAGTTTCATTACGCCACTTTGTGTTTGTTGCTGCCGCATGGTTTAAATTTGGAGCTCAGTCAAGTTGATTCTTAATCCTCGGTTTTCTTCTTTATATCAATTTTATAAACTTTTTATAAACTAATATTTTCTAATATTCTATATTGAAAACAATCGGATTGCTTTGATATCTCTACTTTTATCCAACTCTCCGACCATCCGCTACTAGTGTTAGCCCGCTAGCATCACTAACGTGGTCTCGTCTATCGCTCATCTTGTTTACACGCTTATCACTCAAGAAATTACTGTTTATCTGTTCTATGGCAAATGTATCAGATGTGTGTCTTCCCTACCTATGAGTGCAGACGAGGACACATTTGAGCTGCACGCAGTGCAGTTGGAGCTGGAGGCCTTGGAGAAGCAGATCCATGACCTTCTAGAGAAGCAGGCCGACTTACAGGAATGGCGATCAGCGCTAGAAACACTGCGGGCTGATGCTCACAAGTCCGTGGTAAGTAATATTATCACTCTGACCTCTTCTACTCCGTGTGTTTCTCTACACAGAGCCCGAGCATTCAGAATGCGATCATCCCAGCCTTCCTTCACTCCGGTGCCGACACACCATGTACCCTGGGTGATTCAGCAGTGGAAGGTGCGAGCCAGGCCACGAGCAAGGTCCTCTCACCCTCCGCCTCCCCCGGTCTTCGAGATCCCCACCTGGAACCGCTTCTCCCCTCTTTGTGAGATGGAACGCGATGCTGTGGTCATTAAAGACTCCATAGTCCCCACTACCTCAGCTAAAGGTAAGGTGTGCAGTCACTGCTTTCCTGATGCTTGTGTTCTCGATGTCACTGCGCAGGTACCCACAATCCTGAATGGTGACGAGAGCATCGAAGCTGTCGCACTGCACGCGGGGGTGAACGAAATCAGACTGCGGCAGACGGAGGTTCTGAACTGGGACTTCAGGAGCCTGATCGAGACAGTACGCAGCACATCACCCACGATGAGGATCATCACGTCCGGACCACTTCCCACGTACCAACAAGGACATGAATGGTTGAGTAGACTATTTGCTTCAAATGAATGGTTAATGTCATGGTGTAATGAACAGAATCTGCTCTTTGTAAGTGATTGGAATCTTTTCTGGAAGTGACCTAGGCTCTTTCCGTGCTGATGACCTGCAGTCCAGCAGAATCAGAGCGGATCTTCTGTCAGACAACATCTCCAAGACGCTATGCACCATATGACTGGTAAGTAAAAGCTCAAATCACAGTCTTTGTTCTACCCACTTAATTGATAGGAGTGCAAATGTAGTACATTAAATAGAAACTGTGTCTATTCTAGGGCTGCACGATTAATCGCAATTAAACCGCACGCGATTTGGCAAAGGCTGCGATTATCTTATGCGCAGCTTGTCAGTGGAGTGCGGCTGATCGGTAGTAAATACTACTCCATCTGAACGCCAGAGGACGCTCTCACGCAAACACGCTAAACATGCCCCGCCGCAGAAGTACAATAACGGCGCATCATTCCAGGAAATCCCTATCGCTGTAGTAGCTGAATAAACAGAAGATTGAAACGCTTTGATTAAACATGACTTATAATTACATGACTGCCTTCTGTGTAAGAAGGCACATCATCTCACAGAAGGATGCTCAACTGTCGTTATGAAGTGAGTTTGGAGTAAATGCATGTTATTAAATGTTGTCTTTTGTTGGACAAGAGGTTCATAAATGATTCTGGTGTTTGGAAAGATGTTTGACGCGTGTTGCTTTTTCAAATGCACGTTATAAGTGACTCAAACTCACAGTGCTTTCAGATGGAGTAGCGTTTACAGAGCCGTACATAACTGACAAGCTGCGCATAACAAATAATTGCAGCCTTTGCGATTACATGTAAATTGCGATTAATCGTGCAGCCCTAGTCTATTCCTCGATTAGTGAGGTCAAACAATAAAGCAACTATAGGATCTAGAAAAAATCTGATCGTGAAAATCTCAAAATTAGTGAACAAAAACAATTTCTAAAGCTTGGTCTCCTAAACATCAGATTGCTCACACCTAAGGCGGTTATTGTAAATGAAATGATCACAGATAATAGTTTTGATGTACTCTGCCCTGACTGAAATCTGGCTTAAACCAAATTATTATTTCGGTCTTAATGAGTCTACTCAACCAGGCTACTGTTATAAGCACGAGCCCCGTCTGATTGGTCGTGGTGGCAGTGTTGCAACAATCTATAGAGATATTCTTAATGATCCTTAGAAAACAGGACACGGGTTTAACTCGTTTGAAGTGCTTGTACTAAATGTTACACTCTCGGATGTAAGAAAAAAAATCCCTACTATCTCTTGTTTGGCTACCGTGTATAGACCTCCAGGGCCCTATGTTGATTTCCTAAAAGAGCTTGCAGATTTTCTCTCAGACCTATTGGTCAATGTCGATAAAGCATTGATTTTCTGTGATTTTAACATGCACGTAGATAATAAAAATGATGCGTTAGGGGCTGCATTTAGAGATTTACTAAACTCTTTTGGGGTCAAGCAAAATGTCGCTCGACCCACTCATCGTTTTAATTATACACTAGATTTAATTATATCGCATGAAACCAGTCCTACTGATATAGATATTCTACCACAAAGTGATGACTGATCACTACCTTGTAATGGGCATACTGCGTACTGCTGATATTTGCCATGTCGCGCCACATTATCGGCCAGGTAGAACAATTATCCCAAATACTATAGATAGATTCACAAATAACCTGCCTGATCTGTCCCAGCTGATCAGTGTACCCAAACAGACAATTGAACTAGAGGAAATGACTACCCTGATAGCAATAGACTCCGGGGCGGATACGCCCTCAAGCCACCAGGTCCGCTGTTCTTTCAGACTCAGTTCGGCTCAATTCCTCCTGACAGCGCACTGTCAACTCGCGGACTCGCTACAGATGCTGGACGGACCCGCTGACCAAACGCGCCTATTTCAACTGTCGCCATCATCACTGAATCACTCCCCGCACTGTGGAAAAGCTACAACCGGCAGGTCGACAAGCACGGAACACGGCAAGAATAGTTAAAATATGCTTTATTTGTACAGTTACTTAGCCTGTAACATTACCGTTCATACCGTTCAACATACCGCTGATTTTATTTCTGAAATGATTGTGGCAAACCAAGTTAGCAAATTGTCATTAGTAGATTTGAGTAAAATGTATTTGATAATTAATAACTTTGAGTAAAAAGCTATTTGGATGGTATTCTTTCTCTCTGGGAGGTTAGGTGATTTAATTAACGTTAGCTGTCCGGATTTTTATCAAACCGTGAGCGCGTATTTTCTCCCCTCCAGTAAAATGTCAGGCAAGACATTATTATGTTAGGCCTAACGTTAACTACTTTTTTCACTGAATTTCTGGTATAACGTGTCCATTTTTGTTTACATTTTGACAGTTCCACCACCCCATGTAATGTTGTTTCAAAAAAATAATTCATATTATATGATACTGTGTGTGTGTGTGTGTGTGTGTGTGTGTGTGTTCTGTTTCAGCTTACAGTTCGTTCAAGTGCCACCAGTCTGTTTTTGGAGTTTCATCTTTTCCTGACATCTGAGTAAAGTAAGATTAAATACTGTTCCAACTTGATTTAGCCAGATATTTTGTCAAATACTGACACTGGTCCACACTACAGCATTTAAATTGTCAAGGCTTAAAAATTAGCAAATTATCAACTTGAAGATGCAGGAACTGGCCCAATCGGGCAGGTGACAGTTCCTGCAACTGGCCCAAGTGTCTTTCACGCTGGCCCCGGGCCATCGGGCAGTCCTTATTGTCGAGCCCTGCTGTATAATTATTTTTGAAAACACTACAAATTTTGGTTATTTTCCACAACTCTCTGGTTGCAATCTGTATTTTGTGTTTCTGTTACGTTTCTTTTAGATAAAATGAATAGAAAAACTGTACCTGTCTCCAGCTCCACCTTAAGACGGAGGACCCATGTAGACGTATATAAACGACTTAAATTAGGGATGACTGCATAAATTTGACTGAGTTTCAGATGACAACAGATAGGGAACTTGTAGATGTCAAAAGAGAGTTTTTTTGAAGACCGTACAGACAATCCAACTTGTTCAGAAATTGCAACTGGATTAGTCTTTATTGAGGAGGAAGGTGGCATGGAGGTAGATGCAGACATACAGGAGGGTTTCGTGGTTGGCAGCTGTGATAGGCCGATTCAGACATCTGATTCAGAACATTCAGATAATGAACTGTCTGAGACATTTTCACTCTCTGATAGCATTTCCAACTGGGCCATACACTTTGGCATTTCTTTGGTTGCTTTGACAGCACTATTGTGCATTCTTCGCATTTGCCATCCTGATCTTCCAAAGGATGCTAGAACCCTCCTTAGGACTAAAACAAAGTACACTATCATAGAAAGAGCTGGGGGACAGTACCACTATTTTGGTATTCTTTCATCACTTGTCTAAATTACGCTGTCTAAATTCATACACACACTGGCAGACAGTTCCAGTTTAAGTTGCAAATTAACATAGATGGACTTCCTTTGTTCAAGAGCTCTAGTCTGCAACTGTGGCCCATTCTTGGATTGCTTCTTGGAGTGTTCCTATGAAAGAACCAGTAGTGATAGGTTTGTTCTGTGGATCAAAGAAACCAAGCTTAGCAAAAGAGTTTCTTGAAGATTTTGTTACTGAGTTACAACAGCTTGAAAAAGGCTTTGACATAGAGGGTAAGACATTGAAGCTTGAGCTGGACACAGTCATTTGTGACACACCAGCCAGGCCCTTTGTTAAAAACACAAAGAACCATAATGGCTACCATGGTTGTGACAAATGTTCTCAGCCTGGTAAATACATTAACAGACGCATGAGTATAACGTGCGAGTATAACATCATCATGAGGGGCCACATCCATTTAATGGTAGTAGTGTTGGCATGGTTTCACAATTCCCTCTAGATTATATGCATTTGGTTTGTTTAGGTGTGGTTAGGCGTTTGTTGAACATTTGGCTCAGGGGTCCTCAGAGTACCTGCAAACATAATTGAAAGAATGTCCGCTAAACTGGTAGAAATGCGTCCCTATATTCCTGTGGAGTTTGCTCAGAAGCCCAGATCGCTGAGGGAATTAGATCGTTGGAAGGCCACTGAATTGAGGCAGTTTCTGCTGTACACAGGACCTGTAGTGTTAAGTATCTTTCTGAACCGAAATATGTACAACAATTTCATGCTACTCTTCTCTGGTATTGCTATTTTAGTAAGTCCTAGACTATCCTGCCACACACAGTATGCTCACACCTTGCTTCAATCTTTTGTTTCACACTTTGGGGAAATATATGGCAAAGATCAACTTGTGTATAATGTACATGCTTTGGTCCATCTGGCAGATGAAGTACAACGACATGGTTGTCTTGACTCATTTTCTGCATTTCCCTATGAAAGTTACCTACACAAGCTAAAAAGGCTTGTCAGAAAACCAGACTTTCCCCTTGCCCAAATTATTCGTAGATTGTCTGAGATGAGAATTACTGACACTCCTTTAAATGGTGCCTCTTTTAAAAAACAGCACTTTCTTGGGCCACTTAGATGGATTGTCAGTGAAAGCACAGTATGGTGAGATGGCCTGTGACAAGTGGACTGTTAAAGTTTCAACCGGGAATAATGTCTTTGTCATTGGAAACGAGATTTGCATTATACATAACATTGTGGAATGCAGTGATGGAGTCTACGTAGTGTACAAATAATTTTCAGAGAAGTCTTTGTTCTTCACTTACCCATTCAAATCTGACTATCTGAATATCCATACTATTTCAGAAACATCGGATATACTCAAGTGTGTTAAAGCTTCAGAGCTTGTCCAAAAATGTGTTGTTTTACCTCATAGGGATGATTTTGTGGCCATACCATTATTTCATACATTTTAGGAATATCTCCACAGGTAAAATGTTTAGTTCACCCAAAAATTACTCATATTTTACTGATTTTATGATTATTTACTCACTCTCATGTTTTTATTTTATTTTTTTATTATTGGGTGAACGAAAACTTTAAGGTTACAGAGGCTTATCAGTTTTTCTTTTTTTATAATTACCGGTTAAAAGGTAAACGCATTTTCATTCATCATTTTTTTCCTGGGGAGAATGGTAGTGGTAGTATTGATGATAGTTTTAGTTGTAGCTCTTGTGTTCTAATATTAGCAGTAAGAATTGATGCGGTTGCACATTAGTTTTGACGACAGGTGTTTATGCAGAATTAGGACTAGACACAGCGACAAAAAATTGCATCACCATGCATCATCACAAACACTGCAGTCTGAAACTGGATAACAATTAACCGTAAGTACTTTACTGTAAGTTGCTTGTTCAATGTGTTCAAAGTCATTTTTGTTTATATAGCACTTTATACAATACATATTGTTTCAAAGCAACTTCACAGTAAGTTGACAGTTCATTGTTGATTCAGTTGAGTTCAATAAGGCCACATTTACACTGCAGGTCTTGATGCAGGTTTTGATGGCCAATTCCGATTTCATATCAGAATATTTTTTTTTTTTTTTTTTTGGACTAGCTTACATTTTCTTTTAAAAGTGACCCATATGCAATTACACCATGCACTTGGTGAAATAACCCAAGGTAGACGTAGTGACCTGCAGTGTTGGGGGTAACGGATTACAGTAACGATATTACTTTTTTGGGTAACGAAATAAAGTAACGCATTACACTAAAAATATCGGTAACTACACTACTTTACCAGACTATAGGAACGCGCTTTCCTGCGTAAAGGCCAATTTATACTTCTGCGTCGGGTTCGCGTAGAAGGTACGGCGTAGCATACGCATTGACGTGTACCATACGTCGTACCCTTCGCCGTACCCTGACGCGCACCTCCTCAAAAATGTAACTACGCGTTACAGACCAAGTGACCGAGAGATTGCTTGAAGAAGTGCGGAAATACAGCCATCTGTATGACTCCTTCAGTCGCCATTGCTCGTAGAAACCTAAACTCAAAACAGCCGCGAGGAATGTAAACACAGTGGAACTGGAACATTAAAACCCACCCGCGCCAACTAGCGTTTCGGCGGTGTAACTGCAGAGCAACACAGACATTCGCAGAAGTATAAATGCTCACGACGGCGTCGCCTACGTGCGTACCCTACGACGTACACTACGGCGTACACTCGACGCAGAAGTATAAATTGGCCTTTACCCAAGGCGTGTTTGCCTGCGTGTAAAGCTCTGATCTGTTTGTGCTGCGTGCATGTCTGTGTGTGTGTGTGTGTGTGTGTGTGCGCGCGCGCGCGCGCTTGCACCGTTGTCATAGAGATCGATTTGAGTGACGTAGCTGCTGATGCGAAGGGGAGCGGGAGACAGGGGGGTTTCGGCCAGTGGCGATATTCACATTACTTTCAGTATATTGCTCGAAAGGACAAAAATATTCGCGTGAAATGCACTTTATATGCTCAGGCAGCAAGTACAGGCCATCGGGACTACCGGGAGATTCCCAGTGGGCTGACGTGCCTTTTGGGTCGACATCTCAAAAAAAATTTTTTAATTATTTTTTTTTTTACGGACCATAAAACTCGTACATCGGCGGCCCATTCGTTTTGCTCGGCGCTGGGTTAAGTAAGTGCGTGCCGGTGTAATGCATTAGTTAAAAAAGTCTTCGTCAGTTTTTTTTTCCTGATAGCTGACCGGCCCATGAAACACCTTGGCCCATTGGATCTTTTCTTGATTGACACTGGGCTGGTCCAATCACATCTTTAAACACCTCCCCCTTTGGGCTTTGAGCGAGCGTGCAAGTGTGTCAGTGTGTATCTGTCAAAATAGTCTGAGAGATGGAGAAGAAACGCAAGGAATGTGCAGAGAAAATTAGCGTGAAAAATAGACACAGGCCCTTCAAGCAGACGCTATAAAATGTGTCAAAATGTTTTCTGCAGCAGCAGGACCTTCATCAGCTCCTGTGGCTGATGAGGAGGATCAGGACAGAGATGAGAGAGTGTAGAGCCTGCGGTAAGCAGAACTAACAGTTACTTTCAAAACACTTAGGCTATCCCATACACAAAATAAATACATTTTAAATATATTTTCAGAGTATATTTTGGAATATATGCAAATATTTGAAATTGGCCCAATAAATATATTTCACACTTAACATCATATATTTTTGTTATATTTCAGAATATATTTCAATGTACTTTTTTTCTGTATGGGTCCCCAAAAGTGTCAAAATATATGTGGCATATATTCCAAATACATTGAAATATATTCTGAAATATAACAAAACTATATGATGTTAAGTGTTTAATATATTTATTGGGCCAATTTCAAATATTTGCATATATTCCAAAATATACTCTGAAAATATATTTCAAATATATTTATTTTGTGTATGGGATGTCATGAGTGTAGGAACCCATTACCCAGTAACACATTATTTCCACATCTGCATAGTTGACGATTACCGTAATTTACTATAAATTTAATGAGACGCGTTTGTAAACCATGTTTTCCATCAAAATAAAAGATCATACTGTGCTTATATCTCTTTCAAGTATAGAAAGTTGTACAAAACTAATTATGAACGTTTCCTTTATTTTTCAGTGCATTTGTTTTACAATATATGCATATTAGTGTGCTATTATTATTATGGCCAAAATGCCAGGGCCGATTTTTTTTTGTCCCAGTCCAGTCCTGATTACTGTATGTGTCTACCACCGCAGACATTTGTCCTTTATCCTGTTGTTTGTGGATTTTACAGTGAGGCATATTTCTTTGTGCAGACATGTATATTGTTCTTTCATATGGTTTTACATGCCATTTTGTATAGGCTACATTTATAAACACTATGCGGACAGGCTAAGTGATGATAGGGCTATGATTTTTGTCCGTATCTACAGGGTAAATTAAGAAATGGGAAAGTAAAGTAATAAGTAGTGAAGTTACTTTTCAAATGCAGTAACTAGTAAAGTAATCTCATTACAATTTACAGAAGTAACTAGTAACTAATTACTTTTTTTGAGTAACTACCCCAACACTGGTGACCTGTTCTTGAAACAGGAAGTTAAATTTCTCTGGTGCTGTTGTTTGTTTCTTTCCTTCTCGGTTTAGGATGTTCCACTTAACATCCTGGAGTTCCTGGTAAACATAACCGTAGCAGTGGTGCCACAAAAGTGGTGCAGTGATGGAGTTATCTATTGGCCAAACTACAAAAATTATGAAAGAGTAAACAGGGCAGTGAGAAATTCAGAGGAACCTGGACCTGACTGGAAATCATGTGATGCTAGAGTTATTAAATCATGTGGTATGCTATTTATTTATTTATTTATTTAAAATCAAAATGGCTATTGTAAGCAAATATCAAAGTATTTTGCCCTTATGTTATTGGGAAGAAAATCCTTTTAATCAGTCTCATATTGTTCTGTTGTCTATAGTTCTGTTAATTTGAAGGTCTACTGAAGTTTAACATGTAGGCTATTTAATTTTTAGATGACTACTTTGGGGCACGACAACTCTTGAAGAAAGCTCTAAAGTGTAACACATCAGGGATGCGTTCAGCCCCGACAAAACGTTGCACAACGTTTTTTAAACAGAAACGGTGATGCGTTGAACACACTGTTCTGATGACGCAAGAGTTGCAACTATGGCAGCTGAGAAGGCCATTCTTTGTGTTCTTTGTGAAGAATTTTCGGAGCCTGGTGAAGTCGGTATAAATATGTGTTTAATACTACAAAATATCCCCCATGTTACAGTTACTGCACTTGCCACCCAGAACAAAAGAGAACATCCCAATCGAGTGAAGGGATTGCTGAAACTGAAATGGAAGCACACATCTTACCTAATTCAGACTAAAACACATGTATTTAGCCTCACATACTGACTTTATTTGTAGTTCATACTGTTTTAATACCCTGTATTTTCTTTCTCATTTTTAGGAAAAGCACTTAATTACCATTGTTTATTTCTATACCAAATGTCATACACTTGCAATGAAGCTAAAAATATAAACAACTACATCATTATGTTGATATCCTATATTTTTACAATAAAACTTATGACAAACATGTCTTCTAATATCCTCAGTTGTTGCGTATACCGAGCTGCATCGAATACATTTGTAAATTACTTTCCTTGAACCCATTGTGCGAGTTCACTTTAATACCGTGTGCTTTATACATGTTGCTGCTGATTGGACTGCAGTTCTGACACATCCACCAAACAAGAGAAAACGTATCTCAAACCCCGTTGCACACCGGTGCACGCCGTTTCCAGGAAACATGACGTTCAACCCGGAAACCGTAGCAAAACGTTGCGCACCGTTTTGAACTTGAACGTGCCCCAGATCTACAGTCTGAAGGGAAAGAGGAGGAGATTCGGCCAAAAAGAAGGCCAAAGCCACTACATTAACTTTTTGGCCTCTATATTTTCTCAACCCGACAACCACCACACAGGTAAAGCCAGCTGAAATGGAGTTAAATGGTCAGTATGTTTCCTGGTTTCTCAGAGAAACTATTCTTAACCAATTGACCCTTCGCCGGGAGTTTGATTGACAGGTGATCTGCCCAATCATACTTCGCCATCTGCCATTTTGTCCGACAAAGCAGTCAGGAGAGTTAGTAGATTAACATGGGAGGATTTGAACTTGAAAAACGGACTGTACTGACACCTTTCCGCGGTTAAAACAACATTCCTTACGGTGGCCGAGAGAGCTCAACGCACTGCAACTGAAGAAAACACATACAAATAGAAAAACACCTGCAAATTAAGAAAACATCTTCATCAGTTTCACAACACATGTGTGCTCCAAATACTCACAACACAACCAAATACAGAAACGCGCTGCAAAAGTTCACAACACAAACAAATCAGAAACGCGCTGCAAATAGGACAGAACATAACGGAAATGTTTCCGGGGAAGCCAATAAGCAGGGTTCGTACGGTCATGAAAAACCTGGAAAAGTCATGGATTTTTAAAATGGCAATTTCCAGGCCTGGAAAAGTTTTGGAAAATGAATAAACTCATAAAGTTTTGGAAAAGTCATGGAAATTTGTTTTTCAAAATATCTGTGTACTTGAATTTGTTTAATTAATAAAATTGGGGAAACAAATTGCAATACTTTTTTCGTTTTACTGTGCGTTCACACCGGACGCGAATAGCGCGTCAAATTCGCGCCTGACGTGTCTAGAAATTTACGCGCGTCAGAGGCGAAATGACGCGTTTCCATTAACTAAAAGCGCTGAAACGGACATGAAAGGGGACCCATTTCTTTTGGCCCATCTAGTTTTAGTCGCTGTCCTCAGTGCCGCAGAAAAGCGCTGAAACGGACATGAAGGGGAACTCATTCAGCGCTTTTCTACGGCACTGAGGACAGCGACTAAGTAGCCACACCTGTGTGGCTCTTGTGTTGCTGTCATCAGCTCAGTGCTTCAAATTAAAATAAGCTGCTTTGCATTTTCATATAGCTTCGTATGTGCCTTTCCATTACAGATTTGAGCAAAACTTTTTTTTTCTTCTAAATATCGATAAATAACTATTGCAAAAGGATGGCGTTTCCATTAACCGACTAAAACTTTTTTTTTTTTTTGCGATCAGTCATTCCAAAAATCATGGCAACGGAGGACGTTAGTAGGTTTATATCTCACCCACCGCCCTACAAATTATTATTATTAATGTCTTATCCAAGTATTAATGTCAGGGAAAGACCCTTATGCGAACGGCACATAGGCTATGCTAAGTTTCTTCATGTTTCTCCCTTGATTGTGGCATTTCTTTGAGAGTAGGCTATCCCTGTATTGTTTCTTTTATGAATTTAATAAGGAACCCTGGCTTTCATGTATTCTTTCTGTCCAAAAGGTCCGTGTTCTTTTGTGTCCACTCGTTTTTCCTTTAACCCCCAAATGAAAAACGAAAAATGAAGGGTTGTTGTAAGTAGGCTATTTTTAAAACGCAAAGTTGAACGCCAACATTTAAATTTGAACTGTAGGCTACACCAAATGCTGTGCGAAAAAGAAAAAAATATCGACAAATTTTCTGATTTTTGTTTGACTTTTTGCCTCTTTGTTAAACATTTAAAATATATATGATTTTTTTCTTTAAAAAAATTGATTTGGTCTTTTATTTTCCGTGTTCACATTTATGAGGAAAAAACAATGTTACGTGACCGTTCTCCATTACGGTAATGAGTCCTCTGAGAGCGGCACTAAAAGACTTTAAAACTTACACAGAGACCAGAAAGCACAAAGCCTTCCTAAACGAATTTCGTTTTGTATTAATTGTATCTTGATTTTAAAATGTTTCATTAACCAATTGCTTAATAGCCTAAATAAAAAGTAAATAGCAGAAAATAGATAATCACGACACAGAGGCGCCGGAGTGAACTGGATCATCCATGAACCGAAACTCAGCGTAAAAGGTAGCCTACTCGCCTCACAGACCTAAACAAAACTGAAATAGGCCTATATCTATTAGCTACAGAAATATCTACTTTTAAACAGAACAATTCAAAACAAAATAAAACGATGTAGCCTAATCCGTATGAAATGTGCATTTCTCTCCGGCGTGTTCACTACTAAGAAGATCGCGAGTCAGTCAACTTCGTCTTTGCAGTCGACACAGAAAACACTTGTTTATTAATAAACAATTAAAATTGAGAGAGAGAGAGAATATAAGATTAGTTTGACTAATTTTGAGGACTTCTAATGATCTGTTAACAATCTCGTTTTTTTTAAGTTTTTTTTTTATGGCGTTTATCGCATTTTGGAAAAGAGCTCTTCAAGCACATTTAGATTTTTCATCCGCTACTAACGTTACCCGCCCACAAGGAGTTAATTAACATGTATACACAGATGTTTTATGGAAAACTATGTCATGAATATTTACCTTTAAGTCATGGAAAAGTCTTGGAAAAGTCATGGAAATTTAATGGTAAAAATGTGTACGAACCCTGAATAAGTGACGGACGACCTTTCAAAGTAGTCACCGATCATGCTGCCCTGACATGGGCTGTTCAGCACCCAAAGCTATCCTCTTGCCTTATTCGCTGGACAATACGATTACAAGGATTCCATTTTACTGAAAGATACAGGAAGGGACAGTGCAATGGACGTATTATCCAGAACTCAAAGTCACAATGTTTTGCCTGACACAATGTTCATTGTAAATGCTTCCAAGACCACTGCACCATTTGACAACATGCCAGTAGATGTCACTCAAATTGCAATATCACAAAGTAATGACCAGGAAGATCAAGACTAAATTTGAAAAGCAAAGAATCAGAAAATCTGAAAAATGGATTCTTGTTTCGCAGCGTGCTTGATGGTCAGAAATGACAGAAACTCCAACTGGTCATTCCCTCTATTCATCAGGAAGCATTTATGCAGTACGCCCATGACAACCCACTCAGCAGGCACCTGGGAAAACTAAAAACTCTTCTCAGACTCAGACGAGAGAGAGTATACTGGCCTAGTATGAGAACTGATATGTGGAGATAATGTGTAGAGAGTGTCACATTTGTCAAAAGTACAAAACCTCACTGACAAAGTTTTCTAGCAATTTGCAGAGTACTCCTGTTGTCGAACATGATAGGTGTTGACCTCATGGGTCCTTTCCCCAAAAGTGGCAAACAAAATGAACATCTTGTTACTGTCGATTACTGTTCTAAATGGGTTGAATTGTTTCCTTTCTTCAACCAACAAAGGTTTTTGATTTAAAACTTGAACTCTGAGTTGACTTATCTTGAGGTGGAAAACTTCTGGAGTTTTCAGTTACAGAACAGCTGAAATGAGGTAGTCCATATAGAGGTTTCGTGGAAAAACGCCTATACAAATAAGTTGCCATTGGACGCATAATGACTCGGAGGGACCGTAGGGTGAATTGGGATGACAAATGGCCATTATTTAATTTAATTTAACCTTTAGGGGCTGACACTGAGCTAAATGTTCGATTCCGGGTTTTTTGGAATCGACTCTGATTCCCGACTCCTAATGTTGGAGTCGACTCCATCTACTTTTAATCAAAATAGGATCAGGATTAAAAAATATAAGATAGCAGTTCTAATCGATTTCAGTCAATCATAAGATGTTTTAGCGCTTATTAGCACATTTAGGTTCTTCACACAAAAGACTCAGCAGGACTTGTTCATTGTTGGAGCCCCTGTGGGAATGAAAGTAACTATAGAGATGAATACAGTAAAACTGACGGACTGGGGATGTGCTGAATGATACACAGCAGACAATTCAAAAACCGCTTAAAAGGCTTAAAATCTGGTGATTTTTCACAAAAGCTGATTGCAGCACTTGATCAGTGAACTGCATGTATTTTTGTCGACACTCTTGGGTACTTTACTAGTTGTTAAAGTGAGTCACATGCACTACCATCTTCTTTTTTGTGTTCTACAGAAAAAAGTCATGTGGGTTTGGAACGACATGAGTGTATATGAGTAATTTTTATACCTTTAGCTACAGATAAATGCATCCAGATATCCAGAAAAACTATAATAATGGTTGACTTCTAGATATTCTGTGATATTGAAATAACTCACTTTTTCAATTTGTCCTTTCAGACTCTATAATAATCAGATAATCCCTGGTGAATATGTCATCCTCTTCCCCTCAGTGATGGTGGACAAATGGCCTCTTTTGCAGGATTTTCCTGTTTCATTCAGGGTTAGTGGTGCTGCCCTGAATTTTGTGGATGTGGAAAAGAATTCTGGTGGCAATAGTGTTGTACCGAGTGTGACGTTCTTCAGAGAGTAAGTAACCTCTTCCTTAAATTCTGTCTCTTTGCCATTTTTTGTCACTATATAAACATTTGTGACATCGCTTATAGCACTGACACTTTTAATCTGAACCCTAATGTCTGCAATAGTGGTGTTGTAGGTCACAGTCTTTCGGTTGGTCCTATTTGCTACACATTTGCAGTGAATTGGTGCCGGACGACTGTAGGGTCTTTGTGTCGCCATCCTGAGGGCAAGAGAAAATATACAGAATACCTATGAATACTTGGAATACAGAATATGTAATCTTGATCATGAAAAACTAAATTGTCAATAAATTGTAAAGGATAGTCCTGTCAGAGATGGGGAAACTAATAGGTCTAGGTTGTCATTGTCACAACAAAAGAAAAAAGAAACATTTTTCTATATATATAGTTTGATACTTTCTAATACTTTCTAATCTCTGACAGTACAGCATTTTTTTTATATATCTTTTTTTTTTTTTTTTTTTTTTTTTACTTAGTCATCGTAAATGTAAATGTTTTGTGAGGTGAAAATGGACCTAAAAAAAATTGACAGCCTATGTCACTATTGTCTTGACTATTTTTCAAGTGGACATTAGTAACAAGGACATTTCTATTATTTTCTGTCTACTTGAAGAGCAGTTAAAATGCCTTAATTTTTTTCATGCATTTAGTAGTTTGTGACATTGGATAGGAATTCTATGAGGCCTTCTTCATTCCCATAGTGGAGGTTAGCTTTTGTTTCAACACCAACCGCAGCCACCAACCAAGCCTATGGATCAATTTTTTATCAAGTTTTAACCAAGTGGTGGTTCCAAGTGGTCTCTCAGCAGACACAACAGCATCACTCATATTATTCATATTTGTAGACTGTGTTTGTAACACTTTCATCCGCTAGTGACTCTATAGCAGCTTCTACTCTGATGATCACCAGAACTGAAGATTTATATATATATATATATATATATATATATACACACATGCAGGGTCGTAGCTAGAGGATTCGGGGCTCCCACCACCCTCCACCAATATCATATACTGTACAGAAAATTATAATAAGTTTAGGCCTAATATCATTTCACAGTCTATTTACATATAACAGAAGATGGTGATTAATTAAATGTTTATATAAAAAGTACAACTAATAAAAACAAACAAAAAGCAAGAAATTGTTAAATAATAATAAAACCAATTTTAAAAAAGGAACAGCAAAATAATGTGTTTTTTTCCTATCAGTCTGTTATAATTCACAAATCAAAAAGTTAACATTTAGAAATAGACAAGAATGCAGTCAAATTAAAAAAATACAATTATTTATTGTCTTATATAGAACTGGTAATATATTATTAAATAAAGCTAATAAATGTATCCATCCAAGTGCAGTGTTTTGTATTTGTGTTTTCTTGATGTAATAAAATACATCAGCCAGCCGATGCAATGTGTCGTGACTCGTGTCAAATTTTAACTATTTACAATAGTGTAAAAAGACTGGGATTTTGACCACGTAATCATTCGGTCGATTGTGGTGCGCACTTATAATGAAAAGTGACAGTAGCCTACCCGGCAGGCTGTATACGGTAGTTTTCTTATTCCCATCGAAATAACAATACACTAACTTGTCTTTAAGAACGTCTTGACTGGGATACAACAACTCTCCTGGCCTCCCTCTCCTTCTTTTCATGGCGTTTCTGGTACCCTGATTTATGTTTTCTTTTCCCCAAAATGTTTCAGTCATGTTCAAGTTCATCGTTAACTTCAGGCAGCTGCCGCCTCAACTTTGATTGGTTCTGTTCACGAGCTGGGGTGGGACTTACAATTGTATTGGGTCCATCTGATGTTTGACACTGACTGAATAATTAATAAATACTTTAGATCGGACTAAACCATTTTTTAGGGAGGTAAGAGAAGCAGATATTTCGACAAATTATTTTAACCAAATTGCATGTTTTTAATAGGCCCCTATAATTGTCACCACCTTTCACCCCACTAGCGACGGCCCTGTATTCTGACAGATTCTGAATCTCAACTAGCTGTGGACACTATTTGCCTGTTGTTTATAGACTAGGTTTGTAACACTTTTGTCATTGAGTCTGATGATCGCTAGACTGACCCAAGCGGCAACCTTCTGTTCTCTCTCTGAATCCAACACGGAAGTGACTTAAACTGCAACTAATCGACTGGCCGCTAGAGACAGGCTCCAGAAGAGAGTCAATCCCATAAACCCCCATGTTAAAATACAAAACAGATTTTTTTTTTTTGCAGCCTGGCACAAAAAGTGTTTTTGGTCTATATAGCTAATTTTGCCCTTCATGACAACTGTTTTTTTTTTATGACAACTGTTTTTTTTTTTTTACTCATCCGTTAAAATTATATTAAGCCTTAAAGTTCTGTATAATTAAGGGCGTGGCCACTTGAGTGATAGGTGGATTGCTGCTGCTGTCACTATTAGCCGTTTGTCTGCTGTCTGTTAGCATCACGTCACCTCAGCTAATCCTGCCTCTTTGCCCATTATCGTTTGTCTGGGAGTGACGCGCTGCCAAGATGGCAACGGCCGGCTCCGCCCACTTTGAGCTTAAAAAATGCTCTTCAGAAAACTATGGGTGACGTCACAGACACTACATCCATATTTTTATAGTCTATGGTATCAACAGAGAGACCAGGTAATTAAGAGCATATGGTGAGTTTTATCTCCTCTAAATTGGTAGGGGTGGGCAGTACTGCAAAATTTGCTGTCAATCCTATACCAAGTAAATACAGGACCAGTTTTGCCGAAATTAATACCGATACTTTATTCTTTTTTAAGCATTTACTCGAACTTGCATGTACTTTCCTGTAGGGAAAACGTGTAGCTTGTCTGTGATTGTGTTACACCACAGACATACCATCTTTTTAAGGTATGTCTAATTCATAGGTGGACACAGGGCTTCTTTTGCAGATCTCTCTGCCTCCTCTGTTGACCATATTGACCATATGTATTCGACAGCGTGTATATGCTATTTGAAATATATATACGTCCTTTTGTGGATGTGGAAACAAATTGTGGCGACCTTAGTGTTGTACCAAGTGTGACGTTTGGTAAGGACCCAAGAGTAAGTAACCCCTTCCTCAAATTCGGGCTCTTGGCTGTGTATTATAATTATTAATAATGTAATAGTAATGAATTATATTATATTATTACAGCAGTATTTAGGGTTGTTTTCTGTAAATCCTGTAACTCACTGACAGCATGCCACAGATGCTGTTCATAGATATCAAATTGCAAAGCAAAATATCAAAATAATCAACAAATTAAAAGACAAAACATCAAGAGGAACAGAGGAACCAAATTGTCTTCAACTAGTTAGTATCAATACATAAAAAATTTAGATAAATAAACTTATTAAATATTAACAAATGTAAAAACAAAAAAAAGTTTTTAAAAACCCTATAAATACATTTATAACATTCTTATTAAATTAAACTGTAAAAACTATCAAACATTTATTATAAATTACACAGTTAACTTGTAATTGACAACTTACATTCAATTATTTTGAACATTATTTATTTTTTATTATATTTGACAATGTTCAACCTCCACACGAAGGGGAATTTGACACAGGAGCTCTTCCACTCTCTCTGAGGGGTGCCGTAAATACACAGGAGTGTTCAGTCAGCAAGAAGATTTCTCCGTTATCTTCAGACAGGCCGATAACTGTAATTTCATCTACAGTACCACTGGTCCTTCCTCCATGACCTAAATAAAAAAATAAAAAATGAATCTTTGATGCTTTTGCTTTATTTTGTCATTTCACATAAGGATGTGCTACATTGTGAATAAAATAGCCTAGAGTGTGTTACTGATTTGATTAAATAGTTAGCACATGATAATTTCACAGTAACAGAATGTTTCTGTGCAACAAAAAAAAAATCAAACACACCTGAAAAATCTAGCCAAAGTCTTCCAGATTACTTGAAACTTACAGGCAGGTGTTGGTGGTGCTTGGACTCTTTAGGACAGAGGGACAGAGTTGCCCTGCTCTAATGTGTATGTTGCATATTTCTAAAGTTGTGCAGTGTGTCGAGTTTAGTGATGTTCATTTAATTAATTAGGCGGATCTTGGTCAGGGCCACAAGGACACGTCCAGGACCCGCTTCTGATGACCAAATCAAGGATGTTCCTCTCAGTGGTCATCCTTGGAGCCTGCACCTATAAAATGACGGTAAATTACAAATCAATATGATAACTTAGAAATGCTTGGAAATAACTTGTAAATGCATTTTTGGTGTTTGAGTGTTTGATAATTAAGTTCTGACAAGGTTAAAATCTCTCACATTTTCCACCATCCCTTGAATTGTCAGGTACCCCCACGTCCTGCCTCTCTTCCTCATCAGTCAGTAGACGTTCTGTAAATCCGGGGTTTTCAAACTGTGGGTCGCAGAGAAAAAAGGTGGGTTGCACAAAGTCACTTAGCTTCGGCTAAATTTACATTACCGTGAATGAAACAAAACGAATCCGATTAATGAGCGAACGACTTTTTAAGAAATTTTTTTTTTTTAAGAATTTTTTTTTTTAAAGAAATTGTTTTAAAAACCCCATAAGAATCAGAAGTTTGAATCAATAGACCATTCATTGAATGACTCACTGAATAAATCATCTGATTCATTCATTTGAGTTGAACTGTCACGTGTCTGTCAGTAACATGCAATTGCATTCAATGACCGCGTATGTTAGTTAAAATGGAAACGTTTTTAAAACTAAAAGGATCCCAGACCTGTAAAAAGTCTTTAGATCAAGTCATAACAACAAAATCTAAAAAGGAGCCACGTCGAAAATATGACCAGTCCTTGGTTTTATTGCCTGCGGAGGTCCAGATAAATTTATGAAACTAAAATGATATGTATGTTTTCTTCTTCATTTTATGTAATGCTACCATGAATTACTGTAATTTAGCCAATAATTGTTTAACACACCTACCTTGATCTGCAGTTGGCGTGGGATTTTAATGTAATGCCACCATGCAATACTATAATGTACATGAATGTGTCTGGTATCATAGTTGCCTGGGTCGTGGTTTAGAAAATGCAGTCGCAGGAAAAATTAGGGCGCTATTGATTGCGTATTTTTGGCTACTTTTATAATGTTCCAAATGATGATAAAAGGCGTTCTGCAAATATCACAAATGTGAAATCAGAGCTCACCACATGATCTGTTATCTCATGCTGCAACTGAAAAGTATAATAAAAACGTGGCTTTCTCAAATGCCGGAACATTATTTGACACAGGCAGTACCTTTCTAAGAACTAATGTTGCTATGAAGGAGGCAGAGTTGCAGCTTGCACCTCGAGCACCTTAACTGTTGATCATTTAGGAAGTGTTGTGGAAGAAATTGCTAAAAGGTTTTGCAATCCATCCAATCAGTTTATAAACAGTACTCACGAATTCTCGGTTTAACAAATCGTGCCCACGGATTAATAAACCGTAACCACGAGTTTCTAATCCGAGTTTCTACGATTTTGATGCGCGTCATTCATATTAAATCGTATATTCCACCCCATACCCGCTACAACTGAGAATCACTTTAAGCATGCAGATGTAGTTAAGACAATTTGATGTATTCCACTTAATACACAATAAAACAATATACAATAAGGTTTGCGAAATTGTGTGCACGGTTTATGAATTTGTGGGTACAGATTGCAAAAACTGAAGGCCCTGTATTTAATAGAAAAACAGTCTGATTACACTATCATTTTTTATGATTGTGAGTTACATTAAGATCAGATCACAGATTATGTAGTAATCAATGCAGAAATCCAGATATTATCAAAGGTTTTGTAAGGCCCGATATATTGGTCCAACGCCGGTTCGGTGGAAGGTTATCACGTGTTCTGTCCTCACTCATACAAAGTATTGGTTGGTTAAATTTGCAATACATTAATCATATGTATTTACTCGTTACTTCATCCGACTCCATAAATGAAAGGTTTTAATAATATCTGTGCCTCACTAAAAGTGAGCGAATGTTTGATTATTCCTTTTAACCATTAAATGAACAATGTCAAAATCAGTTAGAATAATCACATGTAACAATTTAATATTTCAGATATCAGAGATCAATTCCACAATCAATTCAAATATCTAGAACATGGTTATACATTGGTTACAACAAATAATCTTACCCAGCTTGTACCTGAGAGAGAGAGAGAGAGAGAGAGAGAGAGAGAGGGGGGAAAGGGAGAGACCACCTATTCAATTCATGTCCAGCAAAGAAGAGAACCAGAGAGAGGGAGAACACCTTCCTTTATCCTCTTTGACCAGGTGACATGGGGGAGACCACCCTCAAATGGCTTCTATCCAACAAAAGAGGGGTGGCCTTATCTCTGAACCAGTTTTCTCTAAACTTCTATAAACCTTATTTCCTTTTATTTTATCTATCTGGATATGAGATATCTGTACCACTCATTTTGAGACATTTCAAATGACACCAAAAAAATAAGAGTCAATGTTAAATATTCACATTAAACCATGTTCTTGTGTGAGTTATTAGTTGTTTCTGAGAGGAAGTGAGGTTGTATGGGGGAGGTCGAATGTTAATTAGCCAGCAGGGCCCTTTTGTCTCATAGACCAAGCCTCAACCAGTATTTTCAGTCTTACAGTTTCATAAAATCATTCTTCCTACTGTAGATAACTAGACAGTGTTTAGCTATTATGCAACCCACAGCTGCATAACCAGCTTCCAGATGTCAAAAGAGGAGCTCAGATTGAAAAGTCCAGATTTCTTTCAGTTTATGTCCTTTTATTAATAAAACAATGTAACAGCAATATGGATGTTTATTTATAAAATATGATTCTGATGTATTAACTCTTTCCCCAATTATTTACGGAAATGTCTGGCTTTCCGTGTTTTCACTGTTATACGGTAGGGGGTGCTATTTCACATCTTTTGAAAGAGTAGTGAATCTCCAGATCAAAACACAGTCGAAGAAGAAGCAGATGTAAAATAAAGTGATCATCAACATTAAACAGCATATAAATCAAAACTGCTTAATGTTACTGAATGAAATGTCGACCCAGGATGAGATATAGGACTGTGAAGCTTTGTGGGTGTTGATGGACTCAAACTACTCAATCTGTGTTTTGATCATTGTTCTGAAGCCAATCTGGATGTAGTCTTTGATAAAAATGTGGTTTTCTCAGCTTTTTGCTCAAAATCATGCTTTTTTTTTTATGAAACTTACCCACATTCAAGTGTTGATTAAAAAAATATGAAGTACAGAATACGTTTTTGTCTTTTCTTTTGATAAATTGTATATTCAAATATAATTTTGTAATTTAGAAATTTTGTGAAAATGATGAAACGTGCTGGCAGTGGCTGGCAACTTTTTTCAAAAATGCTGGCGGAGAAAGAGTAAAACATGAGGGACTTATACTCCAATATAATACAAATATTCTCACACAGATACATATTTCTGGTGCCGTTTTAAATTTACTCTTATATCTGCATGGCTTTTTACATGTATCTGAAAGAGGGCCATTGATTTTTTTGCCATCACAGTCATTACAGAGTAAATCTGCAGGTGATTTTTGAAATCGCTCAGTTTTTTAAATCTCGTCACACTGAGGAGCGCCGCAATTTCTTTCCAGAATGAATTTGCAAATGATGTTTCAGGTCTGTGTGATATCTGTAACTCTTTCCACACTGAGGACAGGTGAAAGGCTTCTCTCCAGTGTGAACTCTCATGTGAAGCTCAAGGTTTGTTTTGTTTGAGCAAGTCTGTCCACATTGATGACATAAAATGTCTTGAGTGAATCCTCATATGGCAACTAAGGTTTATTTTACGTCTGAAACTCTTTCCACACTGATCACATGGGAACGGCTTCTCTCCAGTGTGAATTCTGATGTGGGCATTAATTGTTGCTCTTTGTGAAAAACTTTTTCCACACTGTTGGCAGGTGAAAGGCTTCTCTCCAGTGTGAATTCGCATGTGGACTTTAAGGCTGGCCTTTCGACTAAAACTTTTCCCACACTGTTGGCAAGTGAAAGGGTTTTCTCCAGTGTGAATTCTCATGTGGACTTTAAGGTTTCCTTTTTCAGTGAAACTTTTTCCACACTGTTTGCAGGTGAAAGGCTTCTCTCCGGTGTGAGTTCTTAAATGGGCATTAAGGTTTGCATGATGACTGAAACATTTTCCACACTGAAAGCAGGTGAAACTTCTAGATCCTCTTTTCCGAGCTCTTTTTTGTGTGGAAGTCTTTTGAGTCTGTGAGCAAAACGATTTTTCTTCAGTTATTAAATCATGAGGCTTCTCTTGCATTTCATTCAGTTCTTGACTTTCTTCTTTCAGCACCTTCAGGTCTAAGGTGAAAAAAGACAAATACATGTTAACCCTAGTTTAAATGTACAAAGTAAAATACACATTTCGACCAGTGGTTAGGGTTGCCAACCGTTCCATATAATACATAATCTTCCCATATCTAGGAATTAAAAGTAGCGTTTCATATTAACCCAAATGGAACAGAGATTGTCCTGTATAGGTAGTAATGTAGTAGGCTATACGCAGGCATACCACCTTTTAAAGAGTTTTTGCATATACTCTCCTGGTTATGAAAGAGTTGACAGCTCCAACTTCACAGGACTTTAATTCCCTTAATTCGTTAATTCCCTTCGATGGCCGTGTTTTGATTTCAGCATAATCATGTAGTCAGCATTTGCCCAAACTCTTATTGTTAAAGGATTAGTTCACTTTAAAAAAAAAAAAATCCTGAAAATGTACTCACCCCCATGTCATACAAGATGGCCATGTCTTTCTTTTTTCAGTCGAAAAGAAATTTAGGTTTTTGAGGAAAACATTCCATGATTTTTCTCCATATAATGGACTTCAATGGCAACCAGCGGTTTGAAGCTTCAAAGGTTCAACACGATACCAGCTGAGAAATACGGGTCTTATCTAGCGAAACGATTGGTAATTTTCTATAAAAAAAAAAAAGATGTACTATTTAACCACAAATGCCTGTCTTGTACCATCTCTAAGATGGCATTCCGTCATCACATTGGAAAGGTCACACGTCACGCCATCTGTCTAAGTTATTTGTTTGTGTACTCCGGTTCAAAAAGGTAGGGAAGGGCGAAAAACTCCCTCTCATTTCCTCCAACTTCAAAATCGTCTAACATCTTTGTATTAATTTATTATTATCATTAGGACGTAATATCCGCGTTATCCCTGGTTTCCGCTCAAGTACTGCCATAGTAACCATGACGACAGACGTGGACAACTGTGCATAATGAGTGTAGTGCGTAACCTCTGGCTGCACGCTGTTGTTGTTTCGTTCAAACATTATGGACCATGGCAAGCAGACTTTGGGGAAAAAGGAGAACTAAAACGAGGATCAATATCAGCGACTAACTTGGACTTGACAGCGCTTCACGAGTCACGACTTCACAGAGAAGCAGCTCTTGTATGTAACGTTACTTTATTAGACAGGTGAGCAAATGTACATAAAACTAATCAATGTTTTATAGCTCAACATGATGAAATGTTAGAATATGATCAGTGTGTTATTCGAAGGTTGATCTAGCTCACTGCTAGTCTCATACAGACAAACTAACACAGAATAACATTATAACTTTAACACACTCAAATGCAGTTTAGTGTGATAGTGTAGAGCAAGTGAAACAGCGCTGCGTTATCTCACAAGCTTCATTCGTCTAATACACTGACCTGTGTGAGCACTAATACAGCACTTGCGTTTGGTAGAATGAAATCTCCATTCCTTTATATCCGTGGGACTCGCGTGTGGCGCTGATATCATGATAAAAACATCAGTGTATTCACTCATCCATAAACATTATTAGATCCATCGGCTTGACGACAAGTTCCATAATTCCGCAGGAAATTTTGCGTCATCAACTTACGCCTTTGTTATTGTAAAAGGTTAGCGACCCCTAGCGGCGAAAAAAAATTCATATTGTACCTTTAATTTCTTTTCGACTGAACATGTAAGACATAGACATCTTGGATGACATGGGGGTGAGTAAATTATCAGAAATTTTTTTGACAGTGAACTAATCCTTTAATAAGGAAAAAAGACAGCCATGCAAGAAAACACTCAATCAACCTGAGGAAAGACATTGTGGCGACATGACCAGACCAACAGGCAAGACGACACTGCTCACAGTCAATATAAAACCTTTATGGACTCCAAAACTTTTCCCTTACTTACATTTTACAACAAAAAAAAACATTAAACAGGAACACCAACTGGAATCATCAACATTGATGAGGGGGATAATTGGTGATTTGGCAGCCGTATCCCCGCAGTATGAGGAGCTTATGGAGGTGGTTTCTCGTGCTGTCTAAATTAAACATAGAACATAAAACATAGGCCAGCCAAGAAGTGGGAAGCGCTGAGAAAAAGCAAGTTAGATGAGTGCTTCCTACAGTCAAAGCCACAACTGGGGTTAACCATTCACTGTGGTGTCGAGATCGTGGAAAAGCCTTTCTCCTTCCGCCTATCCAGTCACACAGTCCACCACAATTCTGCGATCGTGGGGCTCAAGGAGAATGGCTATGAGACGTTGCCCAGGGTTGAAGAGACATTGGCTGCATATCTCTCCCAACACTGCATCGTCCCTCAAAGCCCCAACACTGGTGGGCAAGACGTACATGACAGCGGGTCAGGCTGGTGCTTGTTTACACAAAATGGGTATTTTACAAGCATACCAGGCTGAAGAGGTGGGGCCCGATGCTATTATAGAGCTGTCAGGCCACTGATATGTCTCTCCATGTCACAAAGGAGACAGCCAGCACCATCGGCCATGCCATGGCAGCTATGGTGGCTACAGAGAGACACCTCTGGTTAAACTTCTCGGGTATCAAGGAGAAGGACAAGGCTTTCCCCCCAATGCCCTACCTCGCCGTCAGCGGTCCCATTGGGCTGGTGCCAAAGAGCAGCCCCAGCCATGTACGTCAGGCTCTTCATACGGGCAGCAACTAAAGGAGAGTTTTGAGAGTGTAAAGATGTAAGAATGGACATAGCAGTCTATGTTACCAACTGTTCGTGATCCAGCTTACAGTCTCCGGAGCGATAGGCCTAACGTTACTGATCACAGCAGTAATAAAAGGGAGAGTGTGCACTTTATTACAGGTCATAGGAGTAATTTTACGGAAATAAAGTTTACCAGTTTATTAAGCACCCACTGAAAAGGCATAAAGTCTGTTTATATTTGTTTACTGTTAGTTGTAACGAGTGTCTTGTGTAATTTGCTGTGTATTGTTGATGATAATGAAAGGGAGAGAGGGTTTATGGATAAGACTTTAATGCGCACTGTGTTTATTCAGCTCTTGCAGTGATTTTCTGGAGTAAAACTAACGCTTCATCTTTTGTGTGATGTACAACAAACGTATAAACTTATGTAACAATAAACTTAAAACATGAACATAAAACTCATCAGTAAATGTTTGGCCATCATTCGGACAGGGTCTGCTACAACAGGCTAATAGTGGATAAAAGCAGATGACAAATACGTTATAACCATAATTAAACTAAACTATATCTGTTCTGTCTCCATACAGTATATATTCTCTGGCTCTGTGGGCATTATTGTCCGACTCCGAGTTGAAATGAACACCGGAACTGAGAGTTTCTTGTTTTGATGATATCATTCCGTGAGATGAGATTGTCCTGCCACTGAGCGCTAGCTCGTGAGGCTCCGTCCCTTGTGCCGACAGGAACTAAAACGGCACGTTTTTCTCAGCCCCAAAAAGTGACCATTTAAACATGCTGTAAAAAATTATTAGTTGGGTATTATTATTTTAAGCTAAAACTTCACATACACACTCTGGGGACATCAACGACTTATTTAACATCTTGTGAAAAGGGGCATAATAGGTGCCCTTTAACTTGAGTGCTGCATTTTTAGAACGCCGTTTCCTGCTGTATGCTTTACAGGAGCACAACTGTATGCTGTAAAAGATGCGAAACGTAAAACCATGGAAAAGTAGCAGAGTGGAATGGAAAAACGCATTGTGTTCATTGATGCAGCCAACAACAGAATATTTAGATTATTTATCACGTAGCTGAGACCTTCTTGTGTTTCCTAGCTTCTCTAATGAGGAGATAAACATGGCGGACGGTGTACAGTTCACTCAGGGGAGGATCTAAGCTAGATTTCGTTATCAGTTGTGGGCAGGGCCTATGCAATGTGACGTCACCATATATAAAAACACAAAGGACTCATTTTGAGAAAAGGAGAGGATGGATTTTTAGCATTATAGGGTGTTTGTTTACACACTGCTGACACACATTTATGTTCTAACACATTTAAAAGTGAATTTTGCCTAATAGGTCCTCTTTTTCATTAACATTCAATTCATTCTGGAAAAAAAATGCTAAAGGTTTAGTTGTGTAACAGCCATTTTTATTCTTTTCAGTAAAATATAGCAAAATGTAGATTTTGTTAGATACTGTTGCATTATTAAGTGATCACAATTCAGGTTTTTTTTTTTACTGTTTTCTATTCAGAAGCAGATATTCCATACTGGAAAATCACCAGCATAAATTCTGCATGCTGGGACCAGCACTATACCAGTTCTAACCAGCATAAACCAGCCTGGATCAACATGAAATTCCTGCTGATTTATTCTGGATATATCTGCAGGTTTGGGTTTAATGTTACATGAAGCGACCCACTCCATGTCAAATAAAACCGCTTTACTTATGACACTTACATGACATTCTCAAAAAAATATGATTCATTCCTGTAGAGCTTTTAATTTTAATATGGATCAAATGACTGGGTTTAGTTGTGAGAATGAAACCAACCTGTTTGTTCCTCAGTATCTTCAAGTTTCACTCTGAATGTTTCTTCAATCTTTATGTCTTCTTGTTTCACACTGAATACTTCTTCGATCTTCATGTCTTCACTCTCCACTTTAATAAACGCCATCTTTATAATAGTGTCATGGATCAGTCGCTTCACCAGGAGTTTTTCTGTATGTTTGTCCTGTTTAAGATCAGAATAATTAACAGAAAGAAAAATAAATCCAAACTTGCAGTCAAAGCACTGGCAAGAGAGCAGGCACGTGCACACATAGACATCAAAGGGGGCTTGAGCACCTGCCCTTTTTATTCCTGGAGAGAAAGTGCCCTTTTTTCTGGGGTGCTTTTTTTTTGTTTTTTGTTTTTTTAAATAATATATATTTCTGTTTGCGCACAGCTTCCCTGTCAAACAAATATATTTATTGAGGAATAGTATATCTAAATATCAGGTAAGGAGTTCTGAAGCGCTCCCTCTCCCTCTCCCCCAATTGTTAAACCCGATTGTATCGCTTCCGCTAAAGAAAATAGTACGCTCCGTCTCTACGGTTAGAATCCTGTGGGTCCATAGCAACCCTCTGTTTTTCATGGCAACGGTCTGTTATACTCCGCACAGCGGTCTGTTATCAAGAAATAAATAACAGACCGCATTCTACATTTCAACCAAGACATGTAATAAAATAAGTTAATAAAATAAGCATATATCACCACCAGGTGATATGCTTTAGTTATTTTGTTTATCCTAAAATACCTGCATTGCCCTGTCAATTAGATGCAAATGTGCGCATTTTAACTAGTTGACGCCTAATTTGCATACAGAACGTCCTCAGTTAATGACTTCTATCAAGAGTCTTTCCCCCTGAAATTTAGAAATCTAAATTGGTGAATTTAGAAGAAATCTACAGATGCAAACAGATGGAGGATACACTCTAAAAAATGTATAGCAAATCTGAGTAACTGCATCTGGTAGCCTACATTAATAAATAAAACTGAGTAGAAATAAGTTAACATTAAACATTACAAATAACAATATTTATAAATTAACTTTTTATTTATGAGTAATTTTACTTTTTTTATTTCCTCTAAACCTTTACAAAATAGTATTCCATACAACCACAAATACATGACATTGGCTTTTATTGAATTTTTACTCAATTATTTTTGTAAGTTTAATTTTAAAGTGTTATGTATTCTGATAACACCAAAATAATTAAAACGATGTAGTGCCTTGTGCAAAAATAAACAAATTATTGGTAAAACACGCCCCTCTGCTTGATGCAGTTATTTAGGTTATTCTAAATATGAAGAGTTCAGATGAAAAAGCCTCTAAGTGCCATCTGAAATTTCCTTCTATAATGATCATTTTTATCAAGCTTGTATGTTTATGTTCACTTATTTCACATAACTGGCAATGAAAATTACTTCTTAATTGTCATTTAAGTTAAATTACTGAACTTAAATATACGAGCTTGAAAAAAAATGCTCATTTCAGAAGAAAATTTCAGATGGCACTTAGAGGCTTTTGCATCTGAACTCTTCATATTGAAACTAGTAGCATAGAAAATGTTTTCAAAACATGCACATTGTGGAATGGTTTCCTTTGCTGCTCTATAAACCTAGTGAATACTAAGGAGACCATGGTTTATGTGTAAACTGATTATTTTGTAGACATCTTTTGAAAATGAAACAATTGCGTGAGTTTGAGGAAGATAAAATTAATTAACTTTTTTAATTAATTTTTTAAAAAGGAAGTCAGAGTTGTGTTAATATATATACTTTTTTGTTTATAAAAAGAAAAAAAAATACGTATGAGAAGTGCCCTTTATTTCACTTGAGCCCCTGCCCCTCAAAATGTCTGTGCACGTCCCTGCAAGATAGTCAGTGTGATAGTTAATAGTGATTAGTCAAAAACACTTAAAACTACCACTACAAATTGATGAGCAGCATACAATACAAATACACTTCTCATTTAGTTGTGATCACAAAGTATCTTTGTAATTTATGTTCATGAATTTGTAGTGGTAGTTGTGAATTTATATATTGATCAGTAAATTACATATAGTGCATTTAACTGAAAACATTTGCAGTTAGTTTGTTAAAGTTAAAGTCATTACACGTTTGTTGTTTTCGTTGCATTTCCACTGTTTTGACCTGCAGGTGACGTCAGCGCGCGGTGATTTGAGCGATTCGAATCACTGAATCATTTTGCGAAGCAATTCATTTATTTGACTCGGAAAAAGCTCCGTTTCACTAGTTGCCAGTGACCAAATTCTTGTTAATAAACTGATTCACAATATGTGGAGCGAAATGAGACCCACCTTTTCTATTAATCATGTGTGGATGCGCTTTACACACACACACACACACACACACACACACACACACACACACACACACACACACACACACACACACACACACACACACACACACACACACACACACACACACACACACACACACACACACACACGTTCGTTCATTATTGTTAAATAAAGAAAATGAATATGTTATATTCAATAATAATTCACTAATTTTACATCTCTAACAAAAACTATACATTGAAACAGTTTGTATCATTGAAACACTTAAAATGCTTAAACACAAACCTTTCATCAGCCAAAACACAGCAGATGCTGGAGCGCGGCGGCGCCTTATGACGTCACACCGCCATACCAAAATAAAAGTCCTGTTCACACGCTGCTGTCTAAAAATCACAAAAGTAAATAAAATTTACACAAATAAACACACAAATAATAAAACATGTCAGATGTTTTATATTTGAATTTTTGTGACAGGCATATTAAAAAAATATGTTGTCAAATGGTGTGCTAGCACATCTAATCGAGACAAAACAGTCATGTTTGTGTGCAGAAACCATTTATACCAGGGGTCCAAAACATTTTTAATAACAAACATTATATATGTTGTTATGATTACTTTTTCCGAAAGTGCAAAAACGGTAATTATTAAACAAAGTGAGTCAATTAAATGTAACCTTTATTATGACCAGAGAAATATGCAATAATCAATAGGTTGCATGTTGCAATGTGTTTTATTAATAGTGCAAAATTAATTGTTATTTTCCTTGTCTTTGTAAATGAGTCAAACCTATAAGAATGATTTTAGGTGTTGTTGACACAAAAAGTCACATTTGTTTGTAATTGCAATTGCCTTCTGTCAACATTTCCACAATCAATAACTGAATGTTTGTAAAATATCTAACCTTGTAAGGGTTTTAAAGTCACCATGAAATTAAAATGGAAAATTCAATAATTTTTTTAATGGAATATTGCAGTGTTTATTGTAAATGATTGATCTATTTTTTTTGTTTTTAAATTCACGTGCCCTCATAATCTTTAATCAAAATAACCTTCTCTTCTCTTCTCTTCTAACCACCGCCATCCAATCAATTACCATCCTACATTTTTTTCTTGTTCCAGAAGCCATTTTACTCGATTATACATCACAATAGGGACGAAAAATACTTTAGAAACTTTTGTTTTATGCCAACTTTAATGCAGTGATTTCTCATCAATCTTTTCCCAAATTCAGCATGTGTCATTTCCAACTCTTTCCAATCTTTTAGAGTGTTGTTTCAGACAGACATATATCTGAACACCTGTCCTTTCACATTGCTTGTAAGGGCTGAAGAGAAAATGTTTTGCCCTAAACCAGAGCCATAGAGAGATACAATTGTGACAACATGTAGACTTCAGATAGTTCCTGGAAGTGCTTTGGCGGCAATTCAAACTGTTAGAGTGACGCATTGCATTGATGACAAATGCATTGATTTTCAATATTTATATAACACACATAACACACCGACATATGTTGCATGAGTATGTAGCTACAGCAATGTTGTTTTTAAAAGATAAAATCAGCTAATATTTTAGGATTAGTGCTCGATTACCGTTATTTGCCTTGTTAACTTATTTCAGGCTAAAAGATGCCTTTTTTATGTTACATCATGTTCATTGTGTTTTCACTAATGTCATGGTTACCAATGTCATATTTATGACTTTATGACTTCCAGAGACAGGTGGTTGTCAGCTCGCTCCACACAGTGGGTCAATGAACTATTAGCAGCAGCCGCATGATGTTAAGTGAATGTACATTTTAATTAAGTGAAATGAAACGTAATGTTTACAAGTCTAACGATTATATATAGTAATACGATTATTTTATGTAATATAAATATTATATATTTAATATTCATATACACAATATATAATATATTCAAATTTAAAATAACTTAAGCATCTGTTTGTACACATATAAATATGTACACTGCAGTTTTAAAAGTAATGATGCTGAAAATTCAGCTTTGCATCGCAGGAATAAATTACATTTTAAAATACATTAAAATAGAAAACAGTTATTTTAAATTGTAATAATATTTCACAATATAACTGTGTGTTTTTTTGTTCAAATAAATGCAATTAACTATTTACAGCAATTAATTCATGAATACATTTCTAAGAAATTGAATAGCATGCCAAGCATTTGTCTGTGTCCTTTGTC
Organism: Leuciscus leuciscus; assembly: GCF_965113295.1. Classification (NCBI taxonomy): domain Eukaryota; kingdom Metazoa; phylum Chordata; class Actinopteri; order Cypriniformes; family Leuciscidae; genus Leuciscus; species Leuciscus leuciscus. The sequence goes on along the minus strand of NC_138728.1, from coordinate 30,737,753 downwards.
ATGTTGTCCTTGCATAGTCTCCACCATGGTTTGCTGCTCTGCATGGGGATGCTCCAATCACTCAGAGAAAGGTATGCGAATGCATGGCTTCCCCGCTGATGCGGAGAGGAGAAAAAAAATGGTTGGCTTAAGTCAACAGGAGCAATCTAAATAAAAATGACAAGAACAACAAAAATTGTTAGGTAATTATACTTGGGAAATTGAATGTAAGGTTTAGTGTTTACTAGAAATAAGGAACTCATGGTGAGGGTGCGGTCTCATTGCAGGGAGTCATCAGTGTTACCTATAACTGTGCCTTTAACCACCATGTGATATGTGTACAGTATGTGGGTAGACAAACATGAGTTGTGTGTGGAAACTAAACTCAAATCACTCTGCAGGCACATTTTGAGGCAAGCCAATTTGTCAAGACCAAATATTCCAAGAGTACGCTGAGACCAGATGCTATTCCCACCATCTTTGTGCATCGTCCTGTTGTCAAAAAGAGGAGGGCCCCTGCACCACGATACACCCCTAGACCTGTAAAGCTGCTGATCACAGCTATAGTGTTACAGGTGACACATATATAATAAGTACGAACTCGTTCTAATTGAAGTAATATTTCAAATTTTGAAGTGATGTGATATTATTTACATTATTTAAAATTAGCAATACCATGTATTCTGCCTCTATCAGTTTCAAAGATTGAGGAAAAAAGGGATGAGGACACTCAGAGAAGGGAAAGTGACAGTGAAGAAAGAGAGGACATGGCTAGTGAGGAGAGACAGGGACAGGTGACACTACCCAGTCAGCCAGCAGACAGTCACCTGGGCCTGTTCAAAAAAATTAAGAGACAAGAAAAAATATCCAAAAATGCAATGGCAGCACTAAGAAAAAGAAAGAATGAAAATGCAGCTCTCAAGATGTTTATCAAATTAAGGCATTAAGAAGACAAACCACTAAAGGGATAAAATGGAGTAATGACACATTTAAGAAGGCATTACAAATTTGCTTTGCAGCCGGTCCAACTGGTTACAAGACCCTACAGGAATTGCAGATTCCCTTGCCAGCAATCAGAACCCTGCAAAGAAGGATGGAATGTGTTAAATTTAAGGTCTGGTGTGTTGACAGAGGTATTTGATTTTTTAAAACTGAAGGAAGATCGCTTGGCAGACCTTAAAAGGAAGAGTGTGCTGTCCTTGGATGAAATGGCAATCACTCCAAGTGTGGAGCTGCACATGCACACAGGCAAACTGTATGGTGATGTCACTTTGCCAGGTCACACAGGAGTAGCAACACATGCTTGTGTGTTTATGTTGGCTGGAAACACAACTCGCGGAAACAAGTAGTGGCATATCATTACAGTTGCAATTCTACCAATGGAGCAGAGTACAGGACAATGATTACCGAAATAATACAGTGGGAAGCATCCATAGGGCTACATGTGCTTAATGTCACCACCAATATGGGAAGCCCTAACCAGGCGATGTGGAAATCCTTTGGGTTCGACCACACCAAAACATCTGTGCCACATCCAACAACACCAGACAGGCGTCTCTATTTCATGTAGATGTTACTTATCTGTAGCCTGAGAAAACCCAGACAACTTCCAGCAAATTTAGATTTGCTCTGCAAGTAGTCTGGCAAAGAGGTCATTCAAGCCCATTTCTAATCCGTCGAAATCGCGGCACCAATCACAAACGTTGGGGCGGGCTTTACACAATGACAATCGCTCTGATTGGTTTTAGGTCTATCCAATTGCGCCCAGAGGCATTTGAGCGACGTCCGTTGGTGAAGCGCACCAACTTTTAAATGCATTATTATATTCAAATTGCAAACACATGAGGACAGTCTCCATGAAAGACCCACTGGCAGATGAATGTGCTACTACATTTCTCTCCGAAACGGTAGGAAATTAAATTAGATTTAATAGAGGATTTTAACTGTGACAAGATGATTGACAGGGCAGTTTATGTGACAGGATGCAAGCGACAGATCCGTCCGATAAAGATGACTGTGATGGCCACAGCCATGGCCTCACAACCAGTTCAAGAGCGGTAACCTCATGCACTTATATTTTTCCTGAGTTGATGCTGTTTTTCTTTAGGATTAGTTTATATACTTTGTTTTCATACACATTATACATTTGTTGCAAATATTTACTTAGTTACAAAAACTCACAGGACATGTAGTTCATTTTACATACATTATACTTGATTTAGTTGACCATACAGAAGTATATTTTTGGGAGCGCGCACCATTAGTTACTTTTGGATTGTTATTCTGTTTGTATAATTATTTGTTTCTGAGCTTACCAGTGTTGGATTCCACACCTGGGAGAGATCCAGGAAGTCGGCTGGCTTAAAGGGGTGGCACTTGGAGCAGGAGCAGCTTTATAGGGGAGGTGGCCTAATTGATCCAAGATGGCGCCGCGGATGGCTGCCTCGGTGTTGAGCTCTCCAGTTGTTACACTGTTTTTGTTAGTTTGTCCTGTTTTATGTTTGTCATACGCTATCAGTTATACCAGGGATGAACTGCTGAACATTCGGCAGTGCACACCAACTGATCACCAACCAGTTTTTGATTCTTCTGGCGTTTTGCGGAACATTGTCGTCGGTTGCGCCGCTGCACTGTGGAAACAGTATAAGACACGCAGGCGTGGGAAGCGAGCCGGCACACTCGTTAAGCTCAGGCAGCGCGGATTCAGAACGGCGCTGCCTAGCATCCATCTGGCATAACGGACAGCGCGTTACATCTACCGGACTTTCAGCTGTTCAGAGCGGATCGCGATATGGAGTCAACGGGGAAAACGGGCGGTGGTGGGACATTCTTTTACATCAACAAAAGGTGGTGTACTGATGTAACTGTGTTAAGGAAGATGTGCTGTCCTGATGTGGAAGTGCTTTTCATTAACTGTAAGCCGTTCTACTCGCCGCGGGAGTTTTCCTCGCTCGTTCTCATCAGTGTTTACATTCCACCGCAAGCACACGCGAGTACGGCGCTGCAACAGCTGGCTGATCTGATCACAGAAACAGAACAACAACACCCGGACTCTGTTCTTATCATTCTCGGAGACTTTAATCAGGCAAAACTCACACGTGAGCTGCCTAAATTCAAACAGCACATTACATGCCCCACCAGAGACAATAATATTTTGGACCATTGCTACACCACAACAAAGGATGCATATCGCTCCGTCGCCAGAGCAGCTCTAGGACTTTCCGATCACTGCCTGGTTCATCTTCTACCAACTTACAGGCAAAAACTTAAAACTGCTAAGCCAGTAATAAGGACTGTAAAGAGATGGACCAACGACACAGAGCAGGTCTTACAAGCCTGTTTTGAATGCACTGACTGGAGTGTTTTTGAAGCTGCTGCCAGCGATCTGGACGAGCTCACAGAGACTGTAACATCATACATCAGTTTCTGTGAGGATTTATGCATCCCTACCAGGACTTACTTATCATTCAACAATGATAAACCATGGTTCACACCAAAACTCAGACAGCTTCGTCAGGTCAAAGAAGATGCCTACAGGAGTGGGGATAGGATCTTGTATAATCAGGCCAGGAACACATTGACAAAGGAGATTGAAGTGGCCAAGAAGAGCTATGCCAAAAAGCTGGAAAACCATTTTTCCTCCAACGACCCTGCATCAGTGTGGAAAGGCCTGAAAGACATTACCAACTACAAGACACCATCCCCCAGCATCGACAGCAACAAGCATTTTGCGAACGGCAAAAACATCTGACACCCCATACCCGCCCTGACCATCTCTCTACACAGCCATCAACACCTCCAGCCATCCCCCTCCCCTCCCCTCCCCTCCCCCCCTGCACTTCAGATCAGTGAGGATAATGTGCGTCAGATCTTCAGGAAACAGAAGAGAAGGAAAGCACCAGGCCCAGACGGTGTTTCACCAGCCTGTCTGAAAACCTGCGCTGACCAGCTGGCCTCTATCTTCTCACTGATCTTCAACAGATCACTGGAGCAGTGCAAAGTCCCTTTCTGCTTTAAACACTCCACCATCATCCCAATCCCGAAGAAACCAAAGATCACAGGACTCAATGACTACAGACCTGTTGCCTTAACATCTGTGGCCATGAAGTAATTCGAAAGACTGGTGTTAGCATATCTGAAGGACATCACTGGACCCTTGCTGGACCCCCTGCAGTTTGCCTACAGAGCAAACCGGTCTGTGGATGATGTGGTCAATATGGGACTGCATTACACCCTACAACATCTGGACAAACCAGGGACCTATGCAAGGATTCTGTTCGTGGACTTTAGTTCTGCCTTCAACACCATCGTCCCATCACTGCTCCAGACCAAACTGACCCAGCTCTCTGTCCCTAGCTCCGTCTGTCAATGGATCACCAGCTTTCTGACAGACAGACAACAGCTAGTCAGAATGGGCAAAATCACATCCGACAGCCGCACCATCAGCACCGGTGCTCCACAGGGATGTGTTCTCTCACCACTGCTCTTCTCCCTGTACACAAATGACTGCACCTCTAAAGACACCTCTGTCAAGCTCCTGAAGTTTGCGGACGACACTACTGTTATCGGACTCATCCGGAACGGTGACGAGTCTGCGTACAGACAGGAGGTGGAGCAGCTGGCTCTTTGGTGCAGTTATAACAACCTGGAGCTGAACACGCTCAAAACAGTGGAGATGATCGTGGACTTCAGGAGAAACCCCCCTGCACTCCCTTCACTCACCATCATGGACAGCACTGTGACTGCAGTAGAGTCATTCAGGTTCCTGGGCACCACCATCTCTCAGGATCTGAAGTGGGACACTCACATAGACTCTATTGTGAAGAAAGCCCAACAGAGACTGTACTTCCTGCGTCAGCTGAGGAAATTCAACCTGCCACAGGAGCTGCTCGTACAGTTCTACTCAGCTGTCATCCAGTCCATCCTCTGCACTTCCATCACCGTCTGGTTCGGCTCTGTTACCAAAACCGACCTCCGTAGACTACAGCGGATAGTTCGGACTGCTGAGCGAATCACTGGCACTACCCTTCCCACACTCAAAGTACTGCACTCATCCAGAGTGAGTAAAAGGGCTCGCAAAATCACTCTGGACCCGTCACACCCAGCACACTTTCTGTTTGAACAGTTACCGTCTGGTCGACGCTACAGAGCACCGAGCACAAAAACAACCAGACACAGGAAAAGTTTCTTTCCCCAGGCCATCTACCTCATGAACACTTAAATGTTCCCCTACTGTGGAACAAACATGTGCAATACTTCCCTCAGACATTTCATTATAGCACCTTATAACTTTATATATATTTATAATTTATAATCTTTTTATTTTTATTTTTTTCTATTTTTTATTTATACCTATGTTACTTGTCACTTGTCTTGTCATTTTATATTGTATGTGTACTGGAAGCTACTGTCACCAAGACAAATTCCTCGTATGCGCAAGCATACTTGGCAATAAAGCTCTTTCTGATTCTGATTCTGATTCTAATTGGACACTACCATTGTTTATGTCCAGGGGGGGCGGTAGCCCATTCTCTCCTTAGATATTTTGGGGTTTAGATTTATATTATATTGAATACTTTTGTTGAGTTAAGGTTAAGTAAAAGTACATTCCTTTTGGAATAAGTTTTAGGTAGATTTTGCTGTTATATGTAGTTTATGTAGTAGTGTTGTTGTTAGTCTTCCCCTTTGTGTCAAAATGGGTCTGATCAGCCAATATATAAGTCCCTGTTTCTTTTGTAGGAGATCAGTTGTATTTTTGAGTCTTTTATGGTCAGAGCTTTAGTTACCGTCTGTTTATTTGGCTTTTTTTGGGCCCAAAACTTTATCTTTATTTTGTTGTCATGATTGTTGGGAAATAAAAATCCTTACTTTTGAACTTCCCTTGTGACTCCTCTTGCTTAACTGCTTGGTCCCTGACAATGACGAAGTAGTATGTCCCAAAGCTTGCCTACTTTTTTGCTACACATTCAAAAGTAAATACCTTTTCTTCACAAAAAGAGTACATACTTTTATGGCGTAGTGTAACTTAGGCGAATTGGGATGCAGCATATGGCTTTACACAATGACAATCGCTCTGATTGGTTTTAGGTCTATCCAATTGCGCCCAGAGGCATTTGAGCGACGTCCGTTGGTGACGCCCCTTTGGAAATTAGTTATTAATGAAGCTTTGCCAGACCATAACTCAGTTACTACAGAGAATGGTCTGGTTTTAACCGGGCTAATATATCTGGTAAAAAATCAAGAAAGTGTCCTTGTCCGTGGACAGGTGTTAAAATTCCTCCCTTCCAACAAGGTTTCTGTGGTCCCTATTAAGGACTTATTGTCCTTTCAAGAAGGGATGGCAGTAAACATAGCTCCCCATCTGTCAGCTGTAGCCATCGAGCCAAGCCACTGCTCTTAATGTATTTATTAGTAAGGCAACAAGTGCTGGACTGAAATATATGGTGCAGCAAGAAAACCACACTCTCTCCTACCTGACTATAGCGTGGTTCCTGGAGCAAGTTGATCGTTGGTTTGATCTTATGTCATCTCGCCATTCAATTACAGCACTGAGCAGGGTCAAGATGGAGGAGTATGAAAAGGCCATCATCTTCCTACAGGATATCATCCATCTGTTCCATGGGATAAAGATTGGTCATCAGGGAGGTTGGAAGACAACAAAATAAATTTTGGCCATAAATGAGGAGATGCTGACACGAGGACACAGGTTCGTGTTAACCGCAAAGTTTACACAAGACTCCCTTGAAAATAGGGGAGAGCGGGGCACAACCTAACGCTTTTTGACTTTCTCAGTTTGTGTAAATCTACTTATGGTTCAGAGTATTTATTTTTTTCCCACATTAATTTCCCACATGTCTAGTACAATTATGTGGTTTTGTTTTATTAATACAGTATATACTTTTTTCTTGATATACCCCGAATGTCACGAAATGGTAAACGAGAGTCGAGGATACAAATGCAGAGTAGTTTATTAGTGACATGCAGGTATAGTACAAACACAAAAACTCAGGAACTCCAGGAAACAAGAAACACGGACAACGAACCAGCACAAGACTACAAACACAAGGAGGCTAAATAGGGGAACAAACAAAGGAGGGTAACGAGACAGACAGGTGGGACAAATTAACCAATAATCAGATAACAAGATAGGAGGGGCTAGACAATAGACACGAGCACATGGCCCAAAATAACAAAACACCCATGTGCAGCACAAGACAGGACAGGCATGTGACATTACCCCCTCCCTACGGAGCGGCTACCAGACGCTCCATAAGACCAGGGCGGGACGGGAGGGACAGACCAGGGCGGGAAGGGAGGGCCAGACCAGGGCGGGAAGGGAGGGCCAGACCAGGGCGGGAAGGGAGGGCCAGACCAGGGCGGGACAAGGGGAATGGACAGTTCAGAAGGCCAGGGAGGCACACAAAGTTCGGGAGGCACACAAAGTTCGGGAGTCCAGGGCGGAGACGACAGTCCATCTGGCGGCCAGGGCGGAGACGACAGTCCATCTGGCGGCCAGGGCGGAGACGACAGTCCATCGGGCGGCCAGGGCGGAGACGACAGTCCATCGGGCGGCCAGGGCGGAGACGACAGTCCATCGGGCGGCCAGGGCGGAGACGACAGTCCATCGGGCGGCCAGGGCGGAGACGACAGTCCATCGGGCGGCCAGGGCGGAGACGACAGTCCATCGGGCGGCCAGGGCGGAGACGACAGTCCATCGGGCGGCCAGGGCGGAGACGACAGTCCATCGGGCGGCCAGGGCGGAGACGACCCCTCGGGCGGCCAGGGAACAGGCACCGGCTCAGGAACAGACACCACCGGCTCAGACACCACCGGTTCAGGAACAGATACCACCGACTCAGGCACCGGAACTGGCACCACCGACTCAGGCACCGGAACTGGCACCACCGACTCAGGCACCGGAACTGGCACCACCGACTCAGGCACCGGAACTGGCACCACCGACTCAGGCACCGGAACTGGAACTGGAACTGGCACCAACGGCTCAGGGACTGGAACCACCGGAACTGGCACTGGGACTGGCGCCACCGGCTCAGTCACTGGAACTGGCGCCACCGGCTCAGGCACTGGAACTGGCGCCACCGGCTCAGGCACTGGAACTGGCGCCACCGGCTCAGGCACTGGAACTGGCGCCACCGGCTCAGGCACTGGAACTGGCGCCACCGGCTCAGGCACTGGAACTGGAACTGGCGCCACCGGCTCAGGCACTGGAACAGACGCCACCGGCTCAGGAACAGACGCCACCGGCTCAGGAACAGACGCCACCGGCTCAGGAACAGACGCCACCGGCTCAGGAACAGACGCCACCGGCTCAGGCTCAGGAACCGACGCCACCGGCTCAGGCTCAGGAACCGACGCCACCGGCTCAGGCTCAGGAACCGACGCCACCGGCTCAGGCTCAGGAACCGACACAGGCTCGACGGCGGCCATCTTGTCAGGGGACACAGGCTCGGCAGGCGTGACGTGAACAGGCTCGGCGGCGGCCTTCTTGTCCGAAGACACAGGCTCGGCAGGCGTGACGTGAACAGGCTCGGCGGCGGCCATCTTGTCCGAAGACACAGGCTCGGCAGGCGTGACGTGAACAGGCTCGGCGGCGGCCATCTTGTCCGAAGACACAGGCTCGGCAGGCGTGACGTGAACAGTCTCTGGCTGGGCAGACGTGACGGGTCGCTGGGGCGGCGCCGGCAGGGCGAGCAGCTCGGGCGGGGCTGGCAGAGCGAGCAGCTCGGGCGGGGCTGGCAGGGCGAGCAGCTCGGGCGGGGCCGGCAGGGCGAGCAGCTCGGGCGGGGCCGGCAGGGCGAGCAGCTCGGGCGGGGCCGGTAGGGCGAGCAGCTCGGGCGAGACCGGCAGGGCAGGGTACCAGGGCGACGCATCAGGGATGGCAGTCACCTCCGGGATGGTCTCCGGGTTAAGAGCCACCAGACAGGTCATTGAGGGGACCTTTCTCTTCCTCCTCCATCTCCGGACCACCGGAACTGGGAGCACTGGACTCGGGACCACCGGAACTGGGACCACCGGAACTGGATCCACCGGAACTGGATCCACCGGAACTGGATCCACCGGAACTGGGTCCACCAGACTCGGGACCACCGGAACTGGGACCACCGGACTCGGGACCACCGGACTCGGGACCACCGGACTCGGGACCACCGGACTCGGGACCACCGGAACAGTTACGGAGGGAGCCTTTCTCCTCCTCCTGTGTTTTGGGGAGCGTGGTGTGGGAGTAACTGTCTCCGTCGCAGATTCCACGGCTACCTCTGGGGGATCTGCAACTTCCCCAGCTGGTGGATTCCCTTGACGCTCTACGTAATTTAAGAATTTCTCAAAAGTCAGACGTTCCAGACCTATCATCGTCCAGTAACTTCTGGGCTCATCAAGGGCATAATTAAATAAGTCTTTGAGTGCTGCATCCCCAAGACCGAGTCCTTCCGCTGCCGCGCTGAATTTCAGGGCGAACTCCTTCATCCTGGTCCCCTGTTGCCGGAGAGAGGCCAAATTACTGAACCTCATGATGCGCTCATAGTGAGGGTAGGAAACAGGGGTGATCGGTGGTTGGTGGGAGTCCTTCTGCTGAATCCTCATCTTGGCTGGTTCGTTCTGTCACGAAATGGTAAACGAGAGTCGAGGATACAAATGCAGAGTAGTTTATTAGTGACATGCAGGTATAGTACAAACACAAAAACTCAGGAACTCCAGGAAACAAGAAACACAGACAACGAACCAACACAAGACTACAAACACAAGGAGGCTAAATAGGGGAACAAACAAAGGAGGGTAACGAGACAGACATGTGGGACAAATTAACCAATAATCAGATAACAAGATAGGAGGGGCTAGACAATAGACACGAGCACATGGCCCAAAATAACAAAACACCCATGTGCAGCACAAGACAGGACAGGCATGTGACACCGAAAGAATGGAAGTGAAATGTGACAACATGCCCCATAGGTGGGGTACATTGTAACATGTGCGGGGCACATTGTAACATAACATATGACAGCTTAAAATGTTATCTGATCTAATAAAAAATATATACAAAACAAACTAAAATATTTTCTAAATAAAATACAATTAAAAAACTTTTTCATATAAAATAATGGCAATTTTTAATAATTAAATATAAACACATTTTTGAGTTTTGACTACGAACACATGAAAACACAGCTATACAACATAGTTCAAAACAAATAAATAATTAGTCATTTCTGAACATTGACTCTCAGTCTTTATTCACCTTTTTCTCACGTTTTCCCAATAAAATTAATAAAAGTATAGAATATAATAGCATATTTCTAATAGGGGCACATTGTAACGCAGTGTTACAACATGCCCCCGCCTGCACAACTGGGATTTAAACCCTGCTAGTGTCTTCTGCTAGTTAGCGAAGCATTACATAACTATCTCAACTGTTAAATAACATCTTGGAGATTAAAATAATATCAGATTTGTCTTATTTTAAATAAACACAAAAAATAGAGATGAAAAATTTACTTAAGTAAGAAATTTACTTTTGCTATGGTTTAATAAATGTCTATGGATATTTTCCCAAAAAAATAAAAATGTTGGCGGAATTTTTTTACTATATAGTGTTGATATGGCAACTAGTAAATACACAAAGTTTCGTCATCCAAGCATGTGCGGAAGTATTTAAAACAAGCGTGTTACAACTAGCCCCGTGTTAGGTTGTGCCCCGCGCTCCCCTATATTCAGCTGTGTGAGGTCTAAAAATCCCATTCCAACTCCAGTGGAATTCCATCATGCACTGATAATTATATCTGTAGGGCAGTTCCTCACCACCATCAGGTCTGGGAGCTACCAGAAAGACGACAATAGCTTTTTGGCAGACTTCCTGGACACAGTGGAACAAAATGCATCAGTCAGAGTGGAACAGCTGATGGTGGAGAACAGAACAGCACCTGAACTCACAATATCCTTATTCTCTTCCATCTTGCAGGCTACATTGTCCACAAATTAATCAGATTTGTCAGCATCTGTGGAAAATGCAAAACTACAACACAACACACTGATGACAATCCTGTTGGAGATAACAGCATTTTGGTGAACTTAAAAGAGTTCCAGGCAGCTGCACTTTGTCGTCCCTCCCAGGAAGCCTATGACTTAACTCAACAAATTGAGAAACTATTTAGGACCAAGACTGGTTCCTTCCTCATGGAGCTCCCCAACGCAGTGGATGTCTTGGAGAAAGAAGCTCAGTCACTCTCCAGCAGGCTTCCATCATGCTGTAGAGTACAAGAAAAAATCATCAAAACATTTATAAGGCTGAGGTTGAGGATTGAGGTGAAAAAAAAAAAGAAATGACAAAAAACAACAACACTTGAACAATGGTTGTTTATCCTGGTTAAATAAAGGTTTATCCTGGTTAAATAAAGGTTTGAATGAAGATGGACATCTTGGAAGCAAGAGCCAATCTAAAGAGAGGAAAAGGACCAACAAAAGCCAAGTTTCAACATCCAACAACCAGCAAAGAGCTCCAAAGGTGCTATGAAACACATTAGTTGTTGCCATGGAAACACTTGGACTAAACGTTGCTCCAATAAGTGCTCTAGCCCCCAGCCAACATCACTACTCCTCCACCTACCAGCACCAGCACTCAGCCAACATCACTGCTCCTCCACCTACCAGCGCCAGCACCCAGCCAACATCACTGCTCCTCCACCTACCAGCGCCAAGCCAGCACCCAGCCAACATCAATACTCCTCCACCAACCAGCACCAAGCCAACATCACTGCTCCTCCACCTACCAGCACCAGCACCCAGCCAACATCAATACTCCTCCACCTACCAGCACCAGCACCCAGCCAACATCAATACTCCTCCACCAACCAGCACCAAGCCAACATCACTGCTCCTCCACCTACCAGCACCAGCACCCAGCCAACATCAATACTCCTCCACCAACCAGCACCAAGCCAACATCACTACTCCTCCACCTACAAGCACCCAGCCAACATCACTAATCCTCCACCTACCAGCACCTCCACCTCCACCCAGCCAACATCACTAATCCTCCACCTATCAGCACCCAGCCAACATCAATTCTCCACCACCAACCAGCACCCAGCCAACATCAAGCACCCAGCCAACATAACTAATCCTGCACCTACCAGCACCCAGCCAACATCACTACTCCTCCACCCACAAGCACCCAGCCAACATAACTAATCCTGCACCTACCAGCACCCAGCCAACATCACTACTCCTCCACCCACAAGCACCCAGCCAACATCAATTCTCCACCACCAACCAGCACCCAGCCAACATCAAGCACCCAGCCAACATAACTAATCCTGCACCTACCAGCACCCAGCCAACATCACTACTCCTTCACCCACAAGCACCCTGCCAACATCAAGCACCCAGCCAACATAACTAATCCAGCACCTACCAGCACCCAGCCAACATCACTAATCCTCCACCTACCAGCACCAGCACCCAGCCAACATCAATACTCCTCCACCTACCAGCACCCAGCCAACATCACTGTTCCTCCACCTACCAGCACCAGCACCCAGCCAACATTACTGCTCCTCCACCTACCAGCACTTAGTTTAGTATGATTCCTTTTATAAAAGAGCAGTACAATACACATTTAGCACACAACTTTATTTGTTTTTGCAAACTCCATCAATAGGGTGCATTTTATTATTAAACAATTTTATTCTTTACTACGTGTAATAAGGAACAAGCTTCATATCCTCATTTTTACCACTTCCACTTACCGCTGTGACATGCGGCCAAACGCTATATTTGCTAACTTACCCCAACCTGCAAAAAAATATGTTTAGACTCCTTTTCTCTAATTCCAAAACAATGGAACAGATTTTACAATTAATAAGGTGTTTGTTACTCACTTTATCTGTTATCTAATAACATCCCTTAAATCTACAAATGTAATGAGTAATAATCTACTAGGAGGCTTTAATGTACAAGTTATTTTTATTCAGATGTACTGATAATATGCAATCTTATTCTTTAAATGTCTAACCTTTTAAAAAATGCTTCGCAAACAGTCTGTTCTGCTGCATCTCTACGGCGCTGCATGTATTTGCTGCTACTTCCGGGAAATATTGAGATGCTCCACGAGCCGCCATTGCTGCAAAAAACAAACAAACAAAAAAACGTTCCATTGGAGTGAATGGAGTTGTCACAACTCTATTTCTCTATGGCTCTGCCCTAAACATACTAAGCCTAATTTAAAAAAACAAACAAAAAAAACAATAGGATATAGACAACAATGGTTCATATTTTAATTGACAGATGAAGTTTATGACTAATATACAACAGAGACAGACAAAAATATAAATAATCATGGAAATTGCATGAAATTATTAAGCATTAATTCATTCGAATTTAATAAATTGTTGATAACTTAGTGCAGATATGAAACATTTGGAAAATTACCAATTTTTATTAATTATTATTTAAAAATACATAAAATTATTTATTTTATTTGGCAAAATATTTGTATATCTAAAATGTTTCAAATTCAAGACACTGCTGCTACTTTCTTTTATAGCTATAACTCAAGGATATTTTTTGCATTGAATTAATGTTAATTGTTGATTACCCTATACACGATGCTAGTTGAACTATCTCTGAATTTTAGAATAGGTTTAGAGTTAACGAATCGAAACCGATCCAACCCGATTTAGACCAGGTTCACAGTGCTCACTAAACATTCAGGGTATGATGAACTCTGGAGCGCATACGCCTGAACTTGTGACATCTGCAGCGAACAGACAATCACACAGAGCACAGAGAGAGTCAGTTATGGCGCTTTTCCACTACACAGTACCAGCTCGCCTCAGCTCGCCTCGCCTCTGTTTGGGTTTCCACTGTGTAAAAGTTGTACCTGTACCTGCTTCCAGGTACTTTTTTTCGTACCACCTCCGGCGAGGTTCTAAGCGAGCTGAGGCGATACTAAAATGTGACGTGAAAACACGGCAGACTGCTGATTGGTCAGAGAGAATTGTCACTATTCACTGCGTCATCATTGCACGCGCCAGACGGAGTATCCTGAATAAAAAACAGCAAAAACAAAAACATCCAAAAACTGCATACACTCGATTTCCTCCATTTCCCTGTGTGTGTCTTGCGTAAAAGATTAAGTCACAGCAGTTTCCTGCGGCGTCGCTATGACGACCAGGTACTATTGTGGAGGTACTATCTGCAATGGAAAACGGAGCGAAAAGCGAGTCGAGTCGAGTTGAGCTGGTACTGGTAATGGAAAAGCGCCATTTGATTCACTTCTTGCGAGAGAGCAAAATTTACTTGCTGAAAACTAAGGCCAGTTCATACACTTTATCTTTCGAAGGTTGCATTCCAAGACCGAATCATTTCAAAGACTCCTTCTAATGGCCTAGAAATGTGTCCTACTTTTCCTCGGGCCGGTGAAAGATAGAGCTTGTGGATCCTTCGCAGCCTAGCCTATCCCAAGATTCAATGCACGCTGGTGACGACTGGATTCTTTCAAACAAAATGGCAGGTTGTGCTTCTGTGATTATATATTTAAAAGTAAGTATTGTGTTATAACTTAAATAGTCTATATTTATTTATTACAGGTAACTTTAATTGACCTCTGCGGGGAGTTTTATTTAAGTCTTGCCAACACAGGTACATAACAGATATAATAAAAGAGGAGAAAACAAACATATCTGTTATCTTTGCTTAGTTAGATAATGCAGCATAAACACATCATAAACACATTGATGTTATGATCAATAAAGTTTGAAGTTCATTAACAACTGATTTTTATATAAGATTGCTGTGAATGGCATAATATATCAACATTATGCACGGTATTTATTCCAAACAGTCAATGTTTAGAGTCAGATTTTTTTTTCAAAAACCACATTTACAGATATAGACAGAACACACAAACCAGCCACTTGAACAAAGTGTTAAAAACATGAATGGTGTATAGAAGGGAAAAATTATATTATTAATACTAATGTTTTAAAATAACATTCATCTTATTGTTTTATATGACTGAAAAATAATAATAATGATTAGCCAACTTTATTAAACTGAATAACTGAAGAGCACTGTCTATTTCATTTGTATCTTTGTTGTATTGTATTTATTGGTGCTTTTGCTTGTAATATGATTGATTGTTGTATTGTATTTATTGGTACTTTTTCTTGTAATTTGATTGTTTTTATTTTATTACTTACTGTTTACTTGTCTTTAAAAATGTAGGCTGTTAATATCAAAATTGGAATAGAGGATTGTGAATTTTCACTAGTCTCTAAAATTTTGGTCATAACTGCATGTTTTTGTGTCATGATGACTGTACATTTTCAGCTCAATGTTAAGTATGAAGTAAATACATGGTGATAATCTGGTTAAAAAGAATCACACACGAATTAAACAAAATATAAATTGACAAAAAAAATTGCAATAAACTAGACTCTTAAATTTAAATGATTACAATTTATGAATGTTTTAGATTACACTCCTAGCCATGGTTTCTTTTAAAAGAAGACACTTAGGAGGTTTAGGTCAAGTAAAGCAAGGAGCAATATAACTGAATAAAAAAAAAAAAAAAATGTAAGACATACATTTACATTTATTTTAAAGAAAATACTCTGCACTTTACTTGCAGTTTAAAACAAGCAAGTGTTGCCAGTAAAGAAGTTCTAAAGGTTCTATTTCATAGTTGTACACAAACATCAATGTGTGCCATGAAGAGTCGTTCATTTATGATTTCACTTTTCCAAAGCATATACGTGGCGAATGCTAATGGTAAAAATAATACCTATGGTAACTGCATAAACTGGTCTAGCATAAATAACATGTTATGGTGATGTATAATAATCACGTCATGATGATGGTAGGTTTTAATTAGTCCAACATAGAATTGTCAACTTTATCATAAACATATAGTAATCTAGAGTAGGCTGAAAGAATGTTAATTGGCTTAAACACACGCAAAGTGCGTTCTATTTGAAATCACTGAAAGCTGTCACTTATCTCAGACTCACTTCATCACGATCTCACAAAGTTAAGTTTTAATCAATGAAGCTATCCACACTGCATAATTAATCTTTTATTTACAACGTGACTAAACTTTGTAATAATGAGAGGATTCGCGAGCATGCAGAACACAGCACTGGACAAAAACTCAGTGTTTTGAGCGGTGAGTGGCCATCTTGTTCAAGAAATCAACAGACATGTGTTCTCTTCATGTGTTACTAGTACCTCTGTTTTTATTAAAGTTAACCGATTGTTAATGTGAAAGGTTTTTTTTTTTCGACGGGGTTGCGTGCGTAAAGTGGTTTCATGCAGCTTTGCTCCCTGTACAGACATTCACAGTTTTATCCATAGAGTGACTTGACGTTTTGCCACTATCAGAAACTCTCTTGTCTTGCTGCTATCTGCTTTTATTACAAATTGCACTTCGTTATCACTGGATACAGCCTTTCATTATTAAATTATGAAAACATGTTTTTTAATCAGCCGCAGTGAATTGTAAATGAGTTGTGATAGTGAGTGTGAAGGTAACAATGTGGCCTTGATGGATGCCCTACCTGGTTTATTTAACTGCATAAGTCTATTACTTTTACTGGATGTTTATGTAAATTTACATTTAAATGACAATCTTTTTAGATGTTGTGATAGGTTTGTCATAGAAATGTTTATAAAAATTAAGTCATAGGACGATATGACTCAAGTCATATGACGATATTGCAACCTGCAACCTGTCTTTTGAAAATCATATTTCATATGTTACAAAAACAGCCTTTTTCCACCTTAGAAACATTGCTAAGCTACGTAATATGCTATCAGTTTCTGATGCAGAAAAGTTAGTTCATGCATTCATGACCTCGAGACTGGATTACTGTAATGCCTTATTAGCTGGTTGTCCTGCATCCTCAATAAACAAGCTACAGTTAGTCCAAAATGCCGCCGCTAGAGTTCTTACGAGATCAAGAAAATATGATCATATAACACCGATTTTATCATCACTGCATTGGTTACCTATAAAGCTCCGTATTAATTACAAGGTATTGCTACTGACTTATAAAGCCCTAAACGGCTTAGCTCCAGTCTATTTAACGGATCTTCTATCACCCTATAATCCATCGCGCTCTTTAAGATCACTAAATTCAAGGCTTTTGGTCATACCTAGGATATCCAGAACCACCAAAGGAGGGAGAGCATTTTCACATTTGGCTCCAAAACTCTGGAATAGTCTTCCTGATACTGTTCGTTGCTCAGACTCGCTCTCCCAGTTTAAAACTAGATTAAAGTCGCATCTCTTCAGCCAGGCATTCATATAATCCTACAGATCAAACTACAATCCGTCCTCTAGCTCATAAATGCCAGAGGAGAACTGGCCCCCGACTGAGCCTGGGTTCTCCCAAGGTTTTTTTCTCCATTAGGTCACCTGATGGAGTTTTAGGACACCATTAGGTCACTTGATGGAGTTTTTCGGTTCCTTGCCACTGTTGCCTTTGGCTTGCTCAGTTGGGGATATTTTGGGGATATTTAATCTAATTTTATCAATCAATAAATTCCTCTTGAAACAAACTTTGTTGTATTATTTTATTTTAATACTGTGAAGCTGCTTTGATACAATCTGTATTGTGAAAAGCGCTATACAAATAAACTTGACTTGACTTGACGAAGATGTCTAAGTAGTGTCCACAACTTCGCATATAAATTACCCCTAACTTCTTAAATTACCCCTAATCTTTCGACTAGGTCTCGATTATGTCTAAGCCCCTCTCAGTTAAATAATGCAGTACCGTTTGCAGAGAGCGTGGATGCTAACAGCATGGCGTAGATAGCCAAGGTGCTAACCGAGCTAAAAGCACTTCGCTCAGCATTCTGTTCAAAGTTAGATGGCATAAACAACTGTCTGGGCGTAATGGCAAGCTCCATTTCCACTTTGGAGAGCAACTTACCTGATATTAAGCAAGCATGTGTCAGCTAATGAAAAACGTATTGAGGAAACCGAGACACATTTCGTTGCAATGAAGGGAAAAGATTGACAGACCTGAATCCACACTAGTCTCTGTGACAAAACGGATTGCACAGCTGGAAATGAAGACGGTCGATATAGAAAATCATGGGAGGAAGAATAATCGGGTGTCTGCACATAAGGATATAAGTAGAAAGCATTGGAATATTTTAACTAGGCAAGGCAAGTTTATTTATATAGCACATTTCATACACAATGGTAAATACACAATGGTTCAATACATTTTTAAGAATAATTAAAACAGTTTAGAATAAAAAAATAAATAAAATACAGTACAAACAGTCGGACGAACAGTGGCACAGTGCTCATTCAGTAAATGCATAGCTAAACAGAAGTGTTTTGAGTCTGGATTTGAATGTGACCACTGTAGGAGCACCTCTGATCTCTTCTGGAAGCTGGTTCCAGCTGCGGCTGGCATAATAGCTAAAAGCAGACTCGCCATGTTTAGAGTGAACCCTTGGTATTTCTAGCTGATATGATCCTAATGATCTGAGTGATCTGTTGGGTTTATATTCAGTGAGCATATCTGCAATGTATTGAGGTCCTAGGCCATTGAATGACTTATATACCAGTAATAAAACTTTGAAAACAATCCTAAATCTAACTGGGAGCCAGTGTAAAGACCTGAGGACTGGTGTGATATGTTCATATTTTCTGGTTCTGCTCAGAATCCTGGCGGCAGCGTTCTGTATGAGCTGCAACTGTCTTATGGTCTTTTTGGGAAGGCCAGTGAGGAGTCCATTACAATAATCCACCCTGCTGGTGATGAAAGCATGCACAAGTTTCTCTAAATCTTGACTGAAAACAAAGCATCTAATTCTTGCAGTATTTTTGAGATGATACAATGCTGATTTATTTATCGTATACAACTCAAGTCTTTTTGCTGACCCTCCTCTTTTTTTCACACTACAGAGCAAAAAGTGTTAGAGATTTTCTTGTTAAATCCGATACCTTTGTGAAAAGTAAGAGGGATAGATGCAAAAGTAATACAATTTTTTATATACGTAATTTATTAATACGACAAAATATACGTAGAAGATCGCCGACAAATGCCCGAAATCATAGGCAAATCAGATCTCGTTCACGTGAGTGACAATCACACAGTGTGAATTATCAAAGACGCGATCTGAGAGAATCGCAGATGAGTCACTGACGCCCGCGAGATTTGGCATGCTAAATATCTAGACCTGTCCGCGATTCAAAATCCTGCTGTGTGAATGTGTTCTGACTGAAAACTACATCGGCGATGAGAGCAAGAAACAGGACAGCGGGGAGTTCGGGGAGGAGTTATAGACCAGAATATCAGTATTTTAATAGATATATTTACAATTATATCAAACAGAAACAAAGCACAAACATTTGCTTGACCAGCAGCACATTGCAAAATTATTTATTTACCCCCAACTCTCTTCGCAGAACACACAATCCTTGCTCCCCTCGTCTCCCCAACCATTTCCTCCAGCATAATTGTTTTTCTCCTTTTCGCTGCAAATCAGCGCAGACACAATTTGGATCGCAAGCTTCTTGCAGGCTATCATTTTTAATTACAATTTCAGTCTCGAGTGAGAACTCCGGTCTCACGCATGCGTGATCTTGCGTTATTTCCTTATCACTTCTCGCGCGTGTTTGGTTGTGAAACGTAGTTTGCAAACCAGACAGAAGTTGTCGGCGATTCTTTCTTTTGTAAAGTCATGCAGTGTGAAACCCCCTGTCGCCGATGCATTGTGCAGTGTGCACACAGCAGTGACTGAATGTTACCCCAGATAGTCTTGCATTGTGAAAAGAACAGTGACCTGACTACTTTGAAAATCATGCAGTGTGAACTCGGCATAAGGATGCTGCACAGCGGGAAGAGTAAGGTGCTCTGCTCACCATGCGAGGCCAAGGAATTCTACCGCTTCAGCTGTACTAGTGGGCCACTCAGACAAAAGGTATGATTAGCTGGATACACGAATGCATAACTGCTCACTGGACAGATATTTAAGAAGACTGTTAAATCATTGAAATATATAACAGTAATTGAGAAGAAGTTTATCATAACTTAAAAAAAAAAAAAAAAAAAAAAAAATGTTCTTGGCAATTTATCCAAAAAGAAATCCAGTCCTCACTGGCTCAGGCCACGAAAGATCCGTCTGTTCTAGCAAGCAAGCAACTTTATTTATATAGCACATTTTTAAACAACAGACGTTGCCCCAAAGTGCTTTACAGAAGCGAAAACATTAAAATCCTATAACAAAGCAAACATAACTTATTCGAAAGTTAAAGAAAATAAATACGTTTTTAAATAAGACTTAAAAGTGGCAATTGATGGAGCTGACCTCACGTGGAATGGGAGACTATTCCAGAGTTTGGGACCTACCACAGAAAGAGCACGATCTCCTTTTGATTTTAAATGACAACGAGGGACCTTTAAAAGCCGTTGGTCAGAGGACCTGAGAACTCTAGAAGGAGAGTAGGGAATAATAAGATCACTGATGTACTGGGGGGTAAGGCCTGATAGGGCCTTGTAAACAAACAAGAAAACTTTAAAATCAATCCTGAATTTAACAGGAAGCCAATGTAAGGATTGCAGTACAGGGGTAATATGGTCTCTCTTTCTCACCCCCATTAAAAGCCTTGCTGCTGCATTTTGCACTAACTGTAAGCGGACTAGCATAGTCTGGGGGAGACCAATATATAGAGAATTACAATATATTTGATGAGATAAAAGAGTGAACCACGATTTCCAAATCCCCACTGGATAGAAAATGCTTTACTTTAGCAATTGATCTCAGGTTAAAAAAAGCTACCTTTAACAACGGCACCAATCTGTTTCTTAAAATTTAGTGATGAGTCCATAATTACCCCTAAACTCTTTACATGATCTTCAATCTTTATGGACAAAGAACCTAAATGATCAGGAAAAGTAGGTGAGATGGGAGAACCTACAATCAAAACCTCAGTTTTACTCTCATTTAATTGGAGAAAGTTGCTAGAAAGCCCAAGTTTAATGTCGCTGTAACATTCCTGTACTCTGTCTAACGAGCAGGTTTTATCTAAGCTCACAGGAAGATAAAACTGGAGATCGTCTGCATAACAATGGTATGCAATACCATACTTCAGAAAAATAGAGCTTAGAGGAAGCATATACAGAGAGAAAAGCAACAGTCCCAAAATGGACCCCTGTTCTACCTTCATTGCCCGGGAATGCAGCCTTCGAAGGATTCAGCCTCTGAATTGGGATGTCTCCGGTTACTTCTGTCAGCCTGTTGAATCCATTTTTATTTGGACAATTTCTACCATATGATGGCTGAAGCAGAAGCGCATCACACGGTTTTCACGGTAACCAGATCAACATTGTGAACAGAACTCTACAAAACTTAAGTGAAAACATCCAATGATCATGCAATGGGATAAAAGCTTCTTTTCCCTGCAAACGATACCATGAAGAATGTGAATATTTAACCAAATCAAAAACAAAAGGTAAGCAGGTATCAGTGTTAATTTCAGTATTTTTACTGAAATTTCAGTTAATAATAATAATTAAAAAACGCCATTAAAGGTGGCACTTTTAAAGTTAAAAAACGATAAGGCTTCACTATTCTAGGAGAATAGCATCATTGATAACACAACATTTTGTTCCCTCATTTCAGGGAACCAAGGTTATGTCAGTAACTGGAGACTTTATCAAGGAAACCTTAACATGTGAATGACCTGTAATAAATAAATGATAAGTGATGCATAAAATCAATGACGCACTTAAACGCACTTATGCAATGCTAATTTGCTGAACTTTCGCTTAAAAGTTAGATGCTGTATAACTGTGTTCATGTTTGGAAAAAAAGTCAGTTTGATACAATTTAAATCACCAGACATGTGCATTATTTTTCAGATATGTACAATCAATTTGCACATAATGTTATGAATGTATGCAGCTTGAAAACACCAAAGCTATCTGGAAATGATTGCTCTATTAATCATTGCCATTAATCATTTGTTTTTTTGATAACCAACTTAATAACTTAAACTGTTTTTATATGTTTATATTAGTATGTTTTTAATATTGTACTTTAATATTTATTAGAGCTCAACATCTTTACACATTGGAAATAGGTATCTTGTTAATGCTTGTTAGACATTTGAATTTACTAATAAATCATAAGGCCCTATGATTTGGCGATGTGGAAAATGCAGATGGAATCGTAGAATCAAGTGTTTTATGCATTAATTTGATTACTACCGTAATTTGAATTAAATCATACATTTTTAAATAAAAAATTAAAACATACAACACAGAAGTTCTGAATAATTACAAAAGCTTTTTGATTACTGGCATTTAATTTAAACATTAAATGGAGTCCAGAAAAATAACAATTCAAAAAAGGAATACAGAAAAATTTTAACTATTTCATATGGACCTACAGATCCCAGCAACTGTATGCATCTGTGTGAATCATGAATCTTGCTAAAGTGAATCTTTTAGCATGAAATTCTACTGTAGCCATTGTCCTCATTCTTTAATCTTGTATACAGACCAAGGCAGGTAATCGACTAACATTAAGATGTGTGACTTTTGCTTGTTCTCACAAATTATTGTCAGGCTAAAAATAAAGCATATATTTAGTCATAGATTTTCACAGTACAACAACAAAAATGTTATTGAAATAGTCAAAGATTTTGTTATTGCATTTATATTATTTTTAAAATAATTTTTAATGTTTGTATGCGTTAAATAATTTTAATGAACCTGGTTACTACTGTGTGTTGTACACTAGGTGGTGATGTAATGCCACTACCTCATTTCATACAAACCTTATCCATTTTCTAAGAATTTTTGGAGAGAAATGTACTACTAATATACTTTTTATTATTATGAATAATAATAATATAATAATATAATTTTATATATATTTATATAATTATTTATATAATAATAATAATATAATTTTATTATATGTTTTCCATGTGTCCACATTAAATCTAAAGTATGATTACCATAATGAGTGTGTTCTGACACGTGTTGTTTAACTCCCAATAGTTTAAAATGTCTATAAATGCCAACATCAATGCATCTTTTTCATTATCTTCATGGCTCACCAAATAATAAAGATTTTATCTGCAGCTAGTACTAATTCAGATAGAAAATCAAAAAATTATTTCATAAAGTCTCTTTAGATATTGGTATCCGTATCAGCCATCGAAAAAGCTTTATTGATCAACCAGTATTGTTGAATGTATCCATTTCTTGTTAAATTGATAAATCAGCTTAAGCAACTGAGAGCTTCACGGTAGAATCTGCCACATTGCGTCCCATTAATCCATCCACTAGCCACCTGTGAACATCTTTATGTCACTCTAGAACTAGGTACTTGAATATCGATTTTGCAAGATAAGGTTTGTTGGATAAGATTGAATATCTTTTCACGCACTGAATATATTTGTATCTTCTGTGATCTCCTTTGTGTGTTTGATAGGCATAACTTATGGATGTCACAATTACTTCACAAGAAATTTGAAAACAAGTTTTGCACAAATGGAAAGGATGGTTTTCTGTGATTAATGAAGTGGATGTTTAAGTGAGGACCAAAAAAAAAAGGGTTTTGAGACTTGTTTAAAATGTTTGTTGTGAACCCATTATTTAAAAAAAAAAACACGACCCTGGTGCGATTGCTCTGTTAGTGCGGTTCATTTGAATAATCGTGAACGCTGCCATCTGAACCCCGGTGCCACCCTACAAGGTGGCCGAGACCGCTGAAAAGATGGGTCTGTCCTCTTCCAAACGAACTCTGGTGCAGTTTGAATGGAATATGAACACAACACAGATCAAAGATATGTAAACGAACCAAAAACAGGACATGATGCCACAAGATGCAACCCTAAAAAGGACAGAATGCTCAAGCACTCCTGTTTTTTCCTCGTCATAGTTACCCATCACAGTTCGGTACAGGTATCAGAACCACGTCTCCTCACAGGAGATCTTTTGATAAGATCACAGCAGATCAGATGTTTGTGACGGAGGGATTCCTGCCGCTGTTTTGACTCTTTTACACATTTTATAAGCTCTTCACGAGTTCTCAGCTGTTCAAAAAACCATCATATGCAGGCTATGCACACACAATGAGCACATTTATCCCAGCACACAGCATTGCTTTGGATGTTTGGTAAGTTCCGACACGAAATATACGTAATAAAAGCCGACCAATCAGGTTGTGAACATATCACTATGCCTTTAGGTTCGGTGTCTTTAGGTTCTATGTTAAAACAACAGTGTGACCACTAAGAGGACCAATCGAAACAAGCAAACCGAACTACATGTGTGAACACACCCTTAATGACTGCCATAAACTGTATCACTAGTTGGATTAAAGTTAAAAGTTAAACTCCACAATTGTATAACTGAGATGATTGTATAAGTGACACTCTTGTATAACTCTATAACTGATTGTATAACTGACACTCTTGTATAACTGATTGTATAACTGACATAACAGCCGTGGTGGTTATAAAGAGCTTTTCCCACTCTTCCCCACTTGCAACTGACAAGATGAAGGTCCTAGAGGGATTTCTTTCTTTAGGTTTGTTGACTGTTTTTTTGAGCTCCTGTAATGCAAAGCAACAGAAGTTCAGGATTCCTGTCCATCAGAAATCAGCTTCTGCAATCTCATACCAGAAGGTCTGGGAGAAATTCAGAAGTCAAAGCGAAGCTGAGCGTGATGAGTTTCTGAGTGGCTCGTTCCCAGTTGATTTTGAATGGTCCGTCTCCAGTGAGAGTTTCAAAGTGGAGGGTGGATGGGCTGAACACGGGAAGGGTGAGACCATTTGGGATCGTTTTAGCCATGAGGGCCATGTCTTTGACAAACAGACCACTGATTTGGCCTGTGATAGTTATCATAAGGTGGACTATGATGCGTATCTGCTTAGGGGAATGATGGCACCTAATTATCAGTTCTCAATTTCCTGGGCTCGCATTTTCCCCACTGGACACAGAGAAAGTTTGGTTGAAGAGGGGGTTGCTTATTATGACAAGATGATTAACACACTTCTACAATCCGGCATCGAACCTACTGTTACCCTGCATCATTGGGACCTTCCCCAAGCTCTGCAGGACTCAGGAGGCTGGGTTAATGACTCTATTGTGGAAGCTTTCAAAGAATTTTCGGACTTTTGCTTCTCTCGTTATGGAGACAGAGTCAAAACATGGATCACTTTCGGCAGCCCCTGGGTAGTGAGCAACTTGGGGTATGGAACAGGGGAACATCCTCCAAGTATGAAAGACCCAATTATAGCCTCTTACAAGGTGTGTTTGTCAATCAGAAAAAGTACCATCTATTTTATGATTTTATAAAGTATATATTGGCAATGCTTTGCTTGTTTTCACAGGTGACGCACAATGTTCTGAAATCTCATGCTGAAGCCTGGCATATTTATAATGATAATTACAGGAAACTGTACAATGGAAAAGTGGGCATTGCTCTTAACTCCGATTGGGCAGAGCCAAGGAATCCCGTAAGTGATCAGGATGTTGCAGCAGCTGAGCGTTATTTGAACTTCAAGCTGGGCTGGTTTGCTCACCCCATATTTGTAGATGGTGACTATCCAGCCGTGCTGAAGAAACAAATAGAGAAAAAGAAAGGTGAGTGTGGTAAAGAGCTGGCAAGACTCCCCGTCTTCACTGAGGCAGAGAAACAAAGAATCCGAGGCACAGCTGATTTCTTCGGTCTTCATCACTACACTTCCCGACTGATTAGTGAGAGCTTGGGTAGATGTGACGCTGGACCCAATAATGTTGGGGACTTCGAGGCTTATGCGGACCCCACATGGCCCTCTACTGCTTCTGACCAGATCCAGTCTGTTCCATGGGGGCTTCGGCGGTTATTGAACTACATTTATTTAGAGTACACATCCATCACAAAGGTGCCCATCTATATCACAGGAAACGGAATGCCAACTGAGTACTATGGTGATCTGCTCAATGACATTCAGCGTGTCGACTATCTCAAAGCTTACATTAATGAAGCAATGAAAGGTAAGTATTTTAAGGGAACTGGTCAGTGTTTAAAACTATGATTATATTAATCTTTTTAGTGATAACAGTTTGTGTGAAATCAGAGAGTTGGTGACCTAAATCTAAGATCTGTAAGGTATTTCTTGGAGATTCAATTTTTTAAAATATTTTAAGTAGCCTATATATTATTTTGAGGCCAAAAAATGCCTTATAGGGAAGCCGTGTATAGGGTATCTGATATCTCAAAAAGTTTGTTGGCCATATTTTCTTATCAAGATAGACTGGGACAAATGTCTTTTTGCATGGAAACATTGCTTGTGTAGACCTACTTTTAAGCCACTTTCAAGATTCTCCTAGTTAGTCAATACTGATAAATGATAAAATATTGTACTGTTCTTTTGATCATAACAGGGACTTACACATCACATTTGAACTATTAAGCTTAAAACATGTCCTTGTCTTTTCATGGATGTAATTAAGGCTCCAATGTCACCCACATCTACAAATGTTTAATTTTAACTTTATGGGCCATGTATGAAAATATTTGCACCCTGAGAAGACTTTTAACGGTGTAAACTTGAAGGAATCAGGTTTGTCTATCCAAAAATCATAATTATTGAAATATAATACACTAAACATGGTGTTTATTGGCTTGGGAATAATTAATCCTTCAGGGAGCTGAAAATATATGAAAATGTTAGATTCTGCAATAATTTTACAGACCTTAGTTTTAGGTCACCAACAACATCAGATTTGACACTGACTGACCATAAAACAATCTTCTACCAATGTAACAAAACCCTTGCCAAACCTTAACATCCAGACTTTATATAGTAATACAATATCACTATCTACTAATTACTTCTTTCTACTACAGCTGTGCATTTGGATGGTGTTGTCATCCAGAGGTTTACAGTCCAGTCTCTGATGGATGGTTTTGAGGGTCCTCAAGGCTACAGTCAACGATTTGGATTGCACTATGTGAACTTTGAAGATCCTGACAGGCCAAGAATCCCCAAAGCATCAGCATATTACTATTCAAAGGTGATTGAGCTTAATGGATTTGCTGAGACTCCAGCAAGCTCCAAGATGCAAATCTATGGAAATAAAATTGAGAGCACAAAACTTCCTAGTCTGCCACCATCTGAAGTTCCTTCAAAATCCAAGGTTGTTTGGGAAAAGTTCTCCCCTCAAACCAAGTTTGAGAGACAGCTTTATCACTATGGAACATTTCCAGAGGGATTCCAGTGGGGTGTCTCTTCTTCAGCATATCAGGTTGAAGGTGGCTGGAATGCAGATGGAAAAGGACCAAGTGTTTGGGATACTTTCACTCAAAAACCTGGTATGATCCCAAACAATGACAATGGTGATGTTGCATGTGACAGCTACAATAAAATAGATGAGGATCTATACATGTTGAGAGCCCTAAAATTGAAGACTTATAGATTCTCCTTGTCGTGGTCTCGAATTTTTCCCAGTGGGAAAAAATCTTCTCTTAATCAGAAGGGTGTGGACTACTACAACAGGCTCATTGATGGTCTCTTGGCAAACAATATCACACCCATGGTGACTCTCTACCATTGGGACCTGCCACAGGCTTTACAGAACATCAACGGTTGGGACAACCCCGAATTAATTAACATATTCAATGAATATTGTGACTTCTGTTATGCAACATTTGGAGACAGGGTGAAGTTTTGGATCACATTTAATGAACCCCAGACAATTGCATGGTCCGGATATGGACTAGGTCTGATTCCACCTAACGTAAACCAACCTGGAGATGCTCCATACAGGGTTGCACACAACCTCCTGAAAGCTCATGCACAAGCTTATCACACCTATGATGAGAAATACAGGGCATCGCAAGGAGGTCTGGTATCCATTAGTCTAAACGCTGAATGGGCAGAACCCCTGGACGTCAACATCCCTCGAGAGGTGGTGGCAGCTGATCGAGCCCTTCAGTTCCAACTAGGCTGGTTTGCACATCCCATATTTAAAAATGGTGACTACCCTGACGCCATGAAGTGGCAGGTTGGCAACAAAAGTGAACTTCAAGGCTTGACAGAATCCCGCCTGCCTTCTTTTACTGACGAAGACAAAGCCTTTATCCAAGGAACAGCTGATGTATTCTGCATTAACACATACACAACCAAAGTCGTGCGCCATGTGACCAGCATACTTGATGTTGAGTCTTATCAGACTGACCAGGACGTTGAGAAGGACTTTCCAGATGGCTCTGAAAATACTGCCGTTAATGACCAGAAGGCTGTTTCTTGGGGACTCAGGAGACTTCTTAACTGGTTAAAGGAAGAGTATGGAGACCCTGAGATTTATATAACAGAAAATGGTGTGGCTACAGCCCCTGCCATGACGGTTGATGACACTGATCGAATATTCTTTCTTAAGACCTACGTTGATGAGGCTCTTAAAGGTATGTTAACTATAGTTCTCATTCATGACAGTGCATACACACGTATTTGTTTGATTATGAAAAGCTCTTTTTTGGACATGGTTCCAAATTTTGCATGAAATTATTTGCTCATGAATACACAAATTGTACAAAATGTATTAGAGAAAATGGCTTAATGTTTGTAATGGTGTTAAATTGTGCATTTGACACATTTACATGTATTGTCTTTTTTAGCACACAACCTGGATGGAGTACGTATTAAGGGTTATATTGCTAGCTCTCTGATGGACTCCTTTGAGTGGCTAAATGGCTACTATGTTAGCTATGGACTTCACCATGTGAACTTTTTACTTTCAAATCGGCCAAGAACTCCAAAGCGCTCAGCTCACCTCCTTTATGATATAATAAGAAATAATGGCTTTCCACTGACAGTGGAGGAAGAAATGTTATATGGACATTTTCCAGAGGGATTTATGTGGAGCACAGCAACAGCTGCATATCAGGTACAATCCATTTTAACAAATTCAATTTTTTATCATATTTTATATATATTTTTAAATCATATATTTGCTTTCATGTTATGCTTTAACACCACAGATAGAGGGAGCCTGGAGAACAGATGGAAAAGGTCTCAGTATTTGGGACAAATATTCACACACTCCCTCAAGAATAGCTAATGACGACAATGGTGACATTGCCTGTGACAGCTACAACAGGATCGCTGATGATGTCGATAATGTAAAAAAACTGAGGGTCGGCCACTACCGGATGTCTGTTGCATGGCCCAGAATTATGCCAGATGGAACAAACAGGAAAATTAATGAAGCTGGACTCAACTACTATAATAGGCTTGTGGATGCACTTTTGGCAGCTAATATCCAGCCACAGGTAGACTATTTTTTAAATAATTTGCATGCTAGAAATGCACTCTGGTAGCCTAAATAATTTTACACAATTTTGACAGTCTATTAATCATTTTAATCTGGCAGGTGACCTTGTACCACTGGGATCTCCCACAAGCACTCCAGGATGTTGGTGGCTGGGAGAATGAAACTATTGTCGATAGGTTCAGAGACTATGCTGATGTTGTGTTTAACAGTCTGGGGGACAGAGTCAAGTTCTGGATCACTTTAAATGAACCCCTCAATGTTGCTTTGGCAGGATATGGCCATGGAACTATGGCACCAGGTATCATTCGCCATTAAAATTATACTTTAAATTTTTTTTAAATGTAATTAAGCCCACCAATTTCTGTGTTCACAGCTAATAATGCAAAATAAGGTTATTGATGATGGTCTATCTGTGTCCAGGTATAAATTCCAGACCGGCCACTGCACCATATGTTGCAGCACACAACCTC
The DNA here is from genome assembly GCF_965113295.1 of Leuciscus leuciscus. NCBI lineage: Eukaryota > Metazoa > Chordata > Actinopteri > Cypriniformes > Leuciscidae > Leuciscus > Leuciscus leuciscus. The sequence goes on along the minus strand of NC_138728.1, from coordinate 30,707,986 downwards.
ATCAAGGCTCATGCTGAGGCCTGGCATCTGTATAATGACAAGTATCGTGCAAAATATGGTGGCCTTATCAGCATCACTCTAAACTCTGACTGGGCTGAACCAAGAAACCCATACAAACAGGAAGACGTGGATGCTGCCGTGCGTTATCTTCAGGTACAGATTTGTGATTCATCCATACGAACAGTGTGTAACCATGTGCATAAATCCACAATAAGCCACTCCTCTTCTTGAAACAGTTCATGCTGGGTTGGTTTGCTCATCCTGTGTTCAATGGAGATTACAGTGATATAATGAAAGACAGAATTCGAGAGAGAAGTTTAGCGGCTGGCCGACCTCAATCAAGGTAATTCATATGTTATCTTCTTTGTGAGGAATTTAAAGCTTTGTATTAAAAAGTTTCAATGCTTATAAATGCTTTCACATTTGCATTTCACATCTATCAGGCTTCCAGAATTTACCCCTGCTGAAGTAGCGAGGATTAATGGTACTTATGATTATTTTGGATTCAACCACTACACTTCTGTCTTAACCCATTACTTGGACTACAAAGACTACGAGGACTATGATGCAGACAGGTAGCCTTTTAGTTTCATTCAGCAAAGTCATTCTGTGTCAGGTCCAATTTGTTTAAAACCTACATCAATGTTTATTATGTCAAGTCAGATTTATTTGTATAGCACTTTTTACAGTACACATTGTTTCAAAGCAGCTTTACAGAAAATTAGTGTTCATGAATAAAATATCTTTATGCCTTAGACACATTTAGAAGATTATTGCTGTGCGATAATATAGTTTACATTTAGTAAAGATACTATAACGCAGTTTAGATTTCCTATATAATATATATTGCTGATATATATTATGAGCAGATATTATATATTATAAGTGAGCAGATATGCATACAATGTATGTATGCATATAAAGTATTGACACGAGTTTTTGTAAGAGTTTGGCAATAATATAGTTACATACTGCAATAAAATGTTACATTTTGTTGCCATCTATTCCAGGGGTGTAGGAGTTGTATCAGATCGTACATGGCTGGAATCTGGATCCTTCTGGTTGAAAGTAAATCCTGCGGGATTCCGAAAAATTCTGAAGTTCATTAAAGATGAGTATGGAAACCCTGCTGTTTACATAACAGAGAATGGTGTATCAGAAAGAGGGCCAATAGATCTGAATGATGTCACCCGTATCCACTACTATAATACCTATATCAATCAGGCCCTGAAAGGTAATCAGATCGAAAAGGACAGCATTAAACAAAAGATTTCTGTGATGCTTTTCCATGCATTATTAATATTATTGTTTGTTTTCAGCGTGCTTGCTGGATGGTGTGGACATCCGTGGCTACACTGCCTGGTCACTAATGGACAATGTGGAATGGGCGGCGGGTTTTGAAGAAAGATTTGGCTTTTTCTATGTAAATCGATCAGATCCCAGTTTACCACGTATTCCTAAGGAATCTGTCTGGAGCTATGCTAAAATAGTGTCCTGCAATGGCTTCATTAGCCCAGGAGAAAGTCCCCATAAATGTCAGATCCTTGAACCTGAAGGTACAATAAATCTATCTATCTATCTATCTATCTATCTATCTATCTATCTATCTATCTATATACTGTATACATGTATATATGTCTGTCTGTCTGCTTGTCTGTCTATAAATAACTGAGTCTTTTCTGGTTTACAGAGACTAATCCTGCACCACCTGCTGGTGAAGAGCTGTTTTTGGAAGTGTCAGGTCCTGATGCTGATACAAGAAACAAAAAACGTCCAGTAGAGGAACACATTAACCTTGATAAAACGGACAATTTCTGAATATAATGTGCTTTACAAGTCTTTACAGTAATTTCACTTAAATGGCAATGAAAATTACCTATTAATTGTCATTTAAGTGAAATTACTGAACTTAAATATACGAGCTTGATAAAAATGACCATTCTAGAAGAAATTTTCAGATGGCACTTAGAGGCTTTTGCATCTGAACTCTTCATATATATATATATATATATATATATATATATATATATATATATATATAATTACTAAAATTTACAAGTTGTGTAAATATTATTAAGTGAAAAATTATGTAATTCATAAAGCTGAAAAAAAAAAATTCTTTACGTAATTAAATGTTACTGGTAACTTCAACATTAACGTGTGATTAGTATGTATGTTGTATTGGGATTTTTCATGATTAACTGTTAAATGTATATGCTTCTACTAGCATTAGCTTATGGACGTGCCGTATTTTACATTTAAAAATGCCTTTTGTCTTAACAGATATGTTTGGGCTTTATTTGAGTCCATATATGTTTAATTGTATAAATAAAAATAAAAGAACTACAAATAATTTGCATCTTTGGTTTTTGTACCTGTGGTGTAAAGAAATAAGGATGTGTATGTTACCTTAGTGTATGTTTATTCATATTTTAGTTAATGATTTGTAAGTGCATTATTGTGTCATTACTTTATTTTGAAGGGCACATCAAACTTAACACATTATTAACCATACACTAACATAATCTCATTGCTTGTTAATGCATTACTTTACTTGAGGGGGCACGGACCAATCACAGCTCATGACAAGGAGCCCACCCCCTCCCCATACAGCTGTGATCCACAAAACGGCATTTTAAAGGAACACACTGACTTTTTGGCACTTTAGATTATTCACCGTATCCCCCAGAGTTTTCATCTCTGTGCGTGCCATAACTCTGTCTGACGCACCATACTTCCTGCATTCCTGTGATCGACTTGCTTCAGCTATATCGAAGCTAACGCCGGTCAGACCGGATGTGCTTTTATCCTTTCCTGGTCGTGACGTCATCCGCAGGGGCGTTCCCAAAGCGTTGTCGACGCAGCGTCTCGTTCCCTTCTCAGGGAACTAGGGTTACAGTCGTAACCTGAGACGTTTTTTGTTTGTTTTGTTTGTGTATTTTTTTTATATTCATCTATTCATATTTGTTTATATTTAATTTTTTTAACAGTCCAAGCATACATACAGGCCTATAGAATGGTGCGTAAAACTATTTCATAAGGAAAAACCTGTACATAATAAATCAGCTCCATAATGATGATCAAAGGCTTAGGGCGTTTCATTTAAACACATTTCAAGGGTTCCGCCAGGAGTGGGCACTCGTGCAACATAAGCATTGACATACATCCGAGTGAACGAGACAGAGGGAAGTTAGCGAGGGAAAGGCATAACAAATAGGAGGGCTGCGTTCAAAACCACATACTCACTGAGTCACTGAGTAGGAACTTAATTTCAATAAGTACGTACTTCACGAGCGCTAAAAGAGTAGGTACTATATTGCCTGATCTCGTTAAGTATGCGAACCGGACATCTGCCATTTTGACGTTATCCATGCGACTTACGACGCATTATCACAAGCAAGAGCAACAACTTAAAAGATATGAGCGACATGTTTAATTCATCATCTGTAAATATCTTGATATTGATGAAATTTGCTTGTTTTGTGGTCTTGTTGAAGAAACTGCTGCCCATTTATTTTGTGAATACATTTAGGGTTGATTTAAGTTCTTATATTTTAAACCCTACTAATGTGACCCAGTTTTATCCTTAACGATATTATTTTTATTACGAAAACCCAAAATCGTTATCTCTTGAATATGATGATAATTTAATAATAATAATTGTTTTATTTTACAGTATATCCAAAAATTTTCACCGACAAGCAAAAGTGACTTAAATCTCCTGTTTTCCTTTTTCTTGTTAAATTTACCTCTCGTTTCATCCCTCAGGCTTATGTATTATGATGAATTATTTAAAGTTATAAAACCTTGTCATTGTTCTTTTTTCCTGTTTATAAAATCTCATATTATGATGTATGCAAACACATGATATTTATGTTTTCTTTTTTTTGTTATTATGATCGTTCATTGTTAAATATACAACCATTTCCCTGTATTGTATGTTTCCAAGTTCGGCAATAAAAAAAATATATGAGCGACAGGTGCACTAACGCCTCATAGCATCAGTAACTCGACAGCCCTACCTACAATGGTTTTCCACAGCGTTTGTAATGTCTGCACAATGAAGACGGGCAGCTGCTCGAAGATCTCGCCTTTGGAGCAGACTGTTGATTTTATACTCAAAAAAATTGAAGTATCACTCCTTAAAAAAATATATTACCCAATAATAAATTGTATTGCTAGCCCACCCTAAAACTTACAATAATAATAATGATAAATGCTGACCAATACCTCATTATATTACTTTTTTTTTTTTTTTTTACTGAAAATATAATTTAATAAAACAAGCAAAATGCAGTTTGTTTTGTCATTTGACATAGCTATGCATGAATACACACTAGAGAAATGCAGTGAACATCTAAATTTTCAGTCAAGCAATGAATTAATGCATAAAGTAATTAATTATATTTTATTTACTGAAAACAATAAGAAACATGAATAAATTAGTAAAAGAACGAATAAAAGTAATGCAAAGAATGCATATACAAGCCAACAACACATGAAACAAAGCTTTATTCAAACTATAATCATGTATTTACAGGCGATGAACCCCACATCCTACTGCCATCTCGACACAGCGGTTCGCATTCTGTGGCTTTATTCTGGTGAATCAGCTGACCTCCAGAGGTGAGCCGTGCCTCGTGCCGGAGGTTGTTGCTGTGCTGTGCTCTGCACTTCACAATCTGAGGCAATAAGGGCAGGTGGAGTGATGGAGGGTCTCATCCAAGGCTCATCTGCGATACTTATAGAATATTTTCCCGTCAGATATAAATAGCCATTTAAAATAAGCGTCTTTAAGATGTATATGGTTTATGTAAATCCCGTTTAGATACGTAAACGTGTGCTTACTGCAGCTCCTGATAGTGGCAAAAATTCTATTAAAGCATCATCACTGCGTAAGAGACACTCTGAATCAAATAGTCTTTTAAAAAGTATTTATTCTTGCAAGAATAGGCCAGCCACACAGAAGTTACGCTGTGGAGTGAGTGAGACACAAGGCCCTTCCCAAGGCCTTTCTTCAGCAGGCTTCTTTCCCTGCATTCCACAGATAAGAGACCATTGTTACATAAGTTTCTATTTATCACTTAGCTGACACTAAGAACCACCAAAAGTCAATACTAGGGTCAAAGGTCCTGTCCCATATGTTCCTACAGTGTCACACTCAGCCACTTCCACAGGTATGCAAACATACATATATCTCCCGTTCACATACCACAATATGAACATAGATACATGTGACTCACATTACAGTATCTGTTGAAGATCAATGAAAATCAAATTTTTTCCATTACACTATTCATAAAAAAATAAAAAAAATTACAGCAAAATCACAACTATACTGTCTAACATATTTACACCTTCAACAATTCAACAGTTTACTCTAGTAGTTCAACACATACGATTATTACACAAGGAACCGTGTTTACTCACATTTGAAAACAACCGCGTCGCTGATCTCTGCGATATTTGATAATGACGTGTCCTCTCCCGTGGCCTCCTGGGATAGAAAATAATCCATCCATGAGCTCCTCAGAATCTGGGCAGAAGCAGTAAGCCATCCGGGAACTTCTCGCCTACTCTTTTATGAGTACTGAGGTTTCGGACGTACTACTCCTTTCACGTATTTTGTCATTGTGTCAAATACTTCATCAGGAAAATATTATCAATAATGGGGGGAAAGTTAAATACAACTAAGAGACTTTCTACACTGGCAGTTTAGTTCGGAATGGGGCAGGGTTTGCAGGAAAACTCTCCGAACCTGAGACTACCTGAACGAGGTGGTCTTAGTTTGGTTGCACTGTGCCGCGATTCATGTGAATGTGAAAGCAACTCGACGAAGTAATGTAACCTGCGCATGCGTTGTAGCCGATTACAATATATTTAGTTCAATAAAACACACGTAAGACGTGATAGTGTTGATAATTTACCTTGAATACGAGCAAGAATGAGCCTGCAGTGTATTAGCGCATAGCGACTGCAAATTAACAACAAATTAATTGCAATCCACTGTTCCCTGAAAAGAGTCTGTTTGCAAGCAGCAGAAAGTCCCCTTCATGCGACGCACATACAGTAAAACCAAATGTCATTTACTCAGATGCGCATAATTGCACCAAATTAATAAAAAACACAATATATTGACCCGCGTTCTGTTTTCTATCATGCACCGTGCACGTTTGTGAGGACATAAGATGAACGCAAATGCACCAAGGATTAAATTGAGTGTGAAACCAGACCAACGCTGCGGGGGGCGCCGGGAACAATCGAGCAAACGTGCAAAAACGCCCTAAGTTTTGATTCTCTGGCCCATGATACAAGGGACCTTAATGGCCCGTTTCCACCGAGCAGTACAGCACAGTACAGTACGATTACTGTAAACCCTGGTTCGGCTTGCGTTTCCACCGCCAACAGTACCCTTACTGTGTGTGATAGATTTATTTTAAACGCACCTGACCTAAGTCTACCTGGGTCTCGTCTACAGTCAACGTTAGTTTCTCTGGGTCTCGTCTAAAATCGACATCCCTGAACGTCTACAGTCAACGTTAGTTTATCTAGGTCTCGTCTGCGATCGACGTCCTCGTTCAATAATATTTATACTCTAGCGCGTCCCCTAACTTGCTGCGCAGCAATAATAACCGACAGACTTCAGACAATGCCTTCGAACATGCTTTAATCACAGCTGGAGGATCTCTGACAAATTTCAGAAAGAATCCCACCAGCAAAAGGAATACAACAGTTTTTATAGAATAGGAGCATGGCAAAAATGACATGAAACATTACATAATTTCCCTACAATTTGATTGGTTCTGCCTATGTAAACCCTTCTGTTACTAGGTAGGAGAAAACTTAGATCTCAAATCATTAGAAAAAATAATAGAGAAAAGGGTTAAGAGTTCAGTTGATTACTCAATATGTTATGAAACTATTCTGGACAGTATATTTTTTATATTTGTCATGGTCAGCACTTCAGAATTGGACACAACATTCAGAGGACATTTTGTTCAAGTGTTAGAATGTTAGGCCTGAAAAAGGGAAGTAAAGTTTAGATGTTAGAATCATGGTTAGTTTAAAAGATAGTTTACCATCTTATCTATTAAATATCCATCACAATAGACAAGTAAAGTAGTGATGGCACCTCGTGTTGTCTTTCCCCTTGTAGCATGCGCAAGTGACGTTTCTCTGTCAACCAATCAACATGCCCCACGAAGAGGACACAACCAAAAACTTTGAGAACCACTACATTAAGGCAAAAAGGCCATTTGAAATCCGATTAAATCACAAAAGCAAATAAAATGTCAAAATACAAAAGATGCATATGAAAGCACATGTTTTAGGCATGTCACCTGTTTAGATGGTATCTGATATGGTCCACATTTAAAAGGTGAAAGCAGGAAAACTGATTTTGGCTACATTCAGCCACACTAATGAATGTAGCATTAATTTTACAGAGATTTTATGGTGTCATTCTAAACTGCAGAACCATTTAGAAGTATAAAAAAATAATAAAAAAAAACACAAATAGGGTCAAACGTAGGCATGACTTTTCAGGTGTATCTGTAAATGATGGAATTCTTTTATTACACGGATCACAATTAAAGTGCCTTCATCCAGAGTGAATGTGCAGATGATTTTTTTAGATTGCTCGTTTTTCTAAATCCATTGTCACACCGATGAACACACATGTGTCTTTCCAGAATGCGTTTGCAAATGATGTTTCAGGTCTCTATGATATGTGAAACTCTCTTTACACTGAAGACACTTGTAAGGCTTCTCTCCAGTGTGAAGTCTCATGTGAACCTCAAGGTTTCCTTTAAGTGTGAAACTCTTTCCACAGTGAGGGCAGGCGAACGGCTTCTCTCCGGTGTGAATTCTCACGTGAGCCATAAGATTTCCTTTTTGTGTGAAGCTCTTCCCACACAGTTTGCAGGTGTAAGGGCTCTCTCCGGTGTGACCTATCATGTGGATACCAAGGGATTCTTTATATGTAAAATTCATTCCGCACTGGGTGCAGGTGTAAGGCTTCTCTCCAGTGTGAATTCTCATATGAGTCTTGAGGCTTACTTTATGAATGAAACTCTTTCTACAGTGAGAGCACATGAAACGCTTCTCTCGAGTGTGACTTATCATGTGATATGTAAGGTTTCCTTGTTGTGAGAAGCTCTTCCCACACAGTTTGCAGGTGTAAGGCTTCTCTCCAGTGTGAAGCAGCATGTGAGTCTTGAGACTTACTTTATGACAGAAACTCTTTCCACAGTGATGGCACGTGAAAGGCTTCTCTCCAGTGTGAATTCTCATGTGCGTCTTAAGGTATTTATTGAATCGGAAACTCCTTTCACACTGCTGGCATTTGAAAGGCTTCTCTCCGGAGTAAAATATTACATGCCTTTTAAGGCGCTTTATGTCCGGAAAACTCATTCCACACTGACATAAAAAACAGTCCTCTTTTGATTGAATTCTCCTATGGTGATTAAGGGTTTCTTTTCTTTTAAGGGTCTGTGAACAACTAAAAGTTTTTTCTCCAGTTATGAAATCATGATCTTTCTCTTCCATTTCAATCAGTTCTTGACTCTCTTCTTTCAGCAGGTCTAAGGTGAACAGAGACAAATACAAGTTAACACCAGTGTAATGGCACAAAGCAACAGACATCAAAACATTCAGACATTTAAAGTTGCAGTCCGTAACTTCTGGCGCTCTAGCAGTTAATAAACAGAACTGCATGAGTCTCGCGGAAGAACATTGTAGCCGGAGCTACTTCTCTCTGTTTATGTCTATAACGAGTCACGCATGTACTCCACAGCTGTGCGACCCGTACCAGTCTAAAATAGTCTGAAAATAAACACTTATTATAGGTGTACTGAAGTGATTCAAGATAAGACCAAAACACGGTTTGGAAAATGGATTCACGATGTACTCACTTATCATATACATTTTTAACACAAAAAATGTACGGACTGCAGCTTTAAAGCAACAAACAAAATATATGCTAGAAAATTAGGCCCACAGCATTAAAGATACAGCAGAGCATTTCATTTTACACATGGGGTACTTTTTATCCCTGTATGCACCAAACCCATCTTAAGTGTTTGCTGCCAAAAAAGCTATTTTTTTGTTTCATCTGACCATAGAAAACTCTGTTTTCTTGATTACTTTATTGTTAATCACAAGGTTAATCACAAGTTTTCAAACCTAGACATATGTCTAGTTTCATTTCCCCTATATGTTATTTATACACTCACACACTCAGTTACGAGTTTTCAACCAAAAGTTTTGGAAACATTTAAGATTCAAAAGCATATGAATGTTGTTCCTGCATGAAAAATAAATGTTAGTTATGATTAATTAAAAAAAAATCCATCACATGGTATTTTGGGGCCCTGACGAAGTTTTGATATGCCCTGACATTTGTGCTTTTTTCAATTGCTTAAAAACATATTAATGGCTAAAGTCTGATTACACTGTATTCAGCACAAACAGGGCTACAGTAATATGTGAGCAACATGTACATAAAAGTTTGTAGTTTTGAGAAAATAACGTTTATGCATGTTTTTTTTAAAAACACTAAAAATGTAAAGATTTTCAGCGCAAAGAGGAGGCGTGTTCCGGCGCAAACGTTCCCTGGTGCTATTTTGAAGGTTTAGAAAACAATTCCGCCACTGACCAGGAAAAACCTAGTCTAAAGTCAGTGGCGCGTTGCGCATGTTATTCATATGCTATTTTAAGGGCGCATGCTTGGCCATAATCAATGTAGCGTGTGCACAACGCGCATACACTTTGCTTATCTCATCTACACAGCAATGGCGATTCTAGGGGGTGGCCTGGGGTGGCCGGGGCCACCCCTGAAAGCTCATTGGCCACCCCTGTGGCCACCCCAGATCTGATAGGTAGGTCAAGTTCGTCAACACAAGAAACGAGAAATGTTGTCAATCAGTGATGACAGCTGATCAACTGATTTAGGGCCAGTTTCACATTTTTAACTAACACAGTATCGGTCGTACTGAGACTGTGAGAGCTGATTTCTGCTCAGCGGACGTTTGGCCATGCAGGTCAGATGACCCATGAGATAAGAGCACGCGCGTCGCGTGCTGCACGGTGCACCTGCTGCTGCTGGTCCGTGAAACAAGAGGACGGTCACACAGTTGCAACAATACAACAACGATAAAAACGCTGGAATCAGTCGATTGAGAGGTATGGTCGGGACCCAACGCAACAGAGTGCGGCACGGGAATATAGATCTGATGGCCGAGTGCGGGCGCGGGCGGTAATGCACTCGTGTGTCGATTCGCGGGAGTCGGGACTCCCGCAAAATAGAATTATCTATAAATTGAACAAATAAAAACGAATAAATTGTCATTCATCTGTTGCACAAAAGCAACAAGAACAACTAAAACAAAATAGAAACGATTTACAGGCCAGAGTCTCTATTTATAACATGTTTGCAGCGTTGAACAATGTAACCAATCACAGACATATGTGTTGATTTCTTGAACGCAATGGCCAATCAGATGCAATTAAGATAGAATTCCCTCACCACTCAAAATGGACTTTTTGTTCAGTGCTGAATTCTGCATACTGGCAAATCATCTATTATATCAAACAAAGTGTAGATAATATGAAAGATTAATTATGCAGCCAGTTTCATTGATAATAACAGAGATTTGTGAGATGGCGATGAACTGAGATGTCAGCTTTTTAGGAATTATTAAGTGAGAAATCCGTCCCGCGCAGGTCTCTAATGTAGACTTTAAAAACAAACCACTAACATTATATTTACATTAACAGTAGCCTAGGCTGCAATCTAGTGTATGTAAACCTTTTTGCAGATAAACACAAATGCATTTTCGGACAAGTTAATGGCCAATGAGTCATATCCCCCACTATGGCAATTAATAACAGACTATAGTAAACACATTTCCTAAATAGGCCTGTGACTGCACTGCAAAAAATGCTTTTCTTACTTAGTATTTTTGTGTTGTTTCCAGTCCAAAAATCTAAAAATTCTTAAATCAAGAAGCATTTACTAGAGAAGTAAAACTACATAAGAAATTATAGTTTGTTTTCAGATAAACAGAAAGTATATTAAGTTATTTTTGCTTAAAACAAGCTAAATTATCTGCCAGTGCAGTAAGAAAAATAATCTTGTTTTAAGATTATGTTTTTATTAAGTTTTTTTGAATTAAGTTTTTTTTTCTTACTGCACTGGCAGATAATTTAGCTTGTTTTAAGCAAAAATTACTTAAGTTACTTACTGTTTATCTGAAAACAAAAAATAATTTCTTATGTAGTTTTACTTCTCTAGTAAATACTTCTTGATTTAAGAATTTTTAGATTTTTGGACTGGAAACAACACAAAAATACTAAGTAAGAACAGCATTTTTTGCAGTGTGTATCTTACATTTTATGAAATAGTACCATTATTTAAAAATAAAGTTTGCACTTTGTTACTATTATTAAAATCCTCTATTGTTCATAAGAGTTTAAAGGTTTACATAACATTACTTTATAGTATATATGGCCACCCCACTCTAGTTTTGTGTCCCATCTTGGCCACCCCAGTAAAAATGTCCTGGATACGCCACTGCTACACAGAAGCAGCAGCAGTTCCGATTTTTAGAAAACCATACATTATTACAAGGAAAAATATTAACACACAAGGGAAATCATTGTTGTGTCCATGAAGATGTGAAAAAATAGGCATAAATCTAGCTTACACATTTACCCAAATGTTTATACGCCTGTTTAACCTAAGCTTATTTGGGTGTGTTTCTCCCATCCCCATACAATGTCACTTCTCTGTGTTTTACAGCCCTGACGAGAACGTCGGTCTCCTCGGCTGTGAACCGCTCCTGGCGTGCGCCTGGCAAATCCGCCGTTATAATAGCCATCCGCCATTGAACAAGCGAGCCTGCATTTAAAGGGAATGTGAGATGTCGCTCTGATTGGTTTATTTCACGTTATGCCCAAACCACACCTATGAGTAATGAAGCTACTTCAGACCAACCCATTTTAGATTTGCGTCGGGCGCAAGAGTCATTTATCCCGCCGGTATAATAGCAACAGCGCCCAAGACCAACTATAGAGAATCAATGTGAGGAGACTTAATGATTGAATGTATTGTTTTGGCTTATTCACAAAATCAAATTTAAGTTGAAAGAAGTAATCGGACTATACATTTTATTTACACAAAGACTTTACTTAAAAACTTTAGACCTACACTACCGTTCAAAAGTTTTAGATCTGTAGGTTTTTGCGCAGCGCGTCTGTGTTACACGTCACCACGTAGGCTCACTATTGGCCGACGCTGGTCATGTGTGTGATGCGTGATGACGTAGCGCAAAAACACTACGAGGCCCAGAGAGAAGGAAATGAATAGTGGAATAAAGTAGTTATTTTTGCGCACAAAAAGTATTCTCGTCGCTTGATATACTTAAGATTGAGCCACTGTAGTCACTTGGACTATATTAACGATCTCTTTAATAACTTTTCTGGGCCAGCAAGTTTGGGCCACCTAGCAGTCTATGGATGAGTGATCCAGCACTCAGATTTCATCAAAAATATCTTTAATTTGTGTTCCGAAGATGAACGAAGGTCTTACGCGGTTGGAACAACATGAGGGTGAGTAATTACTGACAGAATTTTCATTTTTGGGTGAACTAACCCTTTAAAGCCTTGCTGGTTAAACATTTCATTCACGTGCTGTTCTTACATGGGCTATTTTTCTGAGCGCATCAACCACTAAAAGCCTGTCAAACAGCGCCTGATTACTGGACTTTATATTTTGCGTCTTATTGCGCTAATACTGTCAAATATACACAATGTTTTCATGAACACAGTTGGTTATGTCTAAATTTAAAGTAAACTTAACTTTTTAATCGGATGCATTATGTATTTTAGATGCGTGCAAGTCTTTAAGAGACAGTAGCCTAATAGTGAACATGCTGCCCCTTGTCCTTAAAGGGATAGTTCTATGGAATTAATTTTGTTCCAATAATAATGAACGTAACTTTTCAAGAAACTAATGAAAATATAAATTGAAACTGAAAAAGAATAATCGCAGGCAAATTTTTTGACTTCGTTTTTAATACACTGCATGTTTTGCTAACTATTTCTCATATTTCGTTCGCTGATCTGAACTTACAAATGCGCTTCCAGAGATTTCATTTACGCTTCTGAAGTTTTCGTTTACGCTCCCAGAGTTTTCGTTTGCTGTTCTGACACATTTCTCTCGTGGGGGCGGGGCTAGTAGCAGTGTGCTCTTATTGGCTACTGAGTTTTTGATTGACAGCTTCTTCACCTGGAAGTGAAGACGTCAGTGCTGTGTTTATGTGTGGATGTGAGCGTCTGTAAGCGCAGCTTTCTATTTCATTTTAATGATATTAAGTTTATATCTGTATTTTTTTGCTGCTACACTATATTGTTGAGATGATTTCTTATAGAAGGAATAGTACAGACGAATGATATCATTATCATTAGCCATCGTCGCTATAAGGTTACTGGATAGCCTACTCGTGGTAAGTCAGATTTATTTATTTTTAATCAATACTATAGCCTACTAATACTATTTATAATACAGTACTGGCTTTTTTCAGGTGAGAGCCCATAACATTATACAGCTGTGTTGTCTTGATTTAACTTAGCCCAATCATTACATGACTTGTTTATCTACATTCGGTTACAGTCTTCGATTATATCATATTTCCCCCCAGCCACCCCAAACAACATTGTGCTAGAGTACTGTACAGTATATGTACTGTAGCCTACAGTACAAAAAGTACTGTATCAGTCAATGATGCCATAGGACCAGAGCGCTGTCAATCACTGCCTGATTCAACTTTGGCAATGTAAAGCCTTTTTTTACCATGCCAATAAAGCTATTTAAACCTGAATTTCTCAATTGCTGATTAATTTGCGATGCAGAGTTTTTGAAAGAGGAGAGAAACGACTTGACCACAGACCACGTCTCTGTTCATAATAATAAACACTCAATTATTTTGAAGTATCTTGAAAATTATTTAATTACTTTTGTGTGATAAAGATGACTGATAGATAAAGCTATTATATGTAGCTAGTATGAGTAAATGCTTTTTCTGTGTCCATATTTGACTAATAATAATGCCAAAAATTGCACTTCAAATGAACATTTCTGAGAAAAATGTTTAATCTTTAATAGTCTTTAATAATAAATATATGTCCAAATTAAAACCTTAATACATGCAAGTAATTATGACTGAAAACATCCAGCAACTGGGGAATACACAGCCATGGATATATGTTTATAGGGGTATACAGCCATCTACTGGTTACACAACAGTATTACATATGATAAATGCTTCATGACTCCCGAGGTAAATATTTAAGTTAGTACTGTAAAATCCCTTAAAACATTTATATAATTTGTTTGGAAAAAATATTGTAAATCTGCAACTTGTTACTGTATGTGGGGGTTCAAAGTAGTTTGTATTGTTAGATTATAATTCATTTCCTCTCTCATTTTCCAGGAGTGGAGCAACTTTTCCATAAACAAAATTCTGATGCTGACACAGAGGATGGAGTGATAGTACCAGAGATGTCCCTATCAGACAATAATCTTACTTTGTTCAGACACATCACCTTTGAATGACTGGGATCTTGATCTTCAGACACCTTGCACATTATTCTTATTAGTCTATGCTGATCTTGGATTAGCATACCAACAGCATATGAATGTTAAGGGCATAGTTCACCCAAAAATACAATTCTCACTTATTTTACTCACCCTCATGCTGTCCCAGATGCATTTTACTTTCTTTCTACAGATAAACACGAATTAAGATTATAAGGAAAGTAATCCATCTCTGCGAGTCCTAAAGACGCTTTAAAAACCACACACAGTGAGCGTGACGGTAATCCATGCGACCTCAGTGGATGAATCAATGCCTTCTGAAGTCAAACAATAGGCTAGATAAAAGAAATACTAATATTGTAAACTGTTTTAACTATTAAAAATCACTTCCGACCAACTGTCTTGCGTACATGGGTTACAATCCACTTGTATTATGGACTCACAGAGATGGATTATTTCCTTAAAAATCTTTGTCTATGTTTATGTGAAGAAGAAAGTCATATACATCTGGGATGGCATGAAGGAGTAAATGATGAGAGAATTCTCTTTTTTTGGGTGGACTATCCTTGTACTGCTTGTGTCCAGTCACTGCTTTGTTACTTGAACTGCAACAGGAACTGCTCAAAGAATCATTGCAACATTTAAAATGTATATGAATTTTTTTAATGTATTCTGTATTTGTAATTTTTCATTTTGTATTGTAATGTATATCAGAATACTGTACATGTAGGCCTATATTATGCAGTTAATGTTTTGTGAATTCTGGTCTTTCCTGTCACAACATAATTGCATCCAATACTTTCACTTTGATACTTGTGTATATGCTTTAGTGACAATAAAGAATGTAAATTTAATTGAATTCATATTTTCAATTACATTAATTTAACTGGTTGTATAAGTCACAATTGAAACGGTTGATGATTGTTAAAATATATTTACAATTTTAAATCTTAGAAGGTAGTATTAATTAAATGAAATAACTAAATACAATTATCAGTTAAAAAAAATGGCAACAAGAACATTCTTTGTGTGATATATGTAATGAAATGCCCTCTGAGGTTTGTATCATCTGACAGCAGGCCACGATTGTAATTTTCATATTGTTTAAATTCCTCTTATTTAAGTGATAATTAATTTTGATGGTGTAAATGTATATCATGCTAACAATGAGTAGTGTGATGGGCCATGGTTGCCAACCTTGATTAACATTACCTGAAGTGAAACTTTCTTGACGGCTGAATATATCACACACGTTTGCTAGTATTCTCTTTAAATTGTAACAGCTCAACCTAATCAGAGCCTAACATGCAAAAGAATCATCAGGAATAAACAAATATTCTCCGAAAACATTGGACACTATACAATATTTGAAGTATTATACAGTCCTTTAATGTAATATTACACCTGAATAGACTGAATAGATCTCTTGTGCTCCTAAAAGCTTCTGTCGACAAAGTAGTAGCAGCAGGTAAATACAGATAAAATTAAAAAACAAACCTAACTTAATATCATTAAAATGAAATAGAAAGCTGCGCTTACAGACGCTCAAATCCACACATAAACACACCACTGACGTCTTCACTTCCAGGTGAAGAAGCTGTCAATAAAAACCTCAGTAGCCAATAAGAACACACTGCTACTAGCCCCGCCCCCACGAGAGAAATGTGTCAGAACAGCAAACGAAAACTCTGGGAGCGTAAACGAAAACTTCAGAAGCGTAAATGAAATCTCTGGAAGCGCATTTGTAAGTTCAGATCAGCGAACGAAATATGAGAAATAGTTAGCAAAACATGCAGTGTATTAAAAATGAAGTCAAAAAATGTGCCTGCGATTTATTCTTTTTCAGTTTCAAAGATATTTTATTCAGTTTCAATTTATATTTTAATTAGTTTCTTGAAAAGCTACGTTCATTATTATTGGAACAAAATTAATTCCATATAGTTCACCCAAAAATGAAAATGTTGTCATCATTAACTAACTTTCATGTTGTTCCAAACCTGTATTAATTTCTTTCTTGTGCTGAACACAAAATAAGATATTTTGAAGAATGTGGGTAACCAAACAGTTGATGGTCCCCATAGACTTCCATATTAGGATGCTATGGAAGTCAATGGGGACCATCAACTATTTGGTTATACCACTCACTGCTCTTGACTGAAGAACTTAAATAGAGTAGTTTTATTAAGAATCAAGTTATAATGTATACAGTCAAGCCTATGTATTGTTTTATTTCATTTGTATATTATGTTGTGTACATGTAATGTGTATCTTTGGTCCTATTTTTTTATTAACAAAGATAAAATAATGACAAGGCTAAGTTTTTTCTTCATCCATTTTGGCCAAAAATGTCTGCTATATTCTATTTTATAGTCTTTGTAAGGCTTTGTTTTTTTTAAACAGGGAAATTCGTTTGGCTATAATGCAAAATAGTAAAACCAACATGAAAAAGAATCGTGATATATTTTCCCATATCGCCCACCCCTACTTCAAATGTTTGAACACTGCATTATTGATTTGTAAATAAAAATACAAAGCTGTATATTAAGAAGTGTGCATCTTAATATTATTTTCTTCATTTGCAGAGCTTGTTTTGTGAGATCAGACATGCAATGGAAATGAAAGTACTGTTGTTGTTTTTTCATATGAAAAGAGAGATCTCTCCTATTGAAGCATTATCGCATAAAACATGGAAGCTACACCAGAACTACACCATTTCCATGCCTTAATGCAGACTTTGTATTCATTCAAGTCATTTATTTAACAAGAAGTCATTCCCAACAAATTGATGCAGAACAAACAAGTGGATCAAAAGAATCTCCATTAATATTTCACGGTCCACTCTGTGAATTTAAAGAACCTTGTACAGAATCTGCATCAACATAAAAGAATGAAAAGGTTCAGTGCCCATACAATGACTGCAATTTTGAGAGCAGAATTTATTCTACAATTAATGCTCACAAATGTAAAGAACACCAATTAATCAGTCAGAGGAACCAAGCATTGCAGTGGAAATTCTAAATTTAGCTGCAAAATTACCACAAGACGTTACACAAAATATGTCTTACCATGAGTCAATGGATTCTATTGAATTTGGCGAAGATGAAAATGAAAAAGAGGACCAGACTCAAAATCTGGATCTTTTGCAAAATCAACTAGAACATAATTTAGGCTTGCTCCTCAAGATGCAAACCATTCTGCATATCTCTGATGTAGCAGTACAGGAAGTAATTCAACAAATGAACCATATCTTTCTTCTGTCAAAGCCCCTTTTGTGTAATGCCATACAGCAGATTCTAGATCAACATGGAGTCAGCGATAATGATTCTGTTTTGAGAGACATCATGAAAGCAGTCACAGAGAATAATTTGATCTTGAAAATTACTAATTCTGGTGAGTCTCTCTCTCTACAGTCAGTAAAAGAGCATCATGTTTTCAGAAAGAGTTTCCAATAGTTGTGCTACAGGATATAAGAGTTTATATCCTCTTTATAACAGGATATAAACTTGGGAAAGACTCACAATCAGTTGCTTATGTGCCAATTCTGGATATGCTATAGGTGCTTTTAAACAGAACTGATGTCTTTGAGAAAGTTCTTGCTCCTTTTGACAATGCAAATGGGATCAACTCTTACAAAGACAGCACTAACTATCGTGAGAATGATTTTTTGACGGCAGGGAAATTTAGGATTTTGCTTACCCTGTACACTGATGAATTTGAGATTGCCACAAGATGTTCAGTGTCTATTGGGTTCTTGCTAATCTTCCATCTAAACACCGGTCATCTCTTCAGGCAATTCAGCTGGCACTCATATGCAAGGCTAGAGCAGTAAAACAATATGGATATGAGAAAGTCCTTCACCCTCTTGTACAAGACCTCAAAACTCTGGAGAAATAGTGTCTTTTTGGAGCAGTTAGGGGAATGTGTTAAGGGAACTGTTCTCAATGTATCTGCTGACAATCTTGGTGCTCATTCCTTTCAAGAGAGTTTTATTGTGGAATACCCTTGCCGCTTTTGCATGGTGAAAAGGAGTGAAATGCAACAGAAATCAAATTAAAAGACCAAAATTTGGTAAAACAGTATGGTGTAAAAGGCAGGTGTGTTTTAAATGAGCTTGACCATTTTCACTCTGTCAGTGGCTTTCCACCTGACATCATGCATGATCTCTTGGAGGGTGTCATACCCATTGAAACATTGCACTGTGCCTCAATGATTTAATCAACAAAAAGTACATCGCCCTTGAGTATATGTGAACAGAACAATCAAACAATTTCCATATAAATTCATAGACAAGACCGATCAACCTCAGGTCATTCCAACTACATTTGCCTCAAGAGGCACGATTGGGGGCAATGGCCATGAAAACTGGGCACTTTTAAGACTTGTCCCACTAATGTTTGGCTTTGACATCCCAGAAAATGATGCAACATGGGAGATTTTAATGCTTTTGAAGGACATGCTAGAACTGGTGACATCCTTCAGATTTACTGATGATACTATTGATTTTCTTGGGGCTAAAATTTCAGAGCACAGAGGTTTGCTTTTAAAAGTATTTCCTCATTTCGTGTTGCGTCCTAAACACCACTACATTGAACATTATCCACAACTAATAAGGACATATGGGCCACTTAGAGATGTCTGGACCATGCGTTTTGAAGGCAAGCATAAGTTCTTCAAACAAATCATTTGTGAGACAAATTTCAAAAACGTCACACAAACTCTGGCAGTCCGACATCAGAGATTGATAGCATACCACGTGGACTCGTCATCCTTGTTTTAAATCTTCTGTCCAGATGGACAAAGTGGCATATACACTGACTTTTCCTGAGAGTGTACAGAACATGCTTCAGCAGAATTTTGCTACCCAAAGCACATCTAAAGTGTGCATTGATGGGATCAACTACAGTCCTGATATGGTTCTGTCTGCTGGTACAAGTTCATGTCTGCCTGATTTTAGGCAAATTGTAAAAATTGTCATCAACATTTTGTTTGTATGCAAACAACAGACAGCGTGTTACATTGAGCATCTACAGTCCTATGAACTGTGCAGCCATGTATCAGAAATGACAGTCACTAAGCTGTTTGAATTGAATGACCCTTTTCCACTGGCACCCTACAAAATTCAGGACAGGACATTTGTTACAGCGAAACATTTTATCTTGTGCTAAATTGAACATTTAAAGTGGAAGTCCACCTAAAAAAGGAAATTCAGTTATTTACTCACCATCATGTTATTTCAACCCTGCATGACTTTCTTTTGCTGAACATAAAATATATTTTGAACAAAGTTTGTTACCAAACAGTTTCAGTTCCCCAATGACTTCCATGGTAACCTGAACATGTTTGGTTTCCAATGTTCTTCAAAATATCATCATTTATGTTCAGCAAAAGAAAGTCATACAGGGTTGAAACATGAGGGTGAGAAAATAACTGAATTTCCACTTTTTATCCCTTTATTATTGAGAACTCGAGTGTAAAATTAATAGATTTTTCTCATTGTTAGGTTCACAGGACACAATGGAGACAAGAACTATGTGATAGTGAATGAAAATGACATACGGAAAATCACGCTGCATAGGAAACCACAAACTTTGGACACATTGATGGAACAACTTGAAGAGAAGTTAGGTCTTCCATACAAGTTTTCTCTTCAGTGTGAAGATGCTGATTTTAACAATGCACTAATCAGCCTCACAGACATTGCAGATTTACCTGAGAGGCCCACCTTAAAGGTGATCTCTCTTGTACCATCTCCTACACCAAGTACAGCTGACACAGACATTGTATCTTTGTCCTCGGTCAAGAACGGTCATCTCATGTACGCCAGGCTCAGGGGCCAGAGACATTTGAAATCCCCAATTTTCCTGTAGATATTGAGTTCCAATTGTGCCATGGAAACCTTCAGTACATGAGAGACCAGACATATGTGACCCTGGATCACAAAACCAGTCATAAGTCGCACAGGTGTATTTGTGGCAATAGCCAACAAAACATTGTATGGGTCAAAATTATCGATTTTACTTTTATGCCCAAAATTATTAGGATACTAAGTAAAGATCATGTTCCATGAAGATATTTTGTAAATTTCCTACCGTAAATATATAAAACATTTATTTTTGTGAGTGGATGCAGCAATATCGCGAACATAAATGGACAAATTTAAAGGCGATTTTCTCAATGTTTAGATTTTTTTGCGCCCTCAGATTCCAGACTTTCAATAGTTCAGCCAAATATTTTCCTATCCTAACAAAGCATAGGCTACATCAATGGAAAGCTTATTTATTCAGCTTTCAGATGATGTATACATCTCAATTAAAAAAAATTAAGTACAAATTAAGTTATTTAAAAATAATTAAATAAATTGCATTTCAAAAATATATCCAAATAGAAGTCTGGAAATAATCGAACAAATATAAATAATAACGTACTCATCCGAAATTGTATCCACGGCTGGACCACGTCGCTATTTAAAATGCAAACGTTCATTGTCGGAGTCCCGCTCTTCTTCTGAGGAAAATACAATATCTTGCGATATCGTCACTATCCAGGATGAGCTGAGGAGCTTCCTCACCCGTGTAGCATCTTCCAAACGCACAGGAAAGTGAATGAAACTTAATGATTTTTAGGGCGTTTACCATTTTGCAGATCGCCTCAACACATTATCTTATGAATAGCACGCTCTGCACGTGGGTGTGACCACATTAACGATAATCAGCTAAGCCAGGGGAAACTGTACATCTCTTTAGTTTCATACAGATTACATTTCAGGAGAATATTTGTTTTAAATGTGAATTGTTTTAATTAAAAGTAGACATTTCAAGCTTTCTTTAGACATACGTTTTATGTTTGTGTACATAAGTATTAGCTGAGTTTCAATTAATTATTCAGACGTCTTTCAGGAAGTTTCTTGCGGAGACAGCGACAGCTGAAAGCGCACCGTTTATTTTCTTTATTTGACAAAAACACAAGGATTTGTTGTTATTGTGAGTGTACACAAATAAAAGAAGACCCTTTATAGTTGATAAAGATGTATAAATACTTATATGTATGGCCAAAAATTACGGAGTATTTTAAGTTGTTTAGGCTGAGGAAAAAATCCAGCAGAACACACTGGCGCGTTCTTCGGGTTTAGACCACTTAACTGTGGTTTTGTGATGCTTCTTAAAAACAAATTGACATTTTCATTAAAGGGTGGAGATTTCCATCCCACCATTGACAGCTATGCAACTAAAAACTCTGACGCATCAAAAAGTTCTAAAGAGATCGTAAAACTAATCTAATCTAATATTCTGAAGAGAATTGATCGCTTTATAAACTAAACAGATTTACTTTAGGCTTTTATTCACATATAAACATTCATCAACACACACGAGTTGTGGAAACAGAAGCTTTTACTTGACGTGCAAAAAATGAAAAAAATTTGAGCTTCCGCAAGAACCAATGAGAACTGCAAGAACTTATGTATTTTTTTCCTAATTAGATGTGTGATTTCATGTTATAATACGAATGTTCGATATGAAAGTAGGATCGTCTCATGTTCGCTTGAAGGCAGCGTTATTATTTGTCTGATCATGTGATGTCAACATGTCTGTCCACATGAGGGACACGCTCCATGCCAAATAAAACCACTTTAATTCCTCCAAAAATATCATTCATTTCTGTAGAGCTGGACATTTTAAAGAGGACCAAATGACTGAGTTCAGCTTTGAGAATGAAACCAACCTGTTTGTTCCTCAGTTTCTTCTTGTTTCACTCTGAATGTTTCCTCAATCTTCATGTCTTCACTCTCCTCTTTAATAATCGCCATCTTTGTTTGTTCCTCAGTAACTTCTTGTTTCACACTGCTCGCTTCTTCAATCTTCATTTCTTCACTCTCCTCTTTAATAAACGCCATCTTTATAGTGAGTCACGTGAATCTCAGTCGCTTCACCAGGAGTTTTTCCTGTGTGTTTAGACAATATTGTCATGATTAAGATGAGAATAATTAACAGAAAGAAAAATAAATCCAAACTAAATCTCTGTCTCTCAATCAGCTCCCTAATTACTACAAATAACACAACAAAAAACATGGTTATTGTAGTTAAACCATGGTAATCACAAATTAACCATGGTTTTGCTACACTGTTATAGTTTAAACATTGTATTTGTAGTAAAACTGTGGTTATGCAAAATAGTAATCAATCCAAAAAAACATGGTTTTAACACTTTTCCAGACTAAAAAGAACATAAATTATACTGTTCATTTTATTAATTTGAAGCTGGTATTTAATCATTTGTATATTATATTGAATATATTCCATTTTCAAGAAACATTTAGAGTTGGTTTGTTTTCTCGTTGCATTTACACTGTTTTGACCAACGAGTGGCGATTCGAGCGATTCAAATTACTGAATCATTTGATTCAATTGACTCGGAGTATCAAAAACCTCATCATAACTTTCTTTAGTGACCAAATTCGTGTTCACGATAAAGTGATTCACGATATACACGCACCTTTGAGACGCACCTTTTCTGTTACTCGCGTGCTTTCCTCACAGAAAATAACGTTCATTAAAGTTAGATAAAGCAATACAATTGTACATTTAATGCAGACTAATTCCTTTAAGATCGCCTCTAATAATCACAAAATCAACTGAATTATTTGTATCTATTCAAACACATTAAATGCTTAAAAACACAAACCTTTCTTCAGCCGAATCACAACTGACAGGGGCTCGCGGCGCCGGCTTATGACGTCACCTTAAAATAAAAGTCCCGTTCACACGCTGCTATCTAAAGTCACAAAAGTACATAGAAATTTAAATGCAAAACACACACATAGTAAAAACAATCAGAAATAAATAAGGTATTCATATTTGAATCCTTGGAGAAATGCATGTTGTCTAATGATGCGCTAAAAGAGTTTGTAGCACATCTTGTGAGATTCTGTGCTGTGTTTGGGTGCAGAAACCATTTATACCAGGGGTTGGTAAACTTCTTTTTCAGTAACAAGACATTTTTAAATTGACGTTTGGATGTATTTTTCGAATGTAATAGTAAATTAATAATTATTATACAATAAACAAAGTTTGTCAAAATCAAACCTTTATTTGGGCCACAGACAAACACAGCAACAATATATAGGTAAATTGTTGTAATATGTTTTAGCAATTGTGCAAAATGAATAGTGACTGTGTGTTTTTCCTCTCTGAATAATTTTCCATGGCTTTGTAAATTAGTCGTGTAAAAGCAGTTGATGACCAGGATGAGGAGAAAGAGAGACAAAGAGGATGAACTGATGGAGTTAATCAGAGAAGAAGACATGAGGTTTCAGAGAGAGACAGGGAAGAAGAGGAGAGCCGGGAGAGGATAGACAGACTCTTCTCTCTACTAGAGAGATTGATTAAAAAAAATTTTAAAAAATAAACCGAGCAATTCCAAGAGGGACCATCGGTGCTCGGGCTCCAAATATATATATATTTTTTATACTATTACATATCTGATCAATCTCAGCATGTTTTAAGTTTATGTCGCTACAAGCTTAAATTAAAATATCTTGCTTTGCTCTGCACCCTGGAAGTGTTCAGTTAATTCTGCTAAACTTTAATTAGTAAAATTCAAAATTAAACTAATTCAAACTAAATAGACGTGTGTTTGCAAAATAAAAAAACTAAACTGAAACTTCTAACAAATTTGAAAGTGATATTAAAATTAAAAATGTAACAAAAAATATATATTTTTACAAATGCTAAACTATTACAACCTTGAGATGAACCTGGGGCTTATACTATGAAGCCGGTTTACCTATATATGTCATCAACTATATAAGTAACTTCACAACTTTTCACTTGCACTGATATAGCAAGATATTTCCTTCTTGCTGTGTAAATGCATTTATATATTTCATATTCTTCAATCTTCAGCAGAAGAGAGAAAATAATCTTGCGGACTCTCTCATATGAAGTGAATTGCAGTTTCTCTACGTTTCAAAGCATGTGATTGGCTGTTCTCTGCTGATGTCACACTGTCATGTGCATGCACTCCATGATCTCAGGATCAAAGCCTGAATTGACAGAAACATTTTATGATTAGCGTCATGGTACCAACAAAGCCTGATTGGATTGGTTTTGTTCCCTTTTGAAAAAGCTTTTGTCCCCTAGAGGGCGCTATGGGGAATGCCTCCAGCATGACCGGTGTCTGAAGCATGAGTCTAAACATGACAATGAACTTGACATTGGCAGGCGGCAGCCTATGATGTCACCACTGTTGCGACCATGAGTTTAAAAGGGCACCTGTGAAATACGTCATCCTCTTTCTTGTCTTCAGGAGACTGTTTGCGAAAGAAGCAGAGTGTGTCCTCCTTAGATCCAAACAACGACGTTATGAGCATGGGGATAAAATTGGCAAATACGAAAAGAAGATGCAGTGAGGTCGATTAATGCAATACGTCGAGTTGACAATACTGTTATCAGAGATCCTACTCTTATTAATCAGGAATTTATGCGATTCTATAAATTGTTATATACCTCCCAAGGTACTGATATGGTGAAAACACATACTTTCCTGGATAAATTGGACATACCATCTCTTACTAAAGTTTCCAGGGACAATTTGGAGGGGGACATCACTAAGGTCGAAATACAAGAGGCCATATCATGCCTAGCTGCTGGCAAATCACCTGGTTTGGATGGTTTTTATATAGATTTTTTAAAAGCATTTATACCCAAATTAATTAAGCCACTGAAGGATATGTATATGCAAACTATAGAGTCTCAACGTCTACCAGACTCTCTCGAACAGGCTATGATAACTCTTCTACTTAAGCCTGGTAAAGACCCTTGTCTGTGTGGCTCATATAGGCCAATTTCATTACTCAACTCAGATTACAAGGTGTTTGCCAAAATTATTGCCTTAAGATTGGAAAAAGAAATTTCACAGTTAGTACAGACAGGATTTATTCAAAATCGATGCCTTTTTGACACCGTTCGCATGCTTCTAAATGTAATTTTTTCCGCCTCTCAGGTGGACTATCCTGTTATTGCCATTTCTTTAGACGCCGAAAAGGCCTTTGACCGAGTTGAGTGGCTATATCTGCTTTCGGTCCTCCAAAAGAAGAATTTTGGCCCTAAATTTATTAATATGGTTAAGATGCTTTATAACCATCCAACAGCAGTCATTGAGACCAATAGTGAAATCTCGACTCTATTTCCCTTGGAGCAGGGCACGAGACATGGTTGCCCACTGTCTCCCCTTTTATTCGTGCTAGCACTAGAGCCTTTAGCTATTGCAATTCGCTCGCATGACGTCATTAGTGGTTTTACAACCCTTCAATCTCGGCATATAATCTCACTATACGCAGACGATATCATGTTGTATTTGATTAATGTAAACTCTACTATACCAGCATTGACAACTCTACTACAAGATTATGGAATCATATCTGGTTATAAAATTAATGTTAACAAGAGTGTCTCTATGCCCTTGAAAAGTTAAAACTCGATTACCTCTTAGAAATTTTCCCTTCGCCTGGAATATGGATAAATTCACATATCTAGGACTACAAATATCCAGAGATCTGTCTCAGTTATATAACTTAAATTATGCTCCTTTACTTAAAGTAGAAGGGGATTTAGATAGGTGGAAATATCTCCCTATTTCATTAATTGGACAGGTAAATTCTATCAAAATGACTATACTACCAAAGTGTTTATATTTGTTTCAGGCACTTCCCCCTGTTTTGGCAAAGTTTTTTTTAAGGAGCTTAATAGTATTATTTCGAGGTTCTTATGGAAAGGAAAAGTGCCACTGGTCAAGCTAAGTTCACTATTTATGACATTCCGGAACGGTGGACTAAAGTTGCCAAATTTTTATTTGTATTATTACTGTGCAGCTCAGCTGCGCTCAATTTGGATTTGGCGATCAAAATGCGCCTCTCCTCCGGCGTGGCGACAATAAGAGGAAGCACAAGTACAGGGTATAGCTCTTGCTGCAACGCCTTTTGTTCCTCTGAATTGCTTAAAGAAATTGACTTACATTTACATTTAGTCATTTAGCAGACGCTTTTGTCCAAAGCGACTTACAAATTGGGACTAAATTAAGCAAGTCATCGTGAAGAGGCAAAAAAACAACGCAAGAAGTGCTCAAAATACGAAGTTCAGGCATTATTCAGAGTAGCATAAGCCCGATAAGCGAGAATTTACCAAAAAAAAAAAAAAAATATTTTTTTTTTTTTTTTTTTATGAGGTTAAGTGCTCACGGAAGAGAAGAGTTTTCAGCTGTCTTTTGAATGTTGTCAGGGATTCTGCATTCCGGATGAGGGTGGGGAGATCATTCCACCAGCATGGAACTGTGAATGAGAATGTTCTGGAAAGTGATTTTTTGGCTCTCTGGGATGGGACCACGAGACGTCGCTCGTTGACCGACCGAAGGCTTCTGGTAGGGATGTAGACTTGTAGGAGTGAGTGAAAGTAGGAGGGAGTTGAGCCTGTGACAGATCTGTAAGCAAGCGTCAGTGCCTTGAACTTGATGCGAGCAGAGAGAGGTAGCCAGTGCAGTGAGATGAACAAAGGAGTGACTTGTACAGACCTCAGGAAAAAGATGAAATGCAAACAAACCTTGTTCAGATCCACTGCCTTTTATTATAATATTTTCCTACCCTCAGCTCTTAAAGATGGCATAACCAAACAATGGTATAACTGTGGTATTCAAATTTTTGACGAACTTTACGATGGGGATACACTCATGTCTTTCGAGCAGCTACAACATATATTTTGCTTCCCCTCTAAATTTTTCTTCAAATATCTACAAGTTAGACTCTACATTCAGACTCAGCAAGGTGGTCGCCTATCTAACCTCTCCCTTTCCCCCCTTGAGGACATCTTATCTGATAAAAAAGACCCTAAAGGTCTTATATCATTTATTTATGGTAAGCTGTCCCAGTTGATGGCTGGTAATCTCTGCAATGTTAAATCTAAATGGGAAAAAGACCTGGAGTGCTCATTCAGTGATGATGAATGGGAAACCATATGTGAGAAAGCTCAGACTTTGTCTGTCAATAGACGCCATAAACTCATTCAATTTAATGTGATACACAGAGTCTATTATACCCCAGTAAGACTACACGCCTTTAAAAGTAACTATTCAGAGCTATGTCCCAGATGTAAAGTGCAGAAAGGGACACTTTTACTCATGTTGTGGTTTTGTCCTGACCTTGAGGTATACTGGGAAGGGGTCTTAGAGATCATTGGCACAGTTGTCGGTACTAATATACTTAGGGAGCCCAGGCTTATCTTGTTGGGGGACACTTCATTACTGGATGAACGAAGGGGGATTAATCTGAGGTTTGTTAGATTAGCTCTTTTAGCAGCAATAAAATGCATAACATTGAGGTGGAAGGACTCTAAACCACCTACTACTTCTATGTGGACTACAGAAGAATCATCCAATGTACCTCTTGAAAAAATTGCATTTTGTTTGAAGAAACGTCAAGATCTGTTTGTAAAACACTGGGGCAGTTTCCTTTCATATATGGGTATAACAACAACAGGACAAAATACCTAAATTTCATATGACTTTAAATGCTTTTTCTTGTTTAATCTGTTTATGGTATATTAGTGGCACTGTGGGAGGGAGGTTTGGGATGTGATATAGGGTTGTGATATGGAAAGAATTATTCAATTTGTATTTTGTTTTGTTATATTTATTGAAAAAAAACCATTAAATATAATGTAAAAAAAAAGAAGAAAGAAAACAATTGAAATGTCTCTGAAATAAAAAAAAATTGAAGTTACAATAGATAATAAACTAACTTGGAAAACTCACATCAGACACATAAAAACCAAAGTCTCCAAAAGCCTTGCAATAATAAATAAAGCCAAACATGTCCTTGATAACAATATACTCTGTACCCTGTATTGTTCCCTGATTCTACCGTACTTAACTTACTGCGTTGAAGTATGGGGAATTAATTATAATAACTCATTACAGTCACTCCTTATCTTACAAAAAAGGGCTATACGTACCATACACAAGGCTGAATATCTTGGACACACAAATCCACTTTTTCTCATATAAAAGTTATAAAAAATAAAGGACCTTGTTAAATTCAACACGGCACAATTCTTATTTAAAGCATTTCACAACCTATTACCTGCTAACATACAAACGTTATTCACTCAGAGAGAGCAGTTGTACAGTTTGAGGAGCTATGGGAACTTTTTGGGGCTCGAACTCAAACAGTGTCAAAGCATTCACCAGTATAAAAGCACTCTATAAACAGAAGGTCTTGTCACAGTACAAGGAGGGCAGGGTTTAATTGTCTGGTGATGTATTCATGTATTCATAGGCTGTGTTATCTTACCTTGTCGGTATTCTGAGTAACATTGTTGGTATTACTATAATTGTATAGATGTATTCTTGTATTCATAGGCTGTGTTATCTTATCCTATCTTATCTTAATTTACGAGATACATCATAGGATCCATTAGCGCCTGCACTAAGCCATCCGGCTGATTTCTCTAAATAAGCTCTAACTTTAATAATGTTCAACAAAGGGGAACAAAGGGGAACTTTGGCTCATGGTGCAAAGTACCCTAGGTTGATTTTACTCCGAACCATCCCTTTAACTAATATATTAACTTTTTTACAAAAAAAACAAACCATCACTGAATTTTCTTAAGCTGGAGTGTGACGCTATTTTCTTCTGGAAACAAACTTTGTTGCATTATTTTCCTGTTATCTCTGTTAAGCTGCTTTGAAACAATCTGTATTGTAAAAAGCATTATATAAATAAAGGTGACTTGATTGGTGACAGACCATGAGCAGGCAACAACATCAGCAGGACAAGCTATGTACAAGGTCGTTTTCCCAGTCAAAGTCAAAGAAGGGTGAATGCACTGCAAAGCCACTTAAAACAGCCCCTTTAGATGGTATGTTATAAAATGAATTTTATTTAAATACATCTACAAATACACTTGACACATAGTGACACATTTGAGATGTTCTAACAGGCGTAGGTTGTGTATCAAAATGAATATAATAGAATTTCCTTCTGTATGCTATGTTTTACAGAAAATGTGAACGTCTCAAGCAAAACATCTCAAGCTTTAGTCAAGGGGCGGTCGAAATCCAACAAACTGTCCATCCGGATCAGGAAACTCCTGCTGAATCCGGAGCACAACACAGGATGGAAGAACAACCCTGATTTTCCGTCCTAAATAGCCCCAGCACCAGCTGACGAAGCTTCGATGGGCGAGATAACGATACCGCCTGTAAAGAGAATGGTGGACACAATTAACATTGAAGATAAAAGTGTAATAATTCTTTTTTTTTTTTATGTAAAAAAATATTTGTACAAATATTTTGAAGAAAAACTAATTTAAAATAAATAAAAACTTACCCTTCTTCTGTTCTACGCCTCAAATTTCCATAATCAGCTCTGTAAATGTTTAAAATGTTCTGCAGGGTGTAAGGATTCAAACAGTTCGGTTCGAAGCCTGGGTGGTGTGTCATGCATTTTAGAGGCCCTGAAACCTGATTCATTCGTCTTAAAACCTAAGGAAGACAAGCAACCAACTATTTATAATACTGTCAAAATTACAAGAGTAAAAGCAACTCATTTAAAAGCATCATATGACCTCTTTCATTAACCCTTGTGCATCCTTATGGACATTTGCGTCTTTTTTAGTTTAGTTTAGTTTTTTTTTATCATTTTGCCTATGCACACCTTTTGGCAAAGGTGTGCACTTTTATTGGAATTTTTGTATTTTACTCCCATTTCCTTTAATAAATATATTTTGCACTAGGTACACAAAGTAGTTACACTACGGACCTTAAGGACAAAAATATCCCCATTAAAACAATATTTAATCCCAGGGTCATTTAACTATAAAATGATGCAGTCTTTGTTAATAGGCGTTCATTTTGTATCCTTTAAATTGAGACCAAACTTAAGTCTGTGCTCTTAAAGTCTGTACAGTTTGTTGACATGGATATTTGTGTTCTTTAAGGACCTCAGAATAACTTTTTTAAATTGACACACAATGGTTAAATTAACCAAAAGTGATGTTACCAAAAAGAGGATTGGTTTAATACATATATACATCTTTTTATGGAGTAATTTATTGCAGTACCTTTGGTATTTCCATGCAGCAGACATTTTCAACTTCGCTGGGCATTCTATTACAGTTTTCACATCTGCACCTAAATAAACCACAAAAATACACCAGTTTGTTTTTAAACTGTATTTTATGTTATCACTTCAGGCAGTGGCGTGCACAGACCTCCTCAGGGGCAGGGGCCAAAAGGCCAAAAAGGGCACAAAAAAAAAGTTCCTTGTTTTTTTTTATCCTTTGTTTCCTTGGCATATGAAAAGACGTTGATACAATAAGAAGGCATAACACATCAAACGAAAATAGGGAAATTATGATAATATTACTAAATATTATTTACTTTACCAAACAAAACAGTTAGAATCAAGTTTTCATTTTCAAGAATCATTTTGTTGATGTTGTAAATTTTATGTATTATATGCATGAAAGTGTTAGCTATCGTGAAATCAGTAACGCTTTACAATAGCGTCACTTAGTTTCTTTAGTTAAATTTGTTCAAATGAACTATTAATGAATACTGGAATCATGGACTTAAGATTTCATTTCACTAGATCCATTTCCCTAAGCTAATAACACTTGCTATGGCCTTGGATAAAAACAAATGACATTGTCAGAATGCGGCTGAAATCGAGTTATACTTTTATTATAGTTAAGCATAGCTCACATGCTGCCGTTTTTTTTTTTTTTACAGTAGCATGGTAGGATAAATGTAACTTTTCCGTATTAGCTTAACGTCTGCTGCTTGTGTAGTTTAAAGACTTGCGGCGAACTGCTGTGTACGTAGCGCTGCAAAGGAAACATGGAAAGGCTGGCTACCACTTCACCTCACCAAAAATTATATTATATTTTTTGTATTATTATTGTTAGTGGCAATGGTGTACAAGTGTATTGTTATTTATTATAATAATAAAAATAATAATTATTAACAATTATCAGAGAGGGGAACAATACATTTTATTGTGATTTATTGTGTCCCCCCCGCGCACGCCACTGACTTGAAGTCGTTGCAGTAAAGAAGATACATTAAACCGTTATAACAATATATCTAAAAAAGGTAAGTGGTAACTTACCACTGTGAAACGTTCTGCTGAAGTCGCGCTTGCAAAGGTGGTTCCGATTCATCGACTTGGTCATCTGCATTTTCAGGATCCGACTCAGGCTCGAACTGGTATGGTAAAACTGATGACATAATTATTAATGTATAAGTATAACATAAATAAGAATCAGCTGGTCAATCAGAGCACTCAATTTTTGGAAGGAGGGGCTTTGTAGAAATCAGTGCATTTTAGAAAGACTTTTAGAAAGAGGAGCTACAATAATATACAGTATAGGGGCTTTCGCACCGGGTAGTTCTAGGAACTAGCCACCAGGGCAGTTCCCTGAGAACTAATGGTTCCCTTAGGAATGTTTTCTTGGTTGCATTCACACCGCCAGAAGTAGGAGCTAAATTAGTTCCTCCAAAAGGAGTTCCTAGAACCTGCGGTGCAAACACGCCAAAAATCTGAGTTCTTCCGCCAATAGTTCTAGGAACTGTGAAAAGGTTCCTCCGGTGCGAAATCCCCTCAAGTGAATTATTATTTATTTTTTTACATTAAAGCATGTTAAAAAAAATTATTACAACCAATACACAAAATAATGATCTTTGAAAAAAAGCATCATATGACCCCTTTTAATGTTACTCAAAATAATTGTTTTGTTTAAGCTTCTTCTGTATTCTTTTTCCTAATTGCTTGTGTGACTTCATGTCATAATACGAATGTTCAATGTGGAAGTAGAATCTTCTCATGTTCACTTGAAGGCAGACATGGGAACTTGGGACTTGGTGACTTGGACTCGAGTCGACTCGCTATTTTTATGACTTGTGACTTGACAAAAAATAAAATACTTGAGACTTGACTCGGACTTGGAAGTTAAAGACTCGGGACTGGACTTGACTTGAGACAGGATGACTTGAATGACTTGAGTGTTAATCACATCATGTTTTCAGTTTAAATATAAAATATATAAATTATTTAAAAAAATAAAGTTGATTAGCCAGCTGGAGCGCAGGCTGAGAATAGTGTTGTCATGACTGGATCACGACACTATCATCAGTCATGCCCTCTCGTACCTTACGCACACCACGCCCACTTAGATCAGATATCACATCAACATGTCAGCCGGAGGGGTACCGAGGGTCATCGCTTTCGGCTTCAAGAATTATTCACAAGATGGCAAAAGACGAACAGCGCTTTGCAAGACATGCAACATTAACAGCCAGACGATAACCTCCAATTTCGTCCGTCATTTGAAGAGCCATTCTGCCCAGTAAGTGCTTGTCAATTTGTTAATGTTATCTGGTTATCTGTTATTGGTAGTTAGCTAATGTAATAATAGCTAAAGTAGCCATTAAAGGTTGTATCAGCGATTTCAGGCCCAAAAAAGGCCCAAACATAAATGATCACATTCATCTAATCTTTCCTAACGATCCGCTAGCTGCCCGGCCCATAAGCAGGCCGTCAAAAAAACGCGTCTCTGTAGGCAGCCTTAGGCTCCGAGATCTGTACACAAAAACAATTGCTACCAACAAGTGTTAATCAACCACTCAAAGGCAAAATAAAGTGTTCCAACCAATAACCGTCGAGATGCGCGCATAGGCGTCGATTTCGGTGGGGACGCGTACCCACCAGATTTCGTCATGAGTCATTTTGTACCCACCACTTTTAACTTAACGTCCATAATAATTGGACTTTGGGTTAGATTTTTTTTACAGCTTTTTGTAATATTAACTGCACCATGAAATGTGGGATATACCTATTGAATTGTATATTATATTATTAATGTAGACAATGTATTAAAGGACTAATGGAATATAATTACAGTATTTAATAATGTATTAGGCTACTATTTTTCATTCAAATACCATAGAAAACAAAGTTACATTTTGCCATGATAGTGAGGAGCAATAGGCTATGCCTGGTTTTATCTGTGGTTATCATGATCTAAATGCATGATACTGGATGACCAATGGTTAATTTTAATTAAACTCAAACAGTCAGAATATCACATTTTACCAAATAAAAATTAGCACATGCAAAAACTAAGAAATTTATTTTTCTATTAAGATATTTACTATGTTAAGGAAAACTGACAAATGTTTGAATGTTCTATCTCAGATTTGTGAAATGTTCACTTGTTTGGCAAGTGTTCATGATATGTTCTGACAATAAAGAGTAGCCTAGTTTAAAACCACAATTAAAAGAGCTGTATGTAAGAAATGTATTTAAATTAATCATAAAATGGCCCTGATATGTCACTAGACATTAAGAAATCATGTTCATTTAAAATACTTATATCACTGACAACAGTAGTCCGGATATTGTCATTTAAAAAGTGAAGTTGCAGCCCTCAACTGATGTTGATGTTGTCATCTTGTGTTTTGGCCTGAAGCTCCACCCTCCACCTATCTACCAATCACGAAGTCAGTAGTGTTTCGGCAGCTGGGTTGCCAGCTCTGCTCTAGTTACCACAGCTACGTGTCAGCCTACGTTCCTGCTGGATCCTGCAGCCTATCTGGCAACCTCGAGTCAGGGGGGAGGGGGAGGGGATACACCGCTCTACAGTAATTTGAAAGTGATTGCAGTACCAGTTTTGGCCACAATCTTACATACGGCTCCTTTAACGCTCTGGTTTATACAACTTTCACTTAGGAGCCAAAATCTGCCTTTAAACTTGAAAGAAATAAAGATTTGACATTTACCGTGATAATTATCGATATCGACGGATATAAAAAAAATATCGTGATCTTTTTTTTTTTGGCCATATCGCCCAGCCCTAATTAAACCATAAAGCTTTTTCACATTAGGACTTATATATAAAGCCCATGAGAACCCTGGGGAGTCAACCCACAGCCGCTCCGCTGCCCTGCTGAAAATGTGAAGCAGAAACGCTTAAAGGAACACTCCACCGTTTTTTTAAATAGGGCTTATTCACCTTCTTTCCTACATTTAGATAGGTGGGCAAATGCATTTTTGTCTCAGTGCATGCATTGTTTTAGTTTGACAGGGTCGACGCTAGCTTTGCTTAATGAGGAATCCTTTGTTGCCAGCTAGCATGTCCTGAGTAAAAGTGATAAAAAAAAATTAAAAACCCCACCTAATTACTTCTTGTGCCCTGCGTATTCACAACGAGTACAAATAGGGATGCAGATTAACACTAGGCGATTTCCTAGGCAGATATTGACTTGGGACTATATTAGGGGGAAGCACAGGCGAAGTGGAGTGTTCCTTTAATGTCAGATAGATAACGTCCATAATAATTTGACTTTTGGTTCGATTTCTTTACCGTTTTCAGTGGTTATGAGGAGCAATGAGAGAGAAATTTGGTAATCATTGTTTAGGCTACATTAAACCACGTCATGTCATATTGTCAACATGGTACTTATGAAGCAGAATAGTGGGTCATATGTCTAATGCTTTTTGAAAACTTAAGGCTTTCTTCTTCATAAAACAAGTCGGACATCACATTTTTGTATACTTTTTATTTCTTTAAATTAGTAAGCTACAGGACATCGTCTTTCAAAACATGACCTGCGCGAAAGAGAAAAGTGAATGAATGCGTCATTGTACCCAAATGCACTTCCGAATGCGCCTCTGTCCCCAGCACATTTCAAACCAAACTGACGCCCATGAGGGGGAGGGAGGGGGGGAGGGAGTAGCGAGCTAGCTCTCTGTTTTGTTTGAACATCAACAGAAGTGACCCCGTTACCCCGCCATCGCTGATACAACCTTTAACATCAGGCACAAGTAGCATCGTCCACTAATAATAATCAGTGTAGAAGGGCCAAGTCTGGAGGATTTTGATGCTAAGCAAGATAGTAAATAAAAACTACAAAAAGTTTTTATTAACTCTTAATAAAATATCACTTTATTAAGATCAGATTCTGCAGGTAAAATTACAATAATAAGGTGACTTGACTTGGACTTGACTTGACCTACTACAGGACTTGACTTGACATAGCCTGTGACTTGACTTGACCAAGAAAAAAATACTTGGGACTTACTTGAGACTTGAAACTTACTTGAGACTTGAGACTTACTTGAGACTTGCATATGTGTGACTTGGTCCCATCTCTGCTTGAAGGCAGCGTTATTATTTGTCTGGTCATGAGATCTCAATGTCTGTCCACATGAGGGACCCGCTCCATGCCAAATAAAACCACATTAATTAGCACTCATATGACATTCTTCAAAAAAATTATTTATTTCTGTAGAGAAGGACATTTTAATAGGGATCAAATGACTGAGTTCAGCTTTGAGAATGAAACCAACCTGTTTGTTCCTCAGTGAATGCTTCTTCAATCTTCATGTCTTCACTCTCCTCTTTAATAAACGCCATCTTTGTTTGTTCTTCTGTATCTTCTTGTTTCACAACGAATGCTTCTTCAATCTTCATTTCTTCACTTTCCTCTATAATAAACTCCATCTTTGTTTGTTCCTCAGTATCTTCTTGTTTCACAATGAATGATTCTATCTTCATTTCTTCACTCTCCACTTTAATAAATGCCATGTTGGTTTGTTCCTCAGTTTCTTCTTGTTTCACACTGCTCGCTTCTGCAATCTTGATTTCTTCACTCTCCTCTTTAATAAATGCCATCTTTATAATAGTGTGTCTCGTAGACCTCAGTTGCTTCGATTTGTCCTTTTTAAGATAAGAATAATTAACAGCAAGAAAAATTCATCCAAACTAAATCTCTGGGTGTGTCTCAAACAGAGTTATTACCCCCAGCAGTACAAATTAAAGGGATACTTCACCGATTAGCATTAAGCTTTGTCTCAGTAGAAACCTGGTAGTATTTTCAAATGACCTGTTTCCCTCCCTCATGACCCCCTGAGACGAGAGATTTCTGTATTGTGTGTCTGAAAAAAAAAATTCCGACGTCGCAAAAATCGGCATTTAGCGTCATCGGAGGCTTTTTTGGCCAGAGGCTAGAGATTACAGCCAGTAGTAGGAGCTCGTTCCGTATGTTCTCAACCCGCCCATAGGGGGTGGGATCTCACTCACAGAATGTTCAAATAGTGTCAGCCATCTTTTTTTTTTTTAAGTTACAGCTAACAACTATATCACTATGTATAGGCTACTGTGTGATCAGAAATAGAGTCGAATATTAGCGAGAGTCTTACCTCTAGGCGAATGCGTTTAGTACCAGACGGCCCAGGCTGTTCGTCATCTGGGAAGGTGAATATAGATGGAATTGCGGTGTCCTTCAGAGTGGTTCTCTTCATTCCAAGGACATTCGGTTCGTAGTCTTCCTGCTTGAAATGGCGACTGCAAACCCTCTGGTTTTTCAGGTTTTCCAAATCGGTGTCCTCTCCAAACTTCGGGTGTTTGATAGCCCGCAGCCATTGTTTGCCCCGCTCCAAATGTTTAACCGGCAAATGATGGAAACTTACTGCTTGTCCTTTCCTGGTTTTGGCTGTACATCCCGGTACAAAGCAATTTAGCACCATTTCTATGGAAAAAACGCTAGTATTTAAATGATCAACTAACTCGTCACGGAGACTCACGCTAAAATGGCGTCTTTTCAGTTTCGAGTCAACTAGTAGCCTAGTTGTATCATTTCTTCCGATACTGCCCTCTGTAACCGGTAGGCGTGGCTTGGGAGTGGCCTTGTAGGGCAGCGAAGCAAGTGCATTCTGGGAGTTGTCTTTCATCCACATGAACCAAAAGTAAATTTTCTGGCCTTTCTCAGTCTAGAAGGCACCAACTTCTAAAATAATTCCACATTTCTACAACATAAATGACCCAATTTAAATACAAATTCATCTTTCCAGCGGTGAAATATCCCTTTAATAATAGAACAATTTATACATACTCTACATACAAGTTTAAACGTGGTATGATTTGTAAGTTGGTTTGTAAAAGTAGCAATTATTTACACGCGGGGCTCCAGACTGCAACCAATGGGTCTTATTTTGCAACCATTTTTCCTGCCGGTGCGACCAAATATTTATTTACACAACGTTGCCAAGCAGCGAATCCAAACAAAATGAAAGCGGAATGAAAATGCGCTAGTCATTTATGCTTCACGGACCAGTTATTAGTTCGGACCAATAATAGACAGCGCAGCACCCCTTGCCAGTCGCGGGCCGATCTCGATCAAGCGACACTGTAACTAGAAGATCCAGACTCTGGAGATCCAGTGAAGAAATCCATTGAATTCGCCTCAGAATTAATAATATTAGCGCTGCGAGATCCAGTGAGAAATATTCTGATACGGCGCAGAGTTCTCTGTTATAAACCATAGATATCAGCTCAAACAGTGCTGACATGGAAACCAGGAGAAACACTTATAGAATAGCCTGACTTCGTCAGACTTCGTCAGACTTCGTACTTCCGCTCTATTTCATTTCGCTCCTGTACTTAGTCTGAGACAGCTTCAGAGCTTTCTGTTTGCCACCGGTCTGAAAGCAGCCGGGCCAATCAATGAACAGAGGGCGGGCTGAGAGCCGTGACGTAGATGCTAAGCGCCGAGTTTTACATTGTAGGTTAGAGAAATCGAAAACCGAAACGACCGCGGAAATGGGAAACGAGACACGGGATGCAATTCGCTCTGTTATGGTGAACATTCAACTCTTTTTCAAACTGAAGCCAGAACAAGAAGAGTTCTACAATGCCAGAAACATCTGATTGGCAAATGATGCGTTTGTCCTTGTTTTCGTAATTGATTATGACCTAAAAACACACACACAAAAAACCAATAAACACAGATCAT
The DNA here is from genome assembly GCF_965113295.1 of Leuciscus leuciscus. Taxonomy (NCBI): domain Eukaryota; kingdom Metazoa; phylum Chordata; class Actinopteri; order Cypriniformes; family Leuciscidae; genus Leuciscus; species Leuciscus leuciscus. The sequence goes on along the minus strand of NC_138728.1, from coordinate 30,669,552 downwards.
AGGTGAAAATGTCATTGAAAAAAAAGGGAAAAAATATGACTAAGATAATAGATGAAAACTATAAATAGAAAGTAGAAGTATGAAAATGATTCTCAACTAGGCAAAGCTATGAAAGATTTAACAGAATAAATTGAAGTACCATTGTACTTTATGCAATATGTTAGTAAAATGGACATAAATTAATATTCCCATTTAATGCAATGTATCTATACACTCAGGTGTGTATACTGTATCTAATGTGCAAATTAATGTGTTATTGGAGAAAACTTTAATGAAAAAACAAGTGTAATATTTGGAGTAATCATTTCAAACATTTTAATAATAAGATGTAATATTTCATACGAATATTGATAACTTATTTCTATATTCACATGTATGAAATAAACATCCTGTTCTGTATCATTAAGTCATTTTTTTATTAAAAAAAGAAAAGTAAGGCCTGCCGTGTTTTTCGTCGCAGATTTAAACGTACCTAACGTTAGTCTGCATGTCTCTTTAACATTATCATATGAAAAAAAGTGACAGAAAACAAATGCTAATTTTACATTTAGTAGATTTGTAAACAGGTAGTTGTAGTGTTTAACCCACCTCGGTGACACTGCTCCGTGATCGCAACTCCGTGGACTTTCTCGGCTTTTTTATGGTCCTTGGAGTTTTAGATGGTGTATCTCGGTCTCTTTTATCGGTCGAGCTCGAACTGGCTAACGTTACCTTTTGACAGGCCAGTGTCTCCTTTCTTTTCCAGTCCTTAAATATTTCCATGTCATGATGTAATCTTGAAATTACGTTGCAGCATTTCCGACAAACTCGTGAGGAACAAAGAGCTGTGTTTAAAAGATATAATCCTAAGTTTGAGAGTTGGCTACAAACATTTTCTTGTTTCACTCTGTCAAAAATAAGTTTAGAGGCCGTGATTGTACCGTGTATGCGTAGATTAACTTCGCATAATCTGCAAAAGTCGTTTACAGCCATGTTCACTCCGGTATTTCGCTCGCATCATCATGTGTTTACAACAGGTTTACAGTGGAAGTTCAATCATAGATTTGAGTTCGATGCATGATGTCTGTGCGTCGATGCGGCTGTACAGGCGCATAACATACGTCATAACTAAACGTATCTGATTGGCTTACGGGTAACCAATGATTTTAAACTTCAGACAAGCGCCCCCTAGCGAGAGAGAAAACACTTTTCTATTATGCCATTCCAGACTCTCTCTACGAAGCAAAGCGAAGTAGCAGAGTCTGGTATTACCAGGCTACTTATAGAAGGCTTTCAGTCCGCAAATCAGCAACATTCACAATGGATTTAATGTAGTAACTGTAACCATAATGTGACAGAAAATGTCAAACGCTTACAAGTACTACTTGTACTATAATATCATATATACATTTTATTTTTAATGCGATGACCAACACATTTTTTGTTGTAAAACTAAAAAAAATAAGATGTAGGGAAACTCTTATTTAAACAAGTATTAATATAAAATAAATGAATTACCATTGTAAACAGTAGGATGCTTATTTGCTATTTTCACTCCCTAATATATTTTTTTTTTTCACTCGTTGCGCTTTTTAATTAATATTAAGACATTATGAATGATAATAATTAAAGTTAATTTCATCTACACCCTAAATTAAGCTTAGTGCTTTATTGTCAGCCCCAGTGCTACCAGATATATATATATAAAAAAAAAATTTTTGTAGAACTCGGTGTCTGCGGTGCTGCTGCCCTCAAATGTTAGTCTGGAGCCCTGTGAACTTAAAATAAAACTGCATATTGTAATATCTGTACGTTAAGTCTATTTATTATTAAATAATGTGTCAGTATTACAGTTATTTTGTGGGAAATTTGAATAATTGCATTGCAAGCTGATTTAAGGTGTGCCCCTAAATTTTCTGCTTGCGCTCCTAAAAGTTTCAGTCAGGGGCTACAGCGCTCCTAATAAAAAAAAGTTAGTCTGGAGCCCTGACACGTGTGTTTGTTTCCTAGTTGCATTTACCCTGTTTTGACCAGCATGTCTCGTCAGCACGCGGTGATTCGAGCTATTCGAATCAATGAATCATTACGTGAAGCATCTGATTCGGAGTATCAAAAAGCTCCGTTATCCCATCATAACTTTCTCCATTGACCGAATTTGTTTTTAGGATAAACTGATTCACGATATACGACGCGAAATTAGACGCACCTTTTTAGTACTGATGTGTGGATGCACTTAACTCACAAAATTAACGTTCATTAATTATAGATAAATCAATACAATTGTACATTTAATTCAGAATAATTCTTTTAAGATCACCTCTAATAATTATAAAAATCACCTGAACGATTTTTATCGATTCAAACACGTTAAATTCTTAAAAACACAAACCTTTCTTCAACCGAATCACAGCTGGGACTCGCGGCGCATACTTATGACGTCACACATTTAGACCAAAATAAAAGTCCCGTTCACACGCTGCTGTCTAAAATAACAAAGTGCAAAGAAAATTACATGCAAAACACACACATAGTAAAAAATAATAAGAAATAAATAAGGTATTCCTATTATTCAATCCTTGGAGAAATATATGTTGTCTAATGATGCGCAGAAAGAGTAAATAGAACATTTTATATGTAAGACGCAAAACAAGTCATGTTTGGGTGCAGAAACCATTTATACCAGGGGTTGGTAACTTCTTTTTCAGTAACAAGACATATTTAAAATGATGTTTGGATGCATTTTTCGAAAGTGCCATAGCAAAAACTGTAATTATTATACAATATGCAATGTTTTTTTATAAATTCAAACCTTTATTAGGGCCACAGACAAACACGGAAACAATATATACAGTAGGTAACATGTTCCAATATGTTTTATAAAATGTGTAAAATCAATTGTGACTGTGTGTTTATCCTCTTTGATTAATTTTCTTGGCTTTGTAAATTAGTCTTATAAAAGCAGTTGATGACCAGGATGAGGAGCAGAGAGAAAGAGAGACGGAGAGGATGCTGGAGTTAATCAGAGAAGAAGACATGAGGTTTCAGAGAGAGACAGGGAAGAAGAGGAGAGCAGGGAGAGGATAGACAGACTCTTCTCTCTACTAGAGAGATGGATTAAAAAACAAAGTTTTTTTTAAATATATTAAATGAAACAAAATGAAGTCTTTGTTAAAATGCATAGTTTTATTTACAGTGTTTTTAAAAAATATATAATTTACAACATAAAACAACATGAGTTTGAGAACATGGAAAAACAATAACACAAAATTAAAATTGACAGTAATGGAAAAAAACAGACATGGATGGGCCGCCACAGATCCTGGAATCCTCCGTAATCTATGCACTGTTGTTCATGGGTATTACGTGAGCAAGACACGACAGTTACAATATCATGATTAATATAAGACACCTATTATAACCAAATGACATTTATTTTCATATTGAATTTCACAACATACATTTATCATTCAGTCTAGCACTTTCAAATATGACAACTTATACTAAATAATAATACATTTACAGTATATAAATATAATATATATAAATACTCATTGATGTGTTACATACATATGTATATTTATATCATATAATTTAAGTGTCATCAGTGTTTGATGACTTTGCATCCGAATGAATACATTTTGTCCAGTGAAGTGAACACAGAATAGAGATCCTCAATCGGAGCGTAACTTGTGTAGATTTATGGAGTACATTTTTTTGACTGCTTCATTTTAGCCTTTATTTGCATATTTTTATTATTACATATCTGATCAATCTCAGCATGATTTAAGTTTATGTCGCTACAAGCTTAAATTAAAGTGTGTATGTCAGGTAAAATTTTTTATTTTTTTTATATATTAAATAAGGTTTAGATGTCTGAGTGAAAATGTAATTATCATTAAAATGATTACTGTAATTGCCCTACAGTAAGCTTTATAGCCATTTCTGTCAAGATCATATTTTTAAAACACAGCTGAGCTGTGACGTCAGAAGAGGGAGACGTGCCAAAAAAGTTCTATTCAAGTATGGAGAGTTTTGAGTCTGGGGAGATCCAAAATCCCCCTCAAACCTACGATGGCCCACAGCCATACAATTTTGAGCCTCCGAGGTGCGAGACAGATGAGGAGCCAAACAGAAATGTAAATAATTTCTATCGAAGAAACATAAATATCTGGTGTGAAGAGAACCAGTGGAGAGTTGGTCAGGTGTCTTGGTAAGTATAGGCATAACTTAGAGGTGGAACGGTACATGTATTCGTATTGAACCGAAACGGTACGGGCGTCACGGTTCGGTGCATGAATATACACAGAGAATACACGGTATAAAAATAAATAAAACTTGCATGCTCTATCAAGGAGTAAGTGCCATACTTTGCACAATGCCCAGGGGAATCTGACCTAAGAATGTTAAAAATGTAATTAATGAGTTGCAATGTAAACATTTTCCATCTTAGATGAGGCCAACAGTGCATTTACCTGCAGTCACCCGAGATTGCCAGTCCGCCGCCCATCTCCTTTAGTTCCCTAATGACCCCTGTCTGTTCATTCTGCCAGGCCTGCATAATGACTGGGATCGTATAGAGGTGCTGGTGGCGGAAGAAAGTCCTCGCACTGATGACCAAACAGTGTCAGCATCCTCAGCGTTTGTGTGGCCATACAACCCGAAAAATGTATGGCCCCACTGAGAAGAAGGTTGCAAACAGGCATATTTCTATGCAACATGGGCTGGTTCTGCCAATAACGCTCATAGCCACATGTTGCACAGACCTAGATGTATAGAATGGCAAAAAAACAAACAAAAAAACAACAACAACAACAAAAAAAACTATGCTAGGAGTCACAATTACACCTTGAAATGTATAACTCAATTTCACTAAAAACTATACGGTTTATTTAAATTGTATAAACAGTGGAATTTACAAACATCATTTTACTTGCTTTATTTTGATAAAAGCTCCCTCCTTCTGGTTCATGCTACCCTTGCTTTCCCCACAGCATGCAGGGCAAATTGTGAATAGAGACATCAACTGGCTTTCACAGACAATAAACGTATCAGCCATGCTGAAAAACAAACCCATTCCTGTTATTCTCTAACTGTCCTATCACAATAAAGGCAAAAATGCCCAACAAATATACTTAAAGCACACATTCACAGAACCTTCGAACCACAACAGAATTTCTTGAAAGTCAAAATCTAAAACCAAAGTAGTCTAATTGCCTTACTTGAGTTCTGGGTTAGACTCCTGTGGCAGTGATGAGTCACTCATCATCTCCTCCTCCTCCTCTGGCATCCATGACATATCATTGTCGCTGTCTATGAAAGGCCCCGTTTACACGATGGGAAAACGCAGATATTTCCCTGCGTTTTGGCCTGTCATTTACACGAAAACGCCGTTTTTATCCCAGAAAACGATTATTTTTAAAAACTCCGGCCAAAGTGGAGATTTCTGAAAACGCCGGTTATGTGTTGCCGTGTCAACTGGGAGAAACGGGGTTTTAGGTTCTCAAACGTCACATTATGCGCCAGAAAATGCTTACGTCATGTGAGCGCCCTATGTTTAGAGTTTGTTCCATACTGTCTATGAGTTTGTTTGGCTACTATTTGATCATGGATGCTGTTAAAGTGGTACTCATTTTTACTTTTGTGAAAACGCTTTTGGCCTGTTTGCATTTGCTTCGCTGTCTGTCCACACGAACGAACCTCGCGCCATGTCTATTGTTTTGAAAGGAACAGGAAGTCGCTCGTGCTATTCGTCGTTGTCGATTTTGAGGATTCTGATTGGCTTGCATGGCTTTATCCTTCTCCTTACACTGCCGCCCCTTTGTATTTATGCGGGTTGATGTAAACGGCAACTGTTTTTGAAAACGATATTGTGTGCACGATGTTATTTTTGAAAACGGAGGGGGAGAAATATTCGTTTCTCTAAATACCCGGCTATGTGTAAATGTGGCCAAAGAGCTGGTCTCATCATCACTTTGAACAGGACTGGGCAGAGGGGTTGAAGTGGTCTTGACTTTTGGTGTTACTGTCTGTGTCCCCACACTGACCATGCTTGCCCATGAGAAAGGAGGAGCAGCTTCTGGCAAAATGCCCAAGCCACTGGATAGGCACGGCTTAACCAGCCGCACAAGAAGGTGTCCAGCCGATTTACCATTGGCTGGAAGGAGAGAAACTCTTCATTCCTACACTCAAGAGTCAGGAGAGCCTCAAACTGTTGTAGAATGACATCCCCTAAAAAACAAAACATGTTACAAAGGGATTAAGTTAGAATTATATTGATGTATTGATCCACTTTATCCTCTATAAAGACTACAATAACATTTGGTTATGATGGTTTAAATTCAGGGTTTTCCCTAGGATTTGAGAGGGCATAGAAACTCCACTAAACTCAGACAAATACAATTTTAAACTCATGACCAGAAAATGAGTTAATCTGCAACACCTACATGATCGCTCATCCAGTTTGTTTTGTTGATTACTGTTGTCAGGATACCTTTCCATTTGAGACTAAGCTACCTTCTGATTTTTACATTTATTTTCTCAAATGTGGTTTATGTTTATGTGCTTCTTAAAATGTCATGCACCTAAACTTTATATTGTAAGCAAGGAAAACCCTATGTAAAATAATCCTAAATCATGAGCCACTGCACTCAGAACATGTGCAGGACCATTACAAGAGGAAATGGCAAAAGCTAGAGATCCACGCTAAAAAAAATACCCTGATGGGAAAAGAGAAAAGGTATATAAATGGAGCAAAGGTCTGCAAGATGGCACAGTTAAGTATAATGCTGTAAACACAGTCTAAACACACTTAGAGTTTACTTTGGACTTTGGTCAAAGCCCCTTTCAGAACTACTCCTATCAGCAGATACACCTCCTGCCAACTGCTTGGCCTGTAGAAAGGTCTGCACCAGACATTTCATTTGTTCCTTGCACTTTTCTGACTATATTAGTCAGCCCCTGCATGCAGTCCCTTCTAAACTCAAGGACCCTGAGATCTTATATTTTAGTGTCCTGAAGAGGGATGTACAATAAAAACACAAGTAAGTAGAATGTATAACACAATGATTCCTGCTTCTTGTATCCTGACCACAATTTCTGAAATTACTTTAACTACAACTTAAAAATGAACCACAATACCTTCAGGGCTTTCTCTGCACCTAGGCCGATGTAAATTTTCTGTGGGAGGAGCAAGTTCTTCTTCTCACACAAGTCCAGCTTGGTGAGCTGTAGTTTTGTAATGTCCTGCAGGACTTCTCGCTTCACAAACCGCCTCGGTACACTCTGTCAGAAGAAAATTCCAGATGAAAAATGTAAGTGTATTTTTCATGCAGTAATGTCACAGATTTATCAAAGAAAAAAATAAACAAAGGTTGAAGAATTTCATCCATTAAACACAACATAATACATCATACTCATACACATATATCTAATACATCATAGTAGCTGAGGAGCCAGACAAGCACACAAGTTATTTTTAAATTACCTTCATCAACTCAGCCAAATCTTTTGCAAGGAATGGCATCACTGGCTCATCCATCTGGTACCTCTTCAGGAAGGGCTCTAAAGTACGGGCGATCATCGTGAAAAAAATTCAACTTTGCCAAGATCAGGGGATCCTTTTGAGCGGCCTCTATTGTATCATACGAGTCTGTACCAGGGTTTGGCAGCTCCTTTTCTTTTGAAGTGAAGGCCAGACCTCCAGAGCTCTCTCTACCACAGGCAGGTTCTCCAACCATCGATGGCCACAGAATGATAGCGGTAACACTGATGACTTTGTGACATAGTCTTCCCTCCTTGCTGGAACGTTGTTGAAGAGTGTGTGCATTGATATTTACAGCTTTTCCACCTGCCACATGGAGAAACCTACCTTGAACGCGTTGTACCCACAGCTCCCCACGGACACCAGCTGAGCACCCCCATGCATTTCATTATGACCGCCGCTAGCGTAGCTAGCGAAAGCGGTCATATAGTCATATAGGGATTGTCAACGTTTTTTTTTTTTTTCGTCATCTACTGAATTTTTCGTCAACGATACCAGGGACACCGAAACACCGGGGAACGTGAAATTTGGTGGGCATGTAGCCCCACTAGACTTTTACGGAAAAATTTCGTTTGGTCCCCGCTGGGCCCCCCCAAACCCAAAAAATGCAGTTTTTCCTAAATAACTACCTGAACCGTGGCACCGAGGATGAAGAAATTTTTATGGTATGTTGGTCTTAAGGGCCCACATCAACCTAGCCCATAATCACTCATTTGTGATTTGCGCCCCTCCCATAAAAAATGAAAATGCAATATTATTCTGCTTTAATCGCCCCTATCTTCAGTTGAGATGTTCAGAACTGCACCATATTTCATGTGTATGATTAACTTGACATCCTCTGGGGGTATGCTAAGTTTCGTAGAATTTCATCCATGGGGGGGTATAAAATAAATTCATTTATGTGCACATTTAGTGACTGTACACTCATCGGCCTGTAGATGGTGGTGTTGAGCGAAGGGTTGCTGTGCACATTTAGTGACTGTACACTCATCGGCCTGTAGATGGTGGTGTTGAGCGAAGGGTTGCTGGTTTAGGATGATACTGTCACACACACACATGCAGAAATACAAACAAACGCAAGCATGCACACACACTGACATCCACACGCACAGACACACACCCATACACACACATACAAATCCACATGCACAGACACACACACACAAACACACGCGCACACACATGTACGCACGCATACATACACGCACAGACACACACACATACACACACACACACACAGACAGACATGCACATACTACTACTTTTTTTAGGTATACACATAAACACGCAATACAGCCAAATTGCTCCACGTAATTTATTTTTGTAATTTATTTTTGTAAAAACGCCAGTGCAGGCCTGAGCGGCGGTCATATTTTGTACCGCCATACGGTACATCTAGTTTAAGTTGGATTGGAGAAGCTCAAAGAACTTAAAATTCACATTGGGCCCATCCATCGATACAGAGACCAGCCTGCTGAGATTCAGCTGCTCCACACACTCCTCAAGGGAAAACAATAAAAAGATGAGGATATATAAATAAACCACTTAATTGATAACATACACACATGCACATACACACATACTTTTGTACTTTTCTAGTTCAAGTTCAAGCAAGTATCACCATGTTTGACTAGGCCTACATGTCTGTTTCTATCAAGTATATCCATGTGGGTTGTTTCTGAAAATACACCCACGCCATGCAGTTGATGAAACAAATTAAACGATTTAGATTTCATTGGGCTAGTTCTTTTTCTATTTTCTCAAAACAGTATGGCTAGAGTGGTGCAGAGTAGAGACCATTACATGATAGCACGGTTTCCCTACTCTCCAAATTGGTTTGAATGAATGGATCAAACACATGTTATAGGCTATTCATAGTTGTAGGTTTGCAGATGAAATTATTTCAGATATTAAAGGGAAATTCCACCAGTGGAGACATGAATATGTACTGAAAGTGGGTCATATATGTAGTAGAAGAGTAGCATAAATTTCTAATTTGGTTCCTTCTTGGCCGAGAAAAGGCAGAAAATGACTTTTTAGTGCTTGTGGATTGCAGACAACAATCCCCATAGTGCATTGCAATGCTCAGCTCCACAGGCCACTCCCACTGTCGAACTCAATGGTTAAAGTCCGCCCATCAATCTATCAGCCAACGATCTAGACTAGAGTTGAGCTCCACTCTACGCTACCACAAGACCGCCTGGAAATCATTTCACACACTTTCTAGTGAAGAGTTAGTTTGCGAACTCATTATTACTCCTCGTTTGTGTTTCGAAATGGTGTGCACTTGCATGGTACCGGGATGTTCAGCCAGCACAAGGAAAATACACGGAGTAAGTTTTCATAGATTACCCAAAGAGTTGGACTTGTGCAAAAAGTGGCTACGGGCTATCAATAACCCGAAGTTCGGAGAGGACACAGCCATTGAAGCACTAAAACATATGATGGTGTGCAGTCTTGGAACCCAACCCCTTAGGAGTGAAGAGACCCGCGCTTGTGAAAACCGCAATTCCATCTATATTTACCTTGCCAGATGATGACGACGAACAGCCAGGAACGTCTGGAACTAGCAGTTCTAGCAGCGCTAAACGCATTTGCCTGGAGGTAAGGTTCTTTCTGACTCGACTCTATTAGCGGCTAGCGGCTACTGAGAACACATACTGCCCTACAAAGCAAAAAGGCAGTAACTACGCAGAGTGCAGAACTGATCTGTGATAGGTCTGTTAGCGCATTAGGTCCAACCCCCTATGGGCGGGTTTGAAAGGGTGGGAACTAGTGCTTGTAGTCTCAACAGAAATCCCCCCCTCTTACACTTCCTCCGACAATGACGCAAAATGACGATTTTTGCGTCATTGTCGGAGGAAGTGTAAGAGGTAAATACGGATTTCTCCCGTCTCAGGGGAAAATGAGAGAGTGTTGCACGACCATTCAATAGTATGACTGGGTTTCTAACAATGCAAAGCTTAATGCAAATGGGTGGAGTGTTCCTTTAAATGCAGCATTATAAATCATATGTTTAAAGATTAAACTTTAATTGCTTTAAAGTGCTTTAGTAAATGAAGTGTGATCCCAGGTACCGGGAATGCACCTTGTCGTCATCCAAGAACCGAACGTGTATGTCCAGCTGTTTCTTCTTGCTTGTGTGATTTAAGCTTTCATCAAACATGAGAATGTAAGGCCCCGAGACCTTGAAGACAAGGTGTTTTTTAATATATTCTGCCAAGCCAAACCGGGTGATGTATGAGGTCTTATCTTTCCCGCACGTAAAGGTCTTGGCTATGTCAGAGTCTTTATTTAATAAATAAATAATAAATATAGCAGACAATAGATAATCACGACTGGAGCTCGTCTCATAAATGAACTGAAACTCACCGAAAACATGGAGATTTTTTTTCTTTTTGGGGGCATTTTGTTTGCGTTCAGTCTTTCTCAGTTGTCTTTAGGTTAATGTTTCAGTTAACAGTTTTTCAGTTGTTTTCAGTAATTTTTTTCAGAGGTAGGATAGAGGAGCAGCATAGAGTACTCTCGCGGCTGTAGACGGTAATGTTTTCTCTTGGTTCATGTTAGTCAGTATGGATTAATTTTGAAGTCGCACCTGACTATAAGTCGCAGGACCTGCCAAACTATGAAAAAAAGTGCAACTTATAGTCCGGTAAATACGGTAACTTATTTTCAGTAGAGTTGATGCAGCTGCTTGGCAGCGGCTCCCTGACCAATTCCCCTGAGAAAGGACCTCCTTTCCCAGACGAAGGGGACGATTTGGCACCCCCAACCTGAGGGCACCCCCACTCCACCAGATGCATGGCCTTCTCCTGGGCATGGTCCAATGAAGTATCCATTGGCGACATCTGTGTGGTGGCAGGCTGGTCCTCGCCATCCACCTTCACCAGATTTTACTACTTGGCTGTCCCTACTCTGCAAGCACGGGTGTCTGTCTGTTTAGCTGGGCCTTGACCACTACGCAAGCTCAACCCACTCAGAACGTTATTCCTCATGGTCTGAGCCCATTAGACTTGGGCGAATGCCCTCGCCCTATCTTACCCTTGCTGCCTTCAAGGCCCTTATCCTCAAGAAGTGCCTCAGGCCAGTGCCATAGAACAATCGTCGTTCTGTGACTATGGCACGGCGCTATTGGATGCACTCCCAAAGCGTCAAATAACGACGCAATAAAAATGAATATTTTCGATAGGGAACGGGTATTGCGTAGCTGGCTGTGCTACTACCCTGCACAAATCAGTGCTCAACTATGGCGAGATCAGCCCGTTTATATATACGTTATATATACCATTTCGGTGGACTGTAGCACCATAGGTTTGTGCTGTTTCAGTATTTCAAATAATGACGCTATACTTGTTCCCATCTCATGGAACCGAGGTTACGTTAGTAACAGAGTACGTTCTTCTGCTCTTTTTCCTCTTGTTAGCAAACAGCATTGCCACTTGAGCACCCTTCTGGATTGAAGTGTGCACCAAAGGGTAACGTCCAATACGTGACAGTTCGGGATGAATACATGTACCGTTACACCCCTACCATATACAGCACTGGTAAAAAATAAGTATTACAAAATTAGAAGTTTCTCTGGATGTACTATTTATATGTATGTTTTTGGGTAAAATTCATATTTTTGTTTCATTCTATAAACTACTGACATTTCTTCCATATTTCAAATAAAACGTCATTTAGAGCATTTATTTGCAGAAGATACAACTGGTCAAAATAACAAAAAATATGTTTTCAGACCTTGGTTAATGCAAAGAAAACACATTTATATTCATTTTTAAACAAAACGATACTAATGTTTTAACTTCAGAAGAGTTAAGAAATCAATATTTGGTAGAATAACCCTCGTTTCCAATCACAAATTTCATGTCTTGCATGCTCTCTACCAGTCGGTTACATTGCTGTAGGGTGACTTTATGCCACTCCTAGCACAAAAATTTAAGCAGCTTGGCTTTGTTTGATGGCCTGTGACCTTCCATTTTCCTCTTGAACAAATTTTGTTCAGTGAAGTTTGGGTCTAGAGATTGGGTTGGCCATGACAGGGTCTTTATCTGGTGGCCCTCTATCCACACCTTTATTGGCCTGGCTGTGTGGCATGGAGCATTGTCCAGTGGGAAAAAAACAATCCTTCGAGTTGGGGAACATTGTCAGTGCAGAAGGATTTAAGTTTTGTAATGGCTTTTGTAAATGGCTTGATTCATTCGCCCTTCACAAAGTTGGATCTGGCCGATTTCAGTCTTTACTGAAGAACCCCTAGTTCATCCACCAAATTTCACAATGGATGCTGCACACAGGTGGTGGTTGAGGAGAGCCCCTGGATATGATTGTAAAGCACTTTGGGTGTAGAGTAGTACATAGTAACGCACTATATTCATTACTTCAAGGATGCATGGACTCTTCCTGTCACATGAGCGATCACGTGACAAGTGTAGGAAGCAGCCTCTCAAGTTTAGAAGGAGTAGTGTGGCCTAACAAGGAGGCCTGACACCTAAACCAGGAAGCAGGTCGCTGTTTATTTCTTGCCTGGGACGTGAAGTATACATTGTGGATTTATTTACCAACCGGGACTTGCATTTGGATTCACACTTTCTTGATTGTATACACAGATGGACACTTTGGACTATTACACACGGATTGCCGTTGGATTGTTTTATAGTATGAACTATATCACTGTATGACTATGTTTTAAACAGTCTGACGATTCTTGATACTGTGTTGATTTAGGTCTGTCATTGGTTTGTGTAAATACAATTGTTATTTAATTTTTTTCTGCACCCCAACATTCAAATATTTTAAACAATTACTGGTTTTTAAATTGTGTAGCCTCTTCCGATAGGGCTGAGTGTTATAATCTGATATGGGTCACATTTAAAAGGTTATGTTAACATGATTTTGAACATAGCCATAATTTTACAGAGATTTTCTGGTGCCATTTTGATTTGCAGAACCATTTAAAAGTACATGCACACAAATAAGGTCTGACATAGGTATGACTTTTCAGGTGTGTCTGTAAATGTGATGGACTTTTCATCCAGTGAATGTGCAGATGATTTTTGAAATTGCTCCTTTTTCTAAATCTCGTCACACCGATGAACACTGATGTGTCTTTCCAGAATGAGTTTGGGAATGACGTTTCAGGTCTCTATGATATGTGAAACCAGGGGCGTCAGAAGCAAAAAAAATGTGGGTGGGTCATCCTCCAGAATTTTTTTTACTGGAGTAGATTAGGGGTGTTCCTGAAGCCAAAAACATTATCTAAAATCTATGCAATAATGAGTGAAGGGAATGAGTGAGATTAAAAATGAAACGAGCGCAAATCTGTCTATGCATGCATCTCTCAGAAATCAGAGCTTGACAAGAGTAGTATCAACTCAAATAGGCTACTACATCATATTTCTACGATATGATATCGTATATTATAATTATTGTATATTTAAATGATTTAAGCCTTGTACAATATGATACTCGAATGAATGGAATAAGCACAGCACGATCACAAATCAAGCGTTAATTGCGTCTCTGTCTCCGTCTCTCAGCAACCAACCAGCTCTTATAGCCTATAATCAACTAAGATTCATAATACATGAATTACAACTTGATGTGTCTATTTAAATGTTTTAAACTTCGTATTAATGTGATAAACTACATGATAGATTTCTTTGTCTCACTCTCTTGAAGCTGATTCTCGCTGTGCGTATTTGGCGCTCGAACTGTGAGTTTTTTTCCCCTCTGCAACTGGCTGCGCGTCTCTCATTTTATTTCGACTCTCAACTGTGTGGTTACAAAGTATATTACAATGGCATCGAACACAGATCAGCCAATAATAAGCAACAACTGGAAGTGTGCGTTTTTATAACATGTGTTTTGACACTTTTGTCTGGCTATAGCATGAGAATTTTTTTTTGCATAATGCTGTCATCAAGGCAACGTCTTTTTAAGAGACATTCCTGCTTATTTCAGCAAGACAGTGCCAAGATTCATTCTGCAAATGTTACAACAGTGTGGCTTCACAGTAAAAAGAGTTCAGGTACTAGCAGTTGCGCAAAAATGGGTATGCGCTATATGCAGGCTATATGCAGGCTATATGCGGCGCATAGGGGCATATTGGTATTTTCTATATGCTGCTGTTGTCCGTTTCTAAATCATTTCTGCATTTCTTCAATGTTATTTTAGAGGACTAACAGGCTAGAGTGCCCTCCGGGTGTGTGTGTGTGTATGTCTGTGTTCATCTGAGCCTCATTGGTCTGTCACTGATCGTCAGTGTCAGAATATTTGAGATAACCAATAAAATCAAAAGTTGGCGGGCTTTATGTTCACAGAAGCTGCTGAGCGCGAATTTTAGCAGAGTGACTGACGCTTCAGTTTACGGTCAAGTGCGAGATGTAAGTAGCTAAACTAAACATTTCATATTCATTTGAGTGTTTTAGGTCATAAATGTTAAACGAATGACAGAAATAATCAGGCAAACTAATACACTTTTGTCGAATTTCGCCAATTTGAACTGAAAATAGGCCTATGTAAAGTGACGCATGTAACGTAGCCTAATAATGAGTTTACTGTCATCGTGAGGTGATATGAAAAATTAACAAAGCCGTTTTCATCTTGTTAGGCACAAGATTAATAATGAATGTGTACATATTGAGAATTAATATAGTACAATTTGTAGCCTTCAGCAAATAATAATAAAAAAAGCTCAGCTTTAGGAGGGGAAGAGACAGGGCAAGATGAGGAGACTAAGAGAAATGAGGAGAGAGAAGGTAACGTTATTGACAAATAATCTACTGCCCGCTAACATGGTTTTAAAGCTATTTCTTATACTTTTTTTGCCCTTCAAACATCTTGAAATGGACATCAGAGAAATAAAAAATTTAACTCCCTAACAACCTCAAATTTAGGACCTCTTTGATTTTAAAGCCCTGTCTAAGGCCCTGAATTAGGCATAAGATCAGTAATGAATGTGTACATATTGTGAATGAATTTAATAAACTTAGTTACTAGATTCTGAGAAAATGATTCATAAATCAACCTATCAGTTGACCCTATGTTTACTTTCTTCACTGACAGAGTAAAATGAAAAGCCTATATCAGTCAAAGCTCAGCTTTAGGAGGGGAAGAGACAGGCAAAGAGAAAAAGAGTGTGATGCTGATCTGATGAGGAGAGAAAAATAATCAGCTGCCCACATGGTTTTAAAGCTACTGTTATACAATTTTTTGGCTTTCAAAACATCTTAAAATGCACATAATGTAGATCAGAGAAATCACAATTTTCTCTGAATCCGCCTAACTAGCCTACCTCACATTCGGGACCTCAGTGATTATAAAACTCTGCAATATGTATGTTAATGACACTAGTTAATAGTGAGCATTAGACCCTAAACTAAAGTGTTACCTTTTAAAAAAAAAAAATCCTAGAATCGCCCCTGGTTATTGGTCATATTTTTCACTAGTCTTCTGTTTTTATCATTCTTTTTTATACAAAATTATGTAATTTATTTTGATTTAAAGGGGTGTTTGTCTTTTCTTCTTTCACTAGTGACACCAAACATAATAACAAAAATATAGATTTTGAGAAGAAAATTGGGGGGGGCGCCAAAATTGTTGCTGCATACCCCTCTGACACTGGGTAGTTGCGCCCCTGGGTACTAGGCTGGCCTGCCTGCAGTTCAGACCTGTCTCCTATTGAAAATGTGTGGTGCATTATGAAGCAAAAAATACAACAACAGAGACCACAGACTGTTGAGTACTTAAGGTAATTTATCGATAAGAAAGAAACTTTAACTTCAACAATTAGTGTCAGTTCCAAAACACTTAGACACTCTTGTTAGAAGAAAAGGTGATGTATCACACTGAACATATTTTTACAAAAAACAATAAAGTTTATCACTTTGAACATAAAAATAAAAAAAAACATTGTGGGACTAATAAAGGATTATTATCTTATTAAATATCTGATCCTTAAACTGTAATCAATTAAATTTAGCCTAGGTTGAAAAGTGTTTGCAAGTCATTGCATTGGTTTTAGACTAAATGAAGGCCCCAAAGACATTCCTTCTATTATCATTTGCAGAGATAAAGAGCTGGCAAATCTCTCTTATGTCAATTTGATCAAGTTTGTCTTGGTGGATGTGGCAGACGCCCACACTGTTCAGACGACGTTGACTCATGGTGGAGCGGAGCCATGTTTTAAGCCTTCTTAAGGCACTGAAACTCCGTTCGGCTTCAGCTGAGGAGCATGGCACTACAAGAAGAAGTCTAACCAAAGACTCTACTTGAGTGAAGAGAGCACGGACTTCTGGCAGCATGGCTCTGAGACTGTTTACTGCATCAGTGATGGTGCTAGATGGATATTGAAGTTTAAACATTGCCAGCTGTACCTCCAGGGAGTGGTGGTTAATTTCTGGGTAAAGACTGACAACATCTTCCATCTTTCCTTCGACTAGCACACTTTCCAATTTTTTAAGGGTAGCGAAGCTGCTCTGGTCAAAGTGCATGGTCAACTGTACATCAACAGCATCTAATACTTTGAAGTATTCTACTCTATAGTGCTCTTCGGTGGACGCTTTACGCTTAATCTGACTCTTAATTACGCTTAATCTGACTCCAATTTCAAATGATAGTCAAATTTAGATTGTGTTTCTTAATAGAAAATATTGATTATTAAGTAATTTAGATCTTTGATTACTCTGGGTATCCCATCATTTCAAATATCCATTCATTATTGACCCGGTGTCGCTTTAAGACGTCACGTCGTGAATGTGCGCTCACGATCACAAACCAGACAGTTCTGAAATAGTCAGAGGGTGCAGTGCAACTATTTTACCCTAAGCGGCCGCTCACTCATAACAAAGGTGTAATTTTTTTAAATAGTTGCGAGCTTGCAACGTGCTAAGTCAGTGAGTGATAGTCAGAAATCAGAAGGTCTCCTTAATGATGTGCCCCCATGCTCCATTCATTAGTGCCTTTGGTTTGATCTATCCTGGACAGAGATTTGCAGAAACACCAGACTGCACATTAATCTACTAGGAAAAATGATTTCAGAATACTTCCGAATAAATCAAGATGTAACATTTATTTGTGAGGTAAAAATGTATCATTCCAATTACACAAGTGATTAAAAGCCAATTCAGAAATAATAAATACATGACATCAATTACTCAAAGATGAATCTAAAAGTAAGCAATGCATTCCTGACAGAAACACAGTGGTGTGTGAGTGTTTTTTTTTTAGAGTTTGTTTTGGGTCAATTCCTGTTCCCCAGGGGGTAGCACCTGGTTTCGGGGGAGAGGGGAGATATCTTGAGTAACTTGCCCAACACAATCAAATCAGTTTAAGTTGAGAAAGAGAACCTTTCATAATGTTTTTAAAAAAATAAATAAAAATAAAAACTTACCTGAGACTCCCTGTCTCTCACTGTCTGTGCCTGCCTATCTGTTTGTGTACTACTGCTACCTGTTGTCTCCTGCTCTGCTGCCTAAGGACAAATGCATTTTTCTCATATTTCTTGTGGACAATTTTTATTTTCAATTTAATTCTTTGAAATAATAGGCTATAGGGTTCTTACTTTGCATTTTGGTGCACTAAAAAATGTCCTGATGTCTGTCTTTCTTTTTTCTGCCATGATGGTTGGCTGGCTGGCTGGCTAAACACACACACACAATGTTCAGGTTATTTAGAGTAGCAGAAGGACTTTGTTCTATCATATATTACCTTCTATAATTGGTTTTAATGTTGCTAGTCAGTGAGGATAACCATCCAGTGGTGCCTTAGCTTTAATATCAATATCAACATAGCACTGGTACATTTACATTTATCTGACGCTTCTATCCAAAGCGACTTACAATTGCTATATATGTCAGAGGTCGCACGCCTCTGGAGCAACTAGGGGTTAAGTGTCTTGCTCAGGGACACATTGGTGTCTCACAGTGGATTCGAACCCGGGTCTCTCACACCAAAGGCATGTGTCTTATCCATTGCGCCACTACCACCCCTACCCCTGGTACAACAACTAGCTTCTCTCATTGACCAGGATTCAAAGAGCTGCAACACTGCACTGGTTGATTGATGTACTGAAGCTATAGCTAGCTAGCAAAAATGACAGATAACTGTAAGGGTTATAAAACAAAATAGTGTAAGGCCGTGTGTCCACCAAAGCGTTTTTTTTTTCATGCGGCTGGCATGTTTTTTCAATTGTTTTCAAACGGAGCGTGGCGTTTTTACACAAGTTCAACTTTAGGAAAAACGCAGCGCTTATCACTGTCACTTTTTATCCAACCGATCAATCACAGTCGAGGAGGGGCGGGACAAATACCACACCAACCAACTGTCACAAGTTCACAACATTATTTATGTACAACATCAACCAGCAGAGCTAACAGAACAAAATGGATGAAAAAAATAAATATTGCTGGTCTCCGAACATACGTCTATACCAGATGACATCCGTACTATATAAACATTGTATGAAACAAATTATCTGCGAAATCAGTTACAAGTAAACTGTGCCGCGGATATTCTGTATATCATAGCAACCAAGCGTCTCAACTGAAAAAACGCTGCGCTGCCAAACACTTAACTGTTATTAAATGCTGCAACAAAGACTACATGATGCCCTTAAAAGCTACAGGCGAACAAATTATGAATGAACATTCACCTCAAATACCAGCTTGTTTAGTGATAGTGTGTGAGCAAATAACAGCCGGACCCAACTGAGCTAGATATCAAAGACTAGAAAGACAGTCTATTCTATTACTTATGAATGGGAGAAACTGTCCCGCGACTCCCGCCTTTCTAGGTAAAAGAGCCAATCGCTGATTGGTAAAGTCATTGCGTCACTGCATCGATCTGTTAGAAGCTCCAGTTCCCATAGGAACCTGAGACTCGCGCTTAGGACAGCACATGCGCATGGGCTCATCTAGCCTGTAAAGTAAGGGTTTGGTGTGAGCCAAGTGGAATGGATTTGAGCAGCAGGGTGGAAATCAATGCTGTAGCTAAATCGCGGAATGGAGTTTAATGTATTACGGCATTCCTCAAGTGGAATGGATTTGACTGACAGCACGCTGAAAATGGAACAGACATATACGCTGAATTAGAGATGGTAAAAGTGAGTGGGTCTAATATCATTGGTCTTAAAAAGTGGGTCTTGACCCACCCATATACAATGGTTCCGACGCCCATGTATATATATATATATATAGATATAGTTGCAGAGAAAGGTGCGTCTTCAGCCGTTGCTTGAAAATGGCAACGGACTCAGTAGCTCGAGTCGAGTAAGGCAGATCATTCCACCAGCAGGGAACAGACAAGGTAAAGTTCCGAGAAAGAGATTTTGTGCCTATTTGAGATGGCACCACAAGACGATGTTCACTTGCAGAGTGCAAGTTTCTGGATGGCACATAAGTCTGAAGTAATGAGTTTAGGTAATAGGGAGCAGAGCCAGTGATTGTTCTGTAGGCAAACATCAGTGACTTGAATTTGATGCGAGCGGCAACTGGCAACCAGTGCAATTTTGTGAGGAGAGGAGTGACATGTGCTCTCTTTGGCTCGTTAAAAACCACTCTTGCTGCAGCATTCTGGATCAGTTGCAGAGGTTTGACTGAGCAAGCTGGAAGATCAGCCAGGAGAGCATTACAATAGTCCAGTCTGGATAGAACAAGCGCTTGGACAAGCAGTTGTGTAGCATGCTCTGATAGGAAGGGCCTGATCCTCCTAATGTTGTACAAGGCAAATCTGCAGGATCGAACAATTCTAGCAATGTGGTCTGTAAAGTTCAATTGATCATCAATCACAAATCCAAGGTTCCTGGCTGACCTTGATGGAGTTATGTTAAATGGAGAAGTTGTGTTGTAGTGTTGGGTTGGCCGGGACCACAAGCAGCTCTGTCTTTGCAAGGTTTAGTTGAAGATGGTGGTCCTTTATCCAGCCAGAAATGTCTGTCAGGCAGGCTGAGATGCAAGCAGCTACCATCGGATCATCAGGCTGGAATGAGAGGTAGAGTTGTGTGTCATCAGCGTAGCAGTGATAGGAAAAGCCATGTTTCTGAATCACAGATCCTAGTGATGTCATGTAGATGAAGAACATAAGTGGTCCAAGCACTGAGCCCTGAGGCACTCCAGTAGCTAGATGTTGGGTCTTAGACACCACACCCCTCCACGATACCCTAAGGACCTACCTGAGAGGTAAGACTTGAACCATTGGAGTGCGGTTCCCAAGATGCCCTTCGTCTTTAGGATTGACAGGAGGATCTGGTGGTTAACTGTGTCAAAGGCAGCAGACCGATCCAGCGGGATGAGAACTGAGGATTTGGAAGCTGCTCTTGCCAGTCTCAGAGCTTCATTAAAGAGAGCAGGGCAGTCTCAGTTGAGTGTCCACTTTTGAAACCAGACTGATTGTTGTCCAGGAGGTTGTTCTGTGTAAGAAAGGAAGAGATCTGGTTGAAAACAACTCGTTCAAGTGTTTTCGAGACGAATGGAAGAAGGGATACCGGTCTGTAATTTTCCAGATGTGCTGGATTTAGAGTGGGTCTCTTAAGCAGTGGGGTTACACGAGCCTGCTTAAATGCTGTGGGAAAGGTACCAGTGTGAAGAGAGGTGTTGATGATGTGCGTGAGTGCGGGTACAACTGAGGAAGAAATGGCTTGAAGTAGATAGTGGGAATAGGATCAAGCGGACAGGTAGTAGGGCGATTGGAAAGGAGGAGTTTGGAGACTTCTGCCTCTGAAAGCAGAGAGAAGGAGGGTAGAATGTGTATGTTAGCTGGTAAGATGTGTGTGTCAGTTTGTGGTTTGGTAAATTGGCCGCTGATGGTGGTCGTTTTATTTATGAAAAATGTGGCAAAATCGTCAGCTGTTAGGGTTGAGAAGAAAGGAGAAAGTTTTGAAAAGCATGCGAGAGTCAGAAGAATTATACATTTTGTTGTGATAGTAAGTCATTTTAGCTGTAGAGATATTAGGAGAGAAGGAAGAGAGGAGGGACTGATAAAGACCAAGGTCTTGTAATTAAAATATATGGACCCTGAATTGTCAGAAGACTTAATCACCACATGTTTCCCATCAATGGATCCAAGGCAGTTGGGGAAAGTTTACCCACCGCTGGTAAAACCCCTTTGCAATGCTCAGCCAATCCTCCGTGGTGGGCACTGGCATGTACTCCTAGTCCCAAATGGCCCTGCAGACCTGGGGGACAATGTTGGCCACAGTGCTCACTCCCATGTGATAGCTGGCAGCAATAGTGCGATAGGAGTCCCCTGTGGACAAGAACCGCAGGCAAATAGCCAGACCCTCAGCAGGAGATATTGCACGGCGGTAATTGGTGCTAGTCATCATGATGAGCGGCCCCACTTTCGACAGCACACTGTCAAACTGCTCCGTGTCCAGCCTGAAGTTCCGCTGGAATCTCTTGTCATCAAGCCGCAGCTGCTGCACCAGCCGGTGATACTCTCTGAATTGATAACGGTCCTGAACCCAAAATCTCTGAGTCCGACGTCTTATCCGCAAATACAATACAGCAGCACCAAACACAACAACTTCGCGATGATCCATAATGATCCAGTGATGCACATTTGAGGATGAGCGCAACTTTTAATGGAAATATTTACGAACGCTTGTTTTAAGCGGGAATGCAATTCATTCGCTCACGGTAACACCGATTTGACCAATTGCACAGATGCAAATAATAATAATAATAATAATAGCTTATTATTCCTTTTTTCCCGACCAAATGTGACCAAAACATTGCTGTCATTATAAAAGGTTTCTAGTGTCAATGTATTGCTTGTTTTTTTCTGTTTACATTTCATGGTGTGACACTTCTCTTCTCCCATGATCGAACATAGAATGCTGCTACGTCAGAGCAGCCAAAGCGTCAACAAGCTGCCCCGTACTTTTTGACAAGCGTCCTTGACAGGGCAGCCAGAGCTTCTTTGCAGCTCAAGTCGGCGGCGGTGTGTACGTACAGTAAAGGTGACCTGTGGAGGAGTTTATGTTGAGGTTGAGAGTGAGGAGGAAGTGATCTGAGGTGTGCAGCGGAGTGACCAGTGTATGGTCAGTGTAGCAGTAGCACGTGTAAATAAGGTCTAATTGGTTACCTGATTTGTGAGTAGCCGCAGTAGATACTCGTTCGAGGTCGAATGAGGCAAGCAGAGTGTGGAAATCAGCCTGAGGTTTTTCTAGCTGTCAGAGGCGCTGTGTTGGATTTTTCTCAGTAACTGCAAACTGCCTCACATGCTCCAACTTCTAGACGATTTTCTGCTAGTGGATTATCCAAATGCAAAGCCAGACCGATGCATCTCGGCGCTACAGCACACTTTCAACGATTTGGGTGTTCCTCTTTCTGAGGAGAAAACGTTAGGCCCTCTTAAAGTCCTTGAGTTCTTAGGAATCACATTAGATTCCAACCTAATGCAAACCTCACTGCCCTTTGAGAAATTAAATCGCATTAGAGAAATCATTAAAAACGATCAGGTTTCAGTATGTCTTTCCAAAGGAGATTTGCTCTCTTTGCTAGGCAGTCTTAATTTCACGATGTGTATAATTCCCCAGGGCAGGTCTTTTATGTTCAGGCTCCTTTACTTCTCCAAGTCAGTTTAAGATCTTAATGACGTAGTTACTTAAGGGTACGTTTACACAACAACGATATGCTTAAAACTGAGAAGTTTTCCTTTGAGTTTTCTGCGTACAGACGATACCATTGTCAAAACGATCCCCATTCACACGGATCTGTAAAATGGATAAAAAATGCTGTATTCTGCTGCCAGGCCATTAGATGGCGATGAAACACTATAGACTGAACACGTAATATGCATGTACATGACGTCATCATCTTCAGAGATTTTTGTTGTTTACACGGACGTCGTTTTAAAAGACTTGCACTTTGAAACCCGCTTTCAAAAGTTTGCGTTTTCAGGCACCCAAAACGCAGTTGTCATGTAAACGAATGGCCAAAAAGGATAAAAAGTTTTACGTTTTTAGTTGAAAACGGTATCGTGTAAACAACCCCTAAGTCACAGGTGATCCACACTCCAATCCAGAAGGGGTGTGCTTATAAAAATATATATATATATTTGCAACACTTGAGGGGTCTTTCTAGCATCCAGACAAAAAGGAAAAGCCAGGGGCTGTTCTCCCTTCATTTTGTTTTCTCCAAAGGAAATTCCCCTTTTTTACTGAGCCTTTGTAGTGTCTCTCAATTGTGTTGTGGTTGTAACCGTAACAACGCATTGTGAGAAGAATAAATCAGGGAATTTTTTGTCATCCTTGACTGGAATATTCAACCTCTGTAAAAGCCATGAAATTGCCTGGCGTCAATGTAACATACAGTTGATTCTGAAAGTACCCTCATTTTCTCCATTTTATGTTAGAGACTTATGCTAAAATGCTTCTTTTCATGATCATGTCTTCATGCTTCCTTTCATACCCTATAACGACAAAACAAATACTAGATTTGTTAAAACTTTGCATATTTATTAAAAAGAACAAACTGCAATATCACGTACGTATTCAGACCCGCTGAGATCTCATTTCTCTAGATCACCTTTGAGATGTTTCTAAGCCTTGACTAGAATAAATATGTGCATTTGGAAAGGCACATACCTGTGCACATAATGTCTAAAAGGTTAAAATGCATATCGGAGCATGTACCAAGCCTTGAGGTCAAAGGAACTACCTACAGAGCTCAGAAACAGGATTGTGTTAAAGCACAGATCTGTAACAGTCTACAAAAAGGCTGCATTGAAGGTTCTCAAGAGCAGAATGGCTTCCATAATTCTTAAATTGAAGAACCTTTGAACAACTGAGCCCTGAGCTTTTCCAGACAGGACAACGGGTCTCATTCACTAATAATCGCATACACTATTCATATTTATACGCACATTTTAACTTCTCACAAAAACTTTCCGCCTAATTCACAACACGTATATACACATGAATTTGTTATTAAACTCTTTCTTATGTTGATGAATTCTGAGCATTTTATATTAGCGCCCGAGGTCAGTAACTTACACAAACATGCGCAAGCCATGTCCATAGAAGGGCATTCCGCTCACCCTTTTCTTTCGTCACTCTCAGCAAACATCTTTCTACAGACGCGTTCTCGCCTGAGAGCACTTGCTGCCAAGAGTGCCATCCTTAAAACAAGTTAAAATGCAATAAACAACTTTTATACAGACCTTACTAATCATTTCTGAATAGTAGTGGGAAGTTCGGATAATTTTACCGACTCAGATCTTTGTTGTATGTTTGTTCAAAATGAACAAATCTTTTTTCAAGTCATTTCTTTCATTTCAGCAGAATATTAAAGATGTTACATGTTAATAGCCAAATTCCCCAAACACATCAAATGTTGATCACATTTAGAATAAGAAAAAAATTGCAATGCAAGGAAAAGGCCAAATTATGAGAAACAGAAACGATTAATTAATTTATCTGGGTCTTCAGGCTATGCAGTCTGTTAGTTTACCTCACCTCCTGAGTCTTTCGTTTATCCTGTGACATATCCCCATATACTGAGATTTGCAGTAGTTTACCTCACCTCCCAATCTAAGTCGTTCGTTCATCACATGACAGCCACATAAGCTGAGCTATGCAGTCGGTACCAGATACAGAATTGATTAGTTCATCTCTTGAGTCTTCGGGTTCGAGTCGTTCGTTCATCACGTTACAGCCTCATTGGCTGAAGCTATGCAGTCTGTACCGGATACAGAATTGATTAGTTCATCTCTCGGGTTCGAGTCGTTCGGGTTTATGTCATGTAACTGTAGGTTGTTATTAGGCTATATATACGTATCTTTATCAAAGTGATTTTCCTCATAATATATACATTTTAAAGCATTACCAACTCTTTAGTACCACATTCATATGGAAAAGAACCATCATGACAGAAATTAAAAAAAAATTATACATTTTAAGAAATAAAAAAGCTATAATTTGAGACCAAAAACGCAGCATGTAACTGTTAAAAAAACAGACTGTGCGCTTGTTTGTAAGAAGGTTTGGGAATTATTAGCTAATTTCTGTGTCCAGCGCTGTCACATCACGTCTCATGAAAAAAGAACGAAAGACTCAGAAGAATCAGACCCAAAGACTCGAGAGTTGAACTAACCCTTTCTCATTACGGCACAGACAGCATAGCCTCTATGGGACTGACGGGAAGAACGAAAGACTTGGACCCCAACCCAAAGGCTCGAGAGAGAACTAATCATTTCTGTTTCCAGTACAGAACCTATAGGATGTTGTGCATGCACGGTCAACACAAAATGAACGAATCACTCTCTCCCGAGTCATATTAAAGATTCGTTCAAAATGAACAAATCGTTCATGACCGACCCATCACTCAGAACTCTGATTGGCCAGCTGTACATACGTTTATCTGTGTCTTTATGCAGAGCTATATTGCAGCTTGATCACACCTTTTCTTACTCTTTTACTTGAATATATAAAATCTACATCTGTTTAAAATTTTAACTTAACATGTTTATAGAGTATGAGATTTTTGCGTACAAGTGGTTTCAGTTGTTCATAAATTTTTTCGTAAATTTAGAATACATTTTTGGAGCGAAAGTTATTGATTAGTCATGGTTTGTTCGTGAAAATGTTTGTGCGTAGATTTTACATACAAATGTATGCGTACACATGCTTATTGAATGAGATCCTGTGACCTTCAGCACACTGCCAACACTATGCAAGAGTGCCTTAAGGCCATTGCACACTGAGTCCGAAATTCGCATCCGAAAATTGCGCACGTTAAAAAAAAAATTCGACCTCACGTTATGTCAATCACGCTTGCACACTGTCTACGAAACTTTCGTCCGTAATAAAAAAAATCGGATCGGGTTCGATTTTCTGCGTTTTTCGCATCCACAGCCAGTATTTTGAGAGGTTTTTTGACAATTCAAAGCCACCGTACAAGCGAATGACAAAATCCAGAATGGCGTCTGACAAGCAGACAAGTGTCTGTCACACGCCGGCCATGTGTGTGTGTGTCCGTCCGTCCGTCCATACCTTAGACATACTGCCAGTCTCTGTTCAGGATCGATTGGTTCACGGAAATTGGTGGTCTTCTTTTTAATATGTGGCTCCAGTATCGCTAGCAAAGCATCAAACTGTTCCACTGACATTCTGAGGTAAATTTTTAATCGCTCGGGATAATTTCGCAACTCCTTGATAAGGAGGTGAATTAAACTCTCCTTCCTCTCGGCGCAATCTCAGGATTGGATGGACCCAATATTTCCTCTTTCTTTTTCTCTTTTTAAGAAGAAAGAGGGCAACAAAATCATCCTCACTGCTTGACGAATCCATTTTGTATTTTTTGCGTTTTTTTCCGCAAAGGTTTAATAAATATGCATCGGACTCAGTGTGCAAGGTTTCTGTGCGTGACGAATTTTAAGGCTGATGAACACGAAAAAATGCATACGAAAATTTCGGACTCAGTGTGCAATGGCCTTTAAGGTGCATATCTGCTAGCAATTACAATTCCCATGGAAACTAAGCTTCATTGGAAAAGAAAAACCTTTTCACTCTTTATACAAATGAAATAAATTTTGCGCAGATACATATTTTCTGGTGCCATTTTAAATGGCCATGCCATTTAAAACACTTTTCAGAACACAAATAGGGTCTCTCTTAACATCTGCGTGACTTCATCTCTAAGTGTGAAGACAATATAATATTTTTTTCCCCCAGATTGAATGTGCAGGTGATTTTTTTTTATTTTTTTTGCTTTATTTCTTAAACCTCTTGCCACATACTGAACTCTGCAGTTTCTTTCCATAATGACTTTTTAAATGACATTTCAGGTCTCTGTGGATATGTGGAACTCTTCTCACACTGAAGACATGTGGAGCCTCATGTGATTGTTAAGGTTTCCTTTAAATCTGAAACTCTTTTCACACTGAAGACACTTGTAAGGCCTCTCTCCAGAGTGAACTCTCAAGTGAGTCTGAAGGTTTCCTTTCAGTGTGAAACTCTTTCCACACTGAGGGCAGGTGAAAGGTTTCTCTCCAGAGTGAATTCTTATGTGAACATCAAGGTTTGATTTGTTTATGCAAGTCTTTCCACAGTGTTGGCACATGAAAGGCTTTTCACCAGTGTGAGTTATTACATGTCTCTTGAGGTGACTGCTGTCTGTGAAACTCCTTCCACACTGATGACATATAAAACTGTTCTCTTTTGAGTGAATCTTCATGTGGTAAATAAGTGTTTCTTTACGTCCGAAACTCTTTCCACACTGATCGCATTTGAAAGGCTTTTCTCCACTGTGACTTCTCATGTGAGTCTTCAGATTTCCTTTTCGTGAGAAGCTCTTCCCACACAGTTTGCAGATATAAGAGCTCTCTCCAGTGTGAATTCTCATGTGGGTATAAAGGGTTTCTTTACGTCTAAAACTAATTCCACACTGAACACATATGAATGGCTTCTCTCCAGTGTGAATTCTCATGTGAGTCTTCAAATTTCCATTTAGTGAGAAGCTCTTCCCACACAGTTTGCAAGTGAAAGGATTCTCTCCAGAGTGACCTCTCAAGTGGGCATTAAGGGTTGCTCTGTACGCGAAACATTTTCCACACTGGTCACATGTGAACGGCTTCTCTCCAGTGTGAATGTTCATGTGATTTTTGAGGCTAACTTTATGACAGAAACTCTTTCTGCAATGATGGCATGTGAAAGGCCTCTCTCCAGTGTGAATTCTCATGTGAGTCTTCAGGTTTTTACTGAATCTAAAACTGTTTCCACACTGGTGGCACATGAAAGGCTTTTCTCCGGTGTGAGTCTTTACATGATTCTTAAGGTGTTTCCTGTCTGTGAAACTCTTTCCACACTGATGACATATACAACAGTTCTCTTTTGAGTGAATCCTCATGTGGTAATTAAGCTTTTCTTTACATCTGAAACTCTTTCCACACTGATCACATACAAATGGCTTTTCTCCAGTATGAATTCTCATGTGATTCTTAAGACTTTCTTTTCGTGTAAAGCTCTTCCCACACATTTTGCAGGTGAAAGGCTTCTCTTCGGTGTGTACTCTCTTGAGGACTTCAAGGTTTTGTTTTTGTGATGGATTAGATTTGATCTTCAGAGCTCTTTTTCGTGAGGTCATCTTTTCAGTCAGTGTGGATTTTTCTCCTGTCATGAAATCATGATGTTTCTCATATTGATTTTTCTCTTCCACTTCATTGAGTTCTTGACCCTCCTCTTTCAGCTGCATGAAGTCTAAGGTGAAAAGACAAATACAAGTTACCACCAGTGTCACGAGTTCACCTGCCCATCCAGTCTTGATAAATTATGGCAAACAAATTTGGCTGTGAGTGTGACAGTGTATAAACATTGGCCAGAGGGGAGAATGGGGGCTCTGACAAAATATGCTGTTGTGGCAATGGAGAAAGTAAAGGTAAAGGTAGAGAAAAGGAGAAACAGCACTTCTGTGGGAGCTGATGAAGCGATCACTACTGAGATGAAGAGGGAGATCTCACTGATAAGCAGAGAAGAAAGCAGAGGTAAACCATAAAAAGAAAACCATGCACAGCAAAAACTTAAGTGTTAAACTCGCAAAGAGTTTGCAAGGCGGTCGCATTTTCTCTCCCTCTCCTCCCCCTTACCTCCCCTGCTTTGCTCCTCTCGTCTCGTACTGTCTACTTGTCTTGTACTTTGAGAGACTCTCTCCGCACTACTCTCCAAACTAAGAAATCATGGATTTGATCAACTGGTCTCTCAACGCAATTGACACCATCTTCTCGACGAGAAGTTTGGGTTCGGGGGAACCTGACTGCCCTGCCTAGAACGTTCACAGCTGGCTACACGATGGACGCGCTCTTTCCGTGGAGGACGTTGAAGATATCTACCTATTCGGAACCATGATAACAGGTCTTCTGCTGATTGGATTAGGCATTGCCCTGGTTTATCGAGGAATTAAGAAGATGGTGACAGCTGTCCAAAGCCCAAGGCTGCCCATCATGATTGAAGCAGTGGGCAGAGCTGTCAGCACCCAGACTGGGACTATGAACCACAATATGGATAACATCATGGAGAAGCTCACAGCTTTGCAAAGGCAAATGGATCGATTCTGAGACCAAAATGGACCAGGAGAATAGTTGTGTAAATTGGAATGCAGCTACTCGCCCCAAGACCAAACAATCCCAATCTTATCTGCTTTCGGCCCCCCTCAACCAGCACTGGCCTTGGCCAAGGCCGCTATTGGAACAACAACTCCCCGGAAAAGCACTGCAGTGAGACGCTCTTGCATTCCTTCCCCCAATCCCCAAAGACACCTGCTGACTGTTGACTCTGTCTGGGACCTTGCCTGTGCTGGGTTACCTCCACCCCCCACTCCCCTCCCCTGTTGCAAGTCTTGTGTGTTCATGTTGTAGAGTGTACTGATTATGTGCTTATGTTGCTGAGGTGTTTTTTTCCTGTTCCCACACTGTACTCCTCACAGGAGCATAGTCTGGGGGTTGCCTTTTTCTCCTCACCTCTCCTCATGTCATGCTGTATTTTCCTCAATCCCCTGTCTTCCTGTCCTGTCTACCCCCTTGTCATATTGTATGTATGTTTGTATGGACAGGTTGATGGCTAATTTCGCTGGTACTTGTGACTAAGTGACAATAAAGGCTACTACTACTTTAAGACTGAATGCACGGATCCAATGTACTGTTACACAAGTTCTTTCTCACCTGTTTACATTCATAAATCAATATAACTGACTGTTTGCATAAATACTCGCCAAGATGGGCATTTTGACAATTGTGCACGTTTGAAAAATAACTCAATTTAATTCTCGCAAGCTGTTTGAGAGGTGGCTTTATGTGTGCGCACTTTGGCTGAGAGCGCACAGAAAACAGTCTCTCATTAGGACATTCTTCAAAAATATCATTCATTATGAAGGTGGTGGCCCTTGGGGCCCTGTGTCCCCTGCAACATCTGTGCCTGGCGCCTTGTAATGGCGTGAAATAAGCTGGGTACTAACTTATGCTGCGGTCACATGTGGATTAGAGGCAACATTATAATTTAATAATTACCAGGCCTCTCTAGTCTCACTCATTCACCGTGAGACACACGCATTTCAACCAGTTCACATACCTTGCATTTCTCACAGTGAAAAGTAAGGGATGACTTGTCCCACTATGATATTATTGGACGAGGCGCAGGCATACGGAGGGAAGTTCTCTGCCGAGTTCATAGCTGTCCCGAGTTATACAGAGTTAAATGCCACCTACCAGCCAATCAGAAATTAGAATTTGTTTCCGGGTAAATTACGTGTTCGTTACTAGGCAACATGCGCACACAGTTGGAAGTGCAAGATCTGATGAATGCGGTTTGCGGTAGGTAACCCCTTCATTTTTTTAGCATTTTGATTTTACGATTCCTGGATGAAATGTCGCCTGTGATCAAAGACAGTGAGAGCTGATGTTGAGGAATATTGCCAAATGCAGTCAAAAACTCTCCAACTGCTTTGCAACCAGAAGCTTTAGGTTAGCTTTAGCTACCTGAAACTAAGGAAAGGATTAGAGATGTATTTCATTATTTTATTTCAAATTCTACTGTTTTACGGCTCTTTTCAGCTATTTTAAGACTACATCTCTTAAAGCAGAGCGTTCTGGCTATCATTTCAGTAATGTTTTATATCCTGGCAATGCATACATTAATCAGTGCATTTGTTTGTTTCAAAGATGTCAGGGAAAAAGCAAAAGAGTGTTATTTCATTCTGGGCACCAAAGGGTCAGCCCCCTAAAAATGTTGCCAGATCAGAGGAGGTGACAGAGACGGTGGAGAAGTTTCACTTAAGTTTAACTTGATGAATGCGAATAAAAAATTTAAGAGAGTAATTGGGCCTCCTTGTTTTTTAGTTTTTTAAAGGTAACCAGTTTGAGCAGATTTGGAAGGCTGTCTAAGATTGCCAAACTGGTTTTAGTTCTTCCCCACTCGAATGCAGATGCAGAGTGTTCTCCATGGTTGCTTTGAACAAAACCAAAACTAGGAACAGTTTGGCTCTGGATGGAACGCTATCATCCATCATGACTGTGAGTGGGAGCCCCCTACCCCTGTCATCAAGGCATCAAAATGTGCAACAAACACGTACAACACAAAACACCATTTATAAGCTGAAATGTGTACACCAGAGTATGTGAGCGGAGTGGAGTGGGAGCAGAGCGAGGAGTGGAGTGGTGTGATTTTGAATGGAGTGCGGAGCGGATTTTTTAAAAGTCGGAGCGTCGTGGTTTTCACTCACTCCGAGGGCGCTCCACTACCACTCCATCACAAGTACAATTCATGGCAACGGCCCATTATAGAACTGCATTTTTGGTAAGGATTCACACGTTAAACACATATAGCTAGCATGATACAGTTGGATCACTCAAATCAGAAAAAAAAATTGAAGTTTATGATGACGGCAATGGACATGAGTGGCTGTGGGAGGTTATAGGTCTCAAGCCTACTAAATATGATTAGGGGTGTGGAGTGCGAGCGTATTACACGCCATAAAGTGTAAACTATTTTTGGTGTATAAATGGTACGATAAATAAAATTCGTGCTATAGATACGCACTTTCATTAGTCAAGTCAAGTCACATTTATTTATATAGCGCTTTTCACAATACAGATTATTTCAAAGCAGCTTTACAGAGATAACAGGAAAATAATGCAAAAAAAGTTTGTTTCCAGAAGAAAATAGCGTCACAGTCCAGCTTAAGTAAGTTCAGTGATGTTTCATTTTTGTTTTAAAACAGTTATTAATTTATTTAATTTATATATAGCCGCTCTGGAGTCATCGTCCAGCTCAGTTCAGTTCTTGCATAATAGTGACAATGCAGGCAGATCAATATTATTGTTGAATATTAAATTAAATGTTAAATTGAATATCCCCAACTAAGCAAGCCAAGCCAATGGCAACAAAGGTGGAAAAAAGGCGACAGTGGCAAGGAACCAAAACTCCATCAGGTGGCAGAATAGAGAAAAAAACCTTGGGAGATTAAGGTTTGGAACCTGGTGAACTCTGATTTCAACAGGTTCGATGCCAACAGCACGCAATGTAATATTTGCGACAAGATAATTGCTGCCAAGTCCGGCTACACGACAAATCTGATAAAGCACTTGACAGAGCACGGAATAAACTTAAGAGCAGAATGTCTTCGACTGCAAGAAGAACTGCGCATCACATAAATGAACCGAAACTCAGCGAGGCTACTGAGGCTACTTGCCTCACAGACATGAGAAATAGGCATATAGAAAGCTTGAAATGTCTACTTTTAAACGAAACAATTTGAATCTAAAACAAATACGCTCTGATTATGTAATCCAAATAAAAGGTGCGTTTGTTATACTGCGGAGATGACGAGTCAGCAACGTCAACTTCATCTTAGTCAACACTGACTCAGAAAACACTAGTTTATTAAGAAACAATTAAAATGTATCCTTGCTATTTTTTCCCCGATACATTCATAATCATTAGGCTACTTTTGCCAGTGCTTCTTTGCGGCAGACTTTATGCGTGCGCTTGAGCACAAGGCATATATATTCGGCCCCCCAGTAGCCTATATTAGTCTTTGAGTCTGTAAAAAAAAAAGTCAATAAACTGAAACAAAGTTTTTTTTTTTTTATATGTAATGTAATCTTGTCAAAATGGGTTTCATAAAATTTGTACCGAAAAAAGTATTGTTCAGGAACCGGTATCGAAGTCAAGGTATCGGTATCGAAAAGTTTTGAACGATACCCAGCCCCTCCCCCTACATCTTGATGAAATTAGTTTATTATTGTTATTTATGGATTTTTACTATTGTTATATCTGTTACTGATACTTGTCTAGAGATATCTTATTTTTTGTATTATTGTCATTTTCATGTTGTTATGCTTTTACTATTGGTATATGTTATACTTATAGCTACTCTCTGATTTATATTCTTCCACTCCCACACCTTTATACATTCACACACTCACTCACAAATACACATACAGGAGTTAGGCTATCAGAATTGATTTATGTTGGCTGTTTTTTTGTTCCTGTTTATATTGTATTTATCACATGTATATAGTGTCACAATTTGTGTTAGCATAATTATAATAAAAATATTCATTTCTGTAGAGGTTGACATTTTAATAAGGATCAAATGACTGAGTTCAGCTTTGAGAATGAAACCAACCTTTTTGTTCCTCAGTTTCTTCTTGTTTCACTCTGAATGTTTCTTCAATCTTAATTTCTTCACTCTCCTCTTTAATAAACGACATCTTTATAATAGTGTGTCTTGTGGATCTCAGTCGCTTCACCAGGAGTTTCTATCTGTGTGTTTGGACACTCTGTCATGATAAAGATGAGAATAAAACAGAAAGAAAAATTTATTCCAAACTAAATCTCTGTGTGCGTCTCAATCAGCTCTAGTTAGTCAGCGCACTAGTAAGGGAGTCAGATTGATAGCTAATGGTCTTAAATGACCTGATTATAAAAAAAAAACCAACAACCTCAAAATTAGTTCTGAAAATTAATGAAAGAACGCAATTTTTTATAGTAGGTTCGTAGTTAGGCATTTATGCTTTACATTTGGTATTTAATGATAGACAGATTACACTTAAATTAAAATGTTTGCAGTTGGGTTGTAAAAGTTAACATGTCAAACAATCACATGTAAAAACTATAAACTTGATTAACCCGTTTGCATTGATTTAAACAACTTAAATGCTTAAAACCACAAACCATTCTTCAGCCAAATAACAAGAGATGCAGGCGCACGGCGCTGCCTTATGATGTCACACCATCAGACCAAAATAAAAGTCCTGTTAACATGCTACTGTGAACAGAAGAGCACAGAAATGTACATACAAATTATATATATAATAAAAATGATTTCAATGGAATTGTAAGTTTAGTAAAAAAGTGAGATTCTGTCTAAAAGGCAAAACTGTATGTTTGGTTACAGAAAACATTTATACCAGATATAACAGTATTAAAATGCAAATAGTGATTTAAAAAAAAAGAGTGTATGAGTTTATAAAGCAGAGATTTCACCCGTGTTTTTTTTCTAATATTAAAAATGTGGACATGTAAAGTTCATTCGAGTCTAAAAACATCTGAAAATAGGTATAAAATGTCAAAAAATTAAGATCTTCAAACAAAATCAGTAGAAGATAAATTAAAGAGGCTATCAAAATACCATGTATAAATGTAATTCAGTCGATACCAAATAGTATTGATAAAAAGGTTTATTCAAATTAATATTGAGAATTTCATATATTTTTGATCAAGGGTCAGTTGTGTAAGTTGCTGCCTATGTAGGGTGATTCAAATCGTTCACTAATGATGACACACAGACAACATTTTCACCTGCTGAACCACAGAAACCTTCATTTTTCTCAAAAGAAGATCACATTTTAACTGACCTCCTTACAGGAATCACAGGAATCTTAAGGGAGAGTCTTCTGTAGAACTTCTAGGCAAGGTGCTGAAAACTATCCCAAAAATAAATGACCATATCAGAAATAAATATATCTGAAATTGTATATTATTTATTTATTGATGTATAATAAAGAGCAAACACTCAGGACAGAACTTTTCACTAACACTTTCTGTAGAAAACAGAGCCAAATGACCAAGAAAAACACTGCTGACAGTACTACACAAACACTACTGCACAAACTTTGTATTATTTAATACAGATAGATTTAGTGATGGTTAATTTGTCTATGCTAATTTCTATTCACGTTGCAGTGTGTACCTTCCATAATGTGCCTCTTCTGTTCCCTAAGAGCTATATATATATTTACATATATAAATCATACTCAATATAAATCATACATCAAATCAAATTAAAACTTATCTCTGTAGTGAAAAAATATCTATCTGCATTCATGCATTAGTTGTTTTAAATGTGAATAAACAAATTTGATGAATAATGTGATATGAAGAAAAAACACTTTCGAGAAAATTCAAACTAATATGCGGATTATAAATATCTAACATTGGATATATACAGTGACAATATGTACCTCAATAGCATTTTGTGTTCGTCATTTAGTTTTTCCCGAAATCAAGCCCTTAGAGCAGAAGTGCACAAACTTTTTACAACTTGATTGAGGTCCGTGGGCCGAGAATAAAAGTTGCATTATATCAAACTATTATATTAAATCTTCAGTGGTTAAGCACACATTTATTCCCCACTTGACCTCACATCACAACACTCTTTGAGATTTGTAAAAAAAAATTTATTCAAAACATTGAACTCAGAATATAATTCAAAACATTATACTAGGTACAACATAAGACATAATTCCAACTGTTATAAGAATAGGAATGACAAACTCTTCAGACAAAAGTATTCAGCTATTTACATCTATTTACCACTTTTTAGTGCCAAGCACTATAAATGTTCACCATCGTTCAGCAGATCATGGGTGTTTTCTGATGGCACATTCTGCTTCTTCTTCCAAAAGTACTGGAAGATGTGATGTACTTTGGTGTGTGTCCTACATGTCCTGCTGACTGGTGAGAAGCAGAAGCAGAAGATTGAGCAGAACTCAATCGGCAAGGTCCAGGACTAGAGCTTCCCAGAATTCCTTCGGTTTTTCACCCCCTTTTTGTTTTGGCATTTACCACCGCAATATCCACAAAGTCATAAAAAAGCGAGCGGTACCACTTTCTGGAACCTGGTTTGCGGAATACAGAATAGTATCCAATGAGGGCATCAGACACTCCTCCCATGTTCCTATATGGAGATCAAACATAAAAGTCAATACATAAACTATGAACACCTTTGCACAATTTTTCCCCAACACCATTAAATACATTTTCCTCACTTGTTAGTCCGACGGTCATTTTGGTCCATTGACCCTCTGCCATTTTCACCCTATTCTTGGCAGTCTCATCTCCATTGCACAGCAACACTTCTCTCATGTCTTTCCATTCCTCAAAGAGAAGTCCCAAATCCATCTGGTGCACCCCGAGGTGCATTACTGGACAGCTCATTTTTATTATATGCATTTAGTATATGCATTGTGAGAGTCTGCAAGGACAAAAAGCTCAAATGAAATGAAACGAATGAAAACGAGTGAGTGAATTCGGACACTGCATAGTTTGTGCTTGCTGTTTAATAATCATTTGAAACTTGGTAAACTGGCAGCTCCAGTAAAATGAGAAGATCTTGAACTCTGTCATGGAAACTAGCATTAACCTTAATTAAACAATTTAATAATCAAGTAAAAAGGAATTTATACCTGTATGATATTATGCTGTAGCCACATTAGACCAGTGGTGTGGAAAATAGATGGATGGATGATTGAGCTGCGGGCGCCATCTTCTGGTCAGACGCGGGAATTCTTTCGATGCTTGACTCTCACAGTGCATTATGGGTATTCTCTAGCCATTGAGCGTGTACACATCGGTTGTACACTCGTAATTGCGATGCATTGTAGGATTGATTGAGTGCACTCGACAACCTCTACTATGGTTATGGACATCACTACAAATGTCAGCTCCCTCAAATAGTGGCCTATTTAAGGGTATGGGGGGCGATTTCGGACACAGCCTTTGTGTTTCGTCTTTGTCTGCCTTAATCATTCATTTGTTGTCACAGACACTAATTATGTTCTGCAGTGCACTCATCAATCATTATCACCTGTATATAAGTTCAGTTCTGTTTCAGTCCAGCTGTTTGGTCTATTGTATGATTGTGTCAGTTTGCTGTTTTCCTTGTATGGATTTATTAAATACTGCCTACTTTCTTCATCTTCGTGTGCATTTACATAGCGCAACCCATGACAGAATGAAGAGGACGAGGAAAAGGCTCTCAACGATTGGAAGCTTTCAGAAAACCTTTTACGTTTGATTTTGTGTTCAGGGATGACATGGAGTTGTTTTTTAGCAGGAGAGTTGGGACAAAATTGGCCTGAGAGTTGTGGTTTTGTTTCATGTTCTTGTTTCACGTTTGTCATGTGATCCCCTGTTCTAGTCATGTGATCCTGCCATGTGTTCTGTGTTGTCATTGTTTCATTGTTCACAGGTGTCCCTTGTCTAGTCCTTAGTCTTGTGTATTTAAGCCCTCATGTTTGCCATGTGTCTTTGTCACGTATTGTTTCCTGTAACCATTGTTTGGTAAGCGCCCATGTCACGCTTTTGTTTTATGTTTGATCACGTTTTTCTATATAAACTGCACTTGGGTTCTTTTCAACTTGCCTTCAGTGGATGTTCATTACAGAATACTTGACCCGACATGGACCCAGCAGTTTGAGGATTACGTTGAAGAGTTTTGTGAGCTTTGCCATGGGGTGGACTATAATGATGTTATCTTAAAGGAATTTTTTTGCCAAGGACTTGATAACTTTCTTAATTACCTCATGCCTGTCAATACCCCTCACTGGACTCTAATTCAATATATTGACCTTGCTCTTTTGTTGAGCGGCTTGTCATTTACTGTGGGCTTTATTTGCGGATGTGAGGAGCCCTGCAAGCCAGAGCCAGCTCATGTCATGCCTGTCAAGCCTGAGTCTCTTCACGTCATGCCTGTCATGCAATGTTTTGTCACATGACTGTCTCTTTTGACTGACTTGAGTGGTATAATTGTTGATTACTGTCTGTGTAAGTGGCTTAAAAAACAACTATATCTATATCTATCGATGCATGTATATAACTATATATATATATGTGTGTGTGTACACACACATATATATACACATGTATGTATGTATGTATGTATGAGGGGCCGTACAAGCCAAAATCCATTCTTCTACTGTCACACACGTACATTCTTTCACATATATACATTTCTACTCTTATGCAAATGTATTCGAAGTATGCATTTATTATTATAAATAATAAATGTATGTAAGAAGAAAATGTATGTATGTATGTCTGAAAAAAATATACGTGTATGTAAGAGAATTATGTATGTGTGAGAGAAAGTATAATGGTTTCCATTATACATTTTCAAACCGCGGCTGGCTTGACCACAGTCCGGTGACCCCGATCGTGCCAGCTCTGGCACGATCGGGGTCACCGGACTGTGGTCAAGCCAGCCGCGGTTTGAAAATGCACGGTCAAGCCAGTCGCCAAAAAAATGGGTGTACGCCTATTAAAGGATTAGTTCACCTCAAAATGAAAATTTCCTGATAATTTACTCACCCCAGTGCCATCCAAGATGTTCATGTCTTCCTTTCTTCAGTGGAAAAGAAAAAAATAATTTGAGGAAAACATTTCAGGATTTTTCTCCACACAATGGACTTCAACGGTTACCAAAGTGTTGAAGTCCTGCACGATCCCAGTCGAGAAATAAGTGTCTTATCTAGCGAAACGATCCAGATATCAAATTTTTTTTTTTTATCCAGATATCAATAGCTGTATTAGTATCAGTGATACTGGCCTTCATTCATAAAATCTTTATGTATGTCTTTATGTTGTCTCTACATTCATTTTATAAATAAACTAATATAAACCTATACAAATATAAGTGCTTTAATTGCGATTAATCACAGAAAAAATGTGTGATTAATCGAGTTATTTTTTTAATCGATTGACAGCACTAATATATATATATATATATATATATATATATATATAATATCCGTGGTTAGTCATGGGTCATGTAGTGCATTGAAAATGTAAAAAATGGCATTAAAAAGCATTCAATTTAATTTGAAGATACCTGCAGAAACCCTGCCACTTTTTACGGTGCGAGGACACGCCTTTATTCTATTCATCAGGAACAGTGTTCATGTTTTATGAAGAGTTTATGTTCGTTTTTTTTACCATTGTAACTGTTGTTTCTGTAACCTTAACCCAAAATAACACTTTTATACATTGCATCATTATAAAAAAAAATGTATGACTGTGTTGGCTCATACCAGCTCACTAACTGTATTCTATTAGCAAAAAATTGTTTGGGACTGCTATTCAATAGCCTTGACTTATACTGTTTATTTATCAGTGTTAGTGATATTCTTACAATTTATGTGTATCTAAGGTAAGGTAAGGTAAAGTGTGTGTGTGTGTGTGTGTGTGTGTGTGTGTGTGTGTGTGTGTGTGTGTGTGTGTGTGTGTGTGTGTGTGTGTGTGTGTGTGTGTGTGTGTGTGTACCATTTTTGAGCAATAAATTTGCAATGTCTTAATGACCATGTAAAAATGTTGGTCACATGGCCAAACCAGTTGAGAACCACTGCTCTATTGTATATTTAGCAAGGAAAGGCCCAAAGACAAACTGCTTTGGATTGTTTATTGCACCAAATTGATTTGAAAGGAAACCGTAAGCATCAACAAAGAATCAACTGTGCTGATAAAAATAAAATAAAATCTTAACCATTATTTTAAAATAAAAAAATTAAAGTCAGGAAATTCAGATATTACAACAATAAATAAAAAATGACTTGACAAAATAAGCTATAATCAGCAGAAACAATTAATGCAATATTCATTTCTTAACCATGGTCCTAAAGGAATCCCAACTGCACATTTTGAAAGTCTCCTCTGTCTGACAGGTCCTGTAGTTTCTTATGAACTGATTGTTGATTAAAGTGCTACATCTTATATTACATTGTGGTTGTAAATGAATAGGCTTGGACTTGGTGTTGGAAACCCAAAGCACAGGACAATGGTGACACCAGAATAAAAATATTCATGATTCTGAAACTGAAAATACATAATTATTTTAGACGAATATGCTTGCACTCTGTCACTGACTAAATATATTTGAAATAATGTAGGCCACTTTTTACTGGCAACATCAGATATTTGGCATTATCAGGACCCACAAAAATCCCCCCATATCATTATTATACATTATATTCCACATTATATATAGTACTTTCATTTTTATTTTGGGTGAGCTATCTTGCATTTTTGAATTGCGATATATTGTTATACCCCAAAAATTGAGTGATACCTCTACATAGTCGAAATTATAGGACGTCTACCTCAAACGCTCAATATTTGAAACTATAGCAAAGATGACGGTCAGGTGGGGCCAGAGGATTACACATGCACATAAAAAAATAAAAAGCCTAAAGTCAAAGTATAAAGAGGTGAAGGATGCAAATAATATAAGTGGTCATGAAGGTAGACAACCAGAAATGGCCCACATTCAGCTGCGGTTCATTTGACACAGATTTTCTGTTGCCAAACAGGATCTCACATTTGCATATGTAGCTGTAAGTGTGAAAGGCAAAAAAAAAGTTATTACATTGATCACACCTGAATTGTCTTCCTCCAGAGTGAATGCACAGGTGATTTTTGTAATTGCTAGTCTTTCTAAACCTCGTCACACCACGGAACACTGCATTTTCTTTCCAGAATGAGTTTGCAAATGACGTTTCAGGATTGTGTGATATGTGAAACTCTTCTCACACTGAAGACACTTGTAAGGCTTCTCTCGAGTGTGAACTCTCATGTGAATGTTAAGGTTTCCTTTAACTGTGAAACACTTTCCACAGTGAGAGCAGGTGTAAGGCTTCTCTCCAGTGTGAATTCTCACATGATCCTCACGGTTTGCTTTCTTTGCGAAACACTTTCCACAGTGATGGCACATGAAAGGCTTCCCTCTGATGTGAGTTTTTACATGCCTCTTAAGGCGTTTCCTGTCTGTGAAACCCTTTCCACACTGATGGCATACACAACATTTGTCTCTTGAGTGAATGCTCACGTGCTGATTAAGGTTTTCTTTACATCTGAAACTCTTTCCACACTGACATATGAACGGCTTCTCTCCGGTGTGAATAGTCATGTGAGTCTTAAAACTTTCTTTTCGTGAGAAGCTCTTGCCACAGAGATCGCATAAGTAGGGACTCACTCCAGTGTGATGTCTCATGTGGGTATTAAGGTTTTTTTTGTGTGTAAAACTCTTTACACAATGAGGGCATTTGAATGGCTTCTCTCCATTGTGAATTCTCATGTGAGTCTTAAGATTTCCTTTTAGTGAGAAACTCTTCTCACACTGAAGACACGTGAAAGGCTTCTCTCCAGTGTGAGTTCTCATGTGGGCATTAAGGTATTTGTTCTGTGTAAAACTCTTTGCACACTGAGGGCAACTGTAAGTCTTCTTTCTGGTGTGAATTCTTATGTGCCTGTTAAGGTTTGCCTTTTGAGTGAAACTTTTTCCACACTGTTGGCAGGAGAAAAGGCTAATCTCTCCAGGGTTAAATTTTTCTTCCAAATCATTCAGTTCTTGACACTCCTCTTTCAGCAGCATCAGGTCTAAGGCAGAAACAGACAAATACCAGTTAACCCCAGTTTAACTGGCACAAAGCAACAGACATGATGATATGCTGGATCCTACATTTCTTTAGGACATGCCCCAAATACTTTCAAGCAGACACCAATCAAACCCCTTATTAAAACACCCAGGATCCTGCAGGACCAAACAAAAACCTTGCGGGAGCAGGTAATAATATAAACTAATCTATAATAAAATATAATAATATATTAATAAAACGACTAAATTCATTCTGCTCCATCAAAAAAAAAAAAGGGGGGATCGAGTCTCATCAGAAAATTTGGACTAAACCGCTCAATTCATCTGTATTAGGTTTACGATCTCTTTATGAACTTTTTGAAGCGTCAAAGTAGGTGTTGCGTAGCTGTCAATGGAGGAACAGAAATCTCTCAGATTTCATCAAAAAGATCTTCATTTGTGTTCCCAAGATGAACGAAAGTCTTTTGAGTTTGGAACGACATGAGGGTGAGTAAATGATGACAATTTTCATTTTTGGGTGCACTATCCCTTTAAAAAGAAACCCCAAAAAACTCTACAACTACGAGACACAAAGAGCTGACACAATTACGACACGTTTGAAGCAGAAGATCTCAATAGATGCAACGGACATTTAAAGGGATAGTTCACTTTGAAATTAATTTTTGGTATGTTTTAGCTTACCTCAAGGGCATCCAAGATGTAGGTGTCTTTTTTTCCGCAGTAGTTTCAATTTTGATATTTTTAGGTCAAACCGTTCTTGTCTGTCAGTCATATAATGCAGGTCTGTGGTCATTATCTCAAAGAGCATGCACAGAGTCCAAATTAAAACAATTCCCCATCGTAAGTACACATTGATGGCCTAAGACACGAAACGAGCGGTTTGTGTGAGAAAAGGAACAGTATTTATATCGTTTTTACCTCTTATACACAGCCATGTCCGAGTGATCTGATCTGACGTGTACGCAGACTGGTGCATAGATATATACACACTAGAAGTGTCGCCTTAAAGACATTCGTTCCAATGAACTGCCGTAGACAAGGCGACATCTAGTGTGTATATATCTATGCACCAGTCTGCGTACACGTCAGATCAGATCACTCGGACATGGCTGTGTATAAGTGGTAAAAACGATATAAATACTGTTCGTTTTCTCACACAAACCGCTCGTTTCGTGTCTTAGGCCATCAATGTGTACTTACGATGGGGAATTGTTTAATTTGGACGACGGGGAATTGTTTTAATTTGGACTCTGTGCATGCTCTTTGAGATAATGACCATAGACCTGCATTATATGACTGACAGACAAGAACGGTTTGACCTAAAAATTTCAAAATTGAAACTACTGCGGAAAAAAAAGACACCTACATCTTGGATGCCCTTGAGGTAAGCTAAAACATACCAAAAATTCATTTCAAAGTGAACTATCCCTTTAATACATCAGTTGTGTCATGACAACTCCGCCATCTAGTGTTTCATTACAGAACTTTGTATTTCAGAATGCAAACGGCCAGACTTATCTGATTGCCAATTATATGGCCATGAGTGCTAGTTTCACCAGATATTTTAAAGTAAGTCTGATATCCTGAGGAGCGCTACCTTTAACTCCAGCAATATTGTCAAATCTGTCATCAAAACTGGAAACACATTAGCCAGCATCATTCCTAGATCTCACCTCCAGACATGGACCCAATAAGAAAAGTGGACATGCTATCGCCAAAAACAGTAATTGGCCTCGTTCGGTAAGTATGGTTCAATGTACAACTGTATCTGGCAAGACGATGGAGAGAAGGAAACAAACATCTAACAAGATAATTATTTACCATAAAAGCCCCACATGAAGAAAATTCAGCAATATCAGAATTTTATTAAGGCTCTAAATATTGTTGCTTTTATGTGGATTGCACAAAAAAATTTGAAAATACATTGTCACCCAAATGTATCTCGTCTATCTCATTTCCTTAGTATTAGTATTTCCAGGGGTAAAGGTGTTTTTAATTAGTCCATCTGGAAACAACGCTGAGTTTACAAGATGGCGGTTTGATACAGCGAGCGCTTTGGATGACAAGAGGGAAAAAAGTAACTGATAAACAACTAATATAAAGTTGATCAGTTACATGCAATTGATTGCTTCATGTAAAAGTGTATTTGTATACTGTTGCATAATTAAGTGATAGAAATGAATGGTTTTCATTGTTTTAAATTCAGAAGTAGAAATTGGGTTCAATGTTACACAAGTAAATGTCTAGTTCAGCCTACTTGTATTATTTTTAATTGAATAATTCAATGTGACACGTCATTCATTTCTGTAGAGGTTGACATTTTAATAAGCATCAAATGACTGAGTTCAGCTTTGAGAATGAAACCAACCTTTTTGTTCCTCAGTTTCTTCTTGTTTTATGCTGAATGTTTCTTCAATCCTTATTTCTTCACTCTCCTCTTTAATAAACGCCATCTTTATAATAGTGTGTCACATGGATCTCAGTTGCTTCACCAGGAGTTTTTCTGTTTGGACAAATTGTCATGATTAAGATGAGAATAATTAACAGAAAGAAAAGTAAATCCAAACTAAATCTCTGGGTGCGTCTCAATCAGCTCTAGTTCAGTGAACTGGTAAAGAGAGTGATAAAACTAGCGCAACAAATAAATAAAAGGACACCCATTATACAAACACGTCATACTTAGTTACTTGTGAATTATATTTGGTATTTAATGATTTGTAGATCTTGATTAAAACGTCACTGTCATTATTCACATTTATGTAGTGCTCCTGTTGCATTTACACCAATTTGACCAGCATGTGTTCGAGCTATACGAATCACTGAATC
Organism: Leuciscus leuciscus; assembly: GCF_965113295.1. Taxonomy (NCBI): domain Eukaryota; kingdom Metazoa; phylum Chordata; class Actinopteri; order Cypriniformes; family Leuciscidae; genus Leuciscus; species Leuciscus leuciscus. Next base: position 30,625,068 of record NC_138728.1, on the reverse strand, counting down.
ATTTTTGGAAGCAATTGATTCAAATGAGGTGGAGTTTCAAACCCCCGTTTCTCTCAACACTTGCCAGTGACCGAATAAAAAAAAATAAAAAAAAATTAATTCACGATATAGGGAGCGAAATGAGACGCACCTTTTCTGTTATTCATGCCTGGATGCAATTTACTCATAAAAAATAACGTTCATAATATCAGATAAAGTATTACAATGGTACTTTCAATACTAATTAATTCAGTTCACAGTTCTTGTAAAATTATATAAAAAATCCTGAACTGTTTACACTGATTTAAACACTCTAAATGTTTAAAAACACCAAACCTTTCTGCAGCCGAATCACAACACAGGAGCGCGGCGCGACCTTATGACGTCATCTCTCCAGACCAAAATAAAAGTCCCGTTCACGCTGCTGTCTAAAAATCACAAGAGAGCAAAGATTTTTTATTTTTTTAATGCATACAAATAATAAAATAGATGTCCGAGGTATTCAAAGTTGTATTCTTTGTCATTTTTTTCTAAAAGGCAAAACAGTAATGTTTGCAGTAATGTAAACACTGTATAAAACATTCTTCCGTTCCTGAATTCTTCAGTGATGAAGCTGTGTACCAAGTTTGCCCTAGTAAAAAAATAACCATGCTAAGTATTTTAATGTTGGCATACTTTTCAGACTAATGATCAGCATACTTCAAGTGTGTTGATGATTAGTTTACTTAAAGTTGGCTATTTTGAAACAATCAATTTTATACTAAGCATATTTTTGTTGTAATTTTAATTGTAGTGAAGCATAATTTCAAGACGGATACTTAGTGCACGTTAAGTATGTGGCTGTTTAGGAACTAATTATATGCTTGATTAGTGAAATTAAAGTATACCTTATTTGTGTTATTAGTACACCTTATTTGTGTTATTAGTACATTACAAATTCTTCCAAACACACCAGCAATATACCATTAACACTAGAACTACCGGAATTCTATGGCCATAGCAGTCATTCTGACCGTTCATACTAGACAGTACCGAATGTCATTCTTATCATGTCATATTTACATTTGAAGCTTTTGGATGTCTGTCATCATATTTTATGACGTCATCACCCTAAATTTAAAAAAAATTTGAATAAAACTGAAAAATATGGATTCAATGGAGCACCGAGCGCCAAGTGGACACAGATAGGCCTACATAATATTATGATCTTTTTTGTAATGGTGAATTCAGTTTGATTGGGACACTTTTTCCAAATCATATCAATGGAAAAAAGTTCCCTAATCACCCTGAATTCACCCGATAAAACGGAGTAAAAGCTACTAGACCGCTCACAGAGATGCGCACCTCGCTTTGTGTCTGTCAAGCGGGAGAGCAAAGTTTTTAACCGCAGTGAAATGGTTGTTTTTGAAAGTCAAAATGCCAACAAATGTGGATTGAAGCAGAATCTTTCGTTTGAGAAAAACATGTGAATTTTGGAAATCAAAATCCATGAATAAATGGATCTGTTATGTTAAAATAGGTAATAATAAACATCAGGACATGAAATTGAAATTCTAATGAATGTGAAAATATATTAGTTCATCAACAACCACAGAACAGCTAATTACAGATACAAATTCAAATTAGATAAATATTCTGTTAATTTCATTGTAAAATTAAAAAAGAAATCTTAAAAACTAATAATATCTCAAATGTGAATTTCAATGCATAGTAAAAACTTTTATGTACATATATGAAGCACATAGTCTAGGCCTAAAACAAAATGGCCAAAACAGTTAAAATATAGAATAAATAAAGAAAATCCGCTAAACTGCGGGAAAACGAACTGATTTAGAAAGCACTATGTTTTATAGAGAGCAAAAATATCATGCTGTAAAATTATAATGAAAGCATTCTCCTCTAAGTGGGCTCACGGGAACAAGGCATCTGGTTGTTGTGGGGGCAAACACTGCACATCATTCACTGAAGCTTGTGGATCGATTACTCTCAGTCAACACAGGTGATGTCTACCTTCCATGTGCAGCTCCCACATTTGTCACAAGTGTCTTTTGTTTTGTTTTTCTTGCCGTTTCTCCGCAGTTGGCACTGCCTTCTCCTCTCCTGCCTGGGTCTTGACTCTCGTACCATCAGCGGTGTGGCTTTTGCTCTCATGTGGCCGGAGAGAAGTTCATGTGCGACTGGCATTATGAAGTTCCTCTGTAACATTCTCTCATTTGTGCATTTCTTGAACAGTATGGAAGCATTTATCGCGGCCAGGTCAAGGATATTATAAAACACAGCTATGGACATCAGTGGCGAGCCAGAACTTTATCTAACAGCATGTTTTTCACAACAGAACATGCTGTTGTGTATGTTGTCATTTTTTGTATTATATTTGAGTGAGTAAAAGGAAACAATAAAGTCAATCTCCCCTTGTGATAATGATTACTGTTCTTAAAACCCTCGGAAGCAGCGGTGAAGAAGTAGTTTGCCGGAACAACACCGAGAACATGGTGTTTCGTGTGGAGTTGCTGAATGCTTAAAGAAGAGTTGTTTGTTATTGCGGTCTAAAAGACGAAGGGGAAGATGATGGAATGTCTATCCATTAAATTTCACCAGATGGAGGCGAATACACTACTCTTCCTCGTCCAATGCATGCATTAGTCTGACAAATGCACTTCAGAATGTCTGCTCTGCGGTTCGACGACTTGTTGCTTCACATCAAACCCTATTTTCAATGTAAAAGAACCCACAGAAGTTTGCGAGAGAGACTGGCTGTCACACTCTGCACACTTGCGTCTGGTAGTAGCCAAAAATGTGTTGCCTCCAGTTATGAATTGGGATCGAGCACAGAATCAGTGATTGTGAGGGAGGTCTGCCAAGACATCTGGACTGCTTTGAAAGGCGATTTTTGTCTCCCAACCAAAAGGCAATGAGTGGCTTGATATCAGGCAGGAATTTTGGAGAGTGTGGCACTTCCCCAACTGTTTAGGGTGTGTGCCCTTACAAAAATAACCTACAGGATGTTTGCAGGTATCCTGTAGGAATGATGAAATCCTGCAGGACACATTGACAATATGTGCAGGAAATATTGTATATATATATATATATATATATATTGGAATAACTATTGGAATAGAACTAAAGGATATATATCTTGAGATGTTATAGTGCTCTAAATTACTAAATTGCTGTGTGTTTGTAACACTTAAACATGAAAATCTTTTTTTTCTTTTCAATATAGATGATACATTATAATGTAATGTAACTAGTGCAAATACCATACATCACCTATGTCAAAACTTATTTTAAGAAAGCTTTATGCGTTATCAAAAAACATTGTTTTTTAACAGATGTGAAAGATGAGACCATGGAGTTTTGTAGACCTTTGGTATATATATATATTTAATTAGTGTATAAATGTATTTGTTGACATACAATTGTACATTCTATTATTTATTTATTTTTATCTTAAAAAATGAACAAAACATGGGTTCTGGGCGAATGGAGGGAGGACCCTCCCACCTATGACATCGTCCCTAAAATGGACATACTGACATACATGTTGTGGATGTGGCCTATGAAGATGGAAGTTCACCAGCCACAATTATAGACATTGATGGTAAAAAAGTACAGCAAACAAGTCTCAGTCATGATATAAAATATATGTATTGCCTACATAAGTATTTTTGTCCCTTTAGAGAGCAAAGAAAACCTCAGGAGGAGGATGTTCAGGCTAGAGGGGGGAAGAAGAAGAAAAAACAGCCATGTTTGCCAAATGCTGAAAAAAAAGAGTGGCAAAGAAAAGAAAAATTACACTCCAACTTAGTCCCCATCATCTGATGCAGAGCCTCCATTCAAACATCAAGTAATACCTACATCTTTTAAATTGCTACTTTTACTTTTCATTATGCTTTTTTTAAATCAGAAATATTAATGACACTGTTGTGTGTTCGTCTTTAGGTCATTCACAATGTAATCATTGATAAGTGGAACTGCATTTACAGACACAGTTCAGAAAACAATTCCAGATGTTCTAATAAAGTTTTACTTTTTTTTTTACTTGAACAAGTTACGAGTAACGTAATAATTTGTCACACACTCTCCATAGGCGTAATGGTTTTTGTACTGTACAAACTATAAATTCTATTATATTCAGGTTTAAGTCCCCACCGAGATAGAAAAACATGTAAACACACACACACACACACACACACACACACACACACACACGTATGGGTGGTTACTAAACCTGCAAAAGCACATTGTTGCACTATTTCCTTAGGTGTGTGTGTTGCTATATCAGCCATTGGGTGCAAAATGCAAGTTAAATTAACTAGTCTTGTCTGACGTGTACAACATGCTGATCTTTGATGACTGAATTTTCTCCAACCAGGATAAAGGCCAATAAGATAAAGTAATAAAACCAGACAACCAATAAAACCAAAATTAAACTGAAAGGGCAATAATAAAAATTTTTTTTTATAAAAAACTGATATAAAAAAAGGACCTTTATGAGACTAAAGTGCATCAGGGAATGGGCCTCAAAATTACCTCAGCATCACAGTACCAGTGGAAATAAAACCAAATTATGTTGCCTTCCAATAAAAATGCATTTATTTGTACATTTCTATAAAAACAATGTTTTAACAAAAGCAAATAATAAGATGTCATCGACACCAAGTATAGTCCTGAGTCAGCCTCTTCTGCTTAAGACTTTAGAGAACTTTACAGAACAAAAGCCACAGACATTAAAAGGCATCACTGATATCTCTAAGAACATTTATTTTTCAACCTCAAACCTCGGTTCCTCACGAAATCCCTTATATTCTGGACCGTTCTTTCTCTCAGGACAGTGCCCTCTGCAGTCTTGCACCGCGCACACTCTGCCGTTGTTGCGAGGTGTCCCTTTGAAATATGGACTTTGAAATGTTTCATGACAGCATTCACTTCATTTGGGCTCCATTGCCTTCTCACAATTTTCCTCAATTTGGTCTCTGCAAAACAAACAGACATAAATATATACATACCTTTATGTACTTTGAATAACTTTTAAATACCGAAATGTTTAAATACCTCTGCGGTTATCAGTTTCATCCTGATTTTTCTTTATTTTTCCTGAGGGGGAAAAAAGCAACAATTAAAATGTATTCCAGCCCTACAATGCAAATGGTTTCAGAACACCTCAAATATCAGCTGATAGCACACGGGAAAACTAGTTTCTGGTCCACAGTAACATGACAAGGACCACATTTACACTGAATTACTGTGGAAGTATATGTGTGTGTGTGTGTGTGTGTGTATTACACACACACACACACACACACACACACACACACACACACACACACACACACACACACACACACACACACACACACACACACACACACACACACACACACACACACACACACACACACACACACACACACACACACACACACACACACACACACACACAGTATCTCACAAAAGTGAATACACCCCTCCCATTTCAGCAACCATTTTAGTATATCTTTCTCAAGGGACAATACTATATTAATGAAACTTGGATATATTTTAGAGTAGTCAATGTGCAATGTATAGCAGTACAGATTTACTGTCCTCTGTAAATAACTCAACATACAGCCATTATTGTCAAAATACCTGGCAACAAAAGTGAGTACACCCTACTAGTTCAAGGAACTTGCCCAACCGGACAAATGCCCTGATTAAAACAATTTTTTATACAAAAAATAAAAAATAAAATCATAACTAGGTAATCACCGAAAACACGAGGATGATTCTGATTTTATTTCATTTAATGTAAGTGGCGTTTGATAGCAGCCTATAGTTGATAATAATATATGCCTACCTAATGTAGGACTACTGACGGTAACAAAGTTGCGCTGTTGAGGCTCGCGCAGTTATTTATAACATATTATACAGTTAAAGGGATTCTTCACCTCTGGAAAGATGAATGTGTATTTAAAGTAGGTCATTTATGTAGAAGAAATGTGAAATTATTTTTGAATTTGGAGCTTTCTAGACTGAGAAAAGTCAGAAAATGTACTTTTGGCTTATGTGGATGAAAGACAACAACTCCCAGAATGCACTTGCTTCGCTGCCCTAGGAGGCCACTCCCAAGCCACGCCTACCAGTAAGAGAGCGCAGGCTAGGCTACTAGTGAGTCTCCGTGACGAGTCTGCCCGGGATTTCGAGATCACCTAAAATGTCCGGGATTCGGCTTTTGCGTTCTACAGTCGCCATTCATCATGTTTACTGTGGCGAGCAGGACGAGGCTGAGGGGCGCGGGAGAATGGCGCGAGGCCGGTGGCGTGATTATTGAGGGGGATACTGGTCTCGCATCTCTCACGGAGGAGCGGGAATTTTCTTAGCAATGTTAAAACGCACATCAACCGATCACTTGTTTAGCGTTCATGTAAACACTACATTCAGATTCACCAATCGGAATGAATTCAGTTAGATTGAAACAAAGGTGTGCATGTAAACAATGAATGGCGACCGCAGAAAGCAAAAGCCGAATCCCGGACATTTTGGACGATCTCGACGGCCGGACATGTCTGGGAAAAAGAGGATGGTAACCCCTACTACTCAGCTTTCTCCTACTATTCAGCTTTCTCCACAGAACAAGAGCCTGCTAGCTTAGGTTCCAAAAAAAGATGGCTGACACTATGTGTACATTCTGTGAGTGAGATCCCACCCTCTATGGGCGGGTTGAAAACATGCGGGACAGCTCCTCCTACTGGCTGTAGTCTTTAGCCTCTGGCCAAAAAAATCCTCCGATGACACAAAATTACGATTTTTTCGTCATTGGAGGATTTTTTCCAGACAAAAAAAATACATAAATCTCTCATCTCAGGGGGATATGAGGGTAGAAAGCACTACTAATACAAAGCTTAATGCTAAATCCTGAAGTATCCATTTAAGAATCATCACACGACCAGAGTGCTGTTTTCCTGAATACCATCATGACTGAAACCGAGACACTGATTTCATAACAGTTCAATAAACAAATAGTTAAAATTAAGTCACTTACATTTTAGACGCAATGACTTGTTTTTGTTCTGTTTCAGCAGCGAAAATAGTTCCCAACAAAGATCACAGCAGAATCATAGCGCATCTCACAGCAACACTCAGCCATGTTTCACTACTGAATGATTCAGCGCTTTGAACGAATCGGTTGAGTCAAGGATTCAATGACCCATTCATAAACTGCCTCGTTCTGAATAAATCAGCCGTTTGAATGAATCGTTTGAATGAATGACTCAATGACTCGCTCATTAAGGTGGTCGTCTGCCACCATCTACTGGCGGTTTAGTTTCAAAGTATCATTCTTTTCAACATTCCTTATTTGTATATTCAAAAAATATTTAAAACACCCTCATAATCTAATTTAATACAGTTGTAATTTTTCAATATAAATTATTTAATTCAGGGTTCTCAAGTCTCACGCATTGGCCGTGAGACACACGCAATTCAACCAGTTCACACGCTCACACGCCACTAGGGATGGGTATCGTTAAGGTTTTAACGGTATTACTACTCTTACCGATACTCCTTATCGATCCGGTACTTTAACGGTACTCTTATCGGTTCTTTTTGTTATATTAAAAAAAGGGGAAAAAATTATTTAGAACATAATTAATATTGCTTTATATTTTGAAATGTAAAATAAATATCTATAGCAAAAGAAAAAGCAATGCTTTAACAAAACAAATAAAACATGTATGTTATGCAGAAGGGTGCAGGCTTTTGTGTTTTATATAGACAGACAGGACGCCAAAAACAAAGTACAAACACATGGTCAAACAAAAAAGTATATAAAACAAATATACAAATGATATACCCAGTGCTTTAATTTCAGTAATGTCTACTGACATTACTGTTCAGGAGTAATATGGGTTAAAAAGACATCTAATAAAGTCAGATGTAAAATAACACTGCATAGTTTATCATAGATAGATTAAAGCTTATATAATTCAAGAGCTGTGACTGATTTTCTCTTTGCCTTTTGTTATTTGATTCACATTAATGGAGCAATCGTCAGCAGGATTATTAGACTGCTGCCTCTTTAAGACCAAATGCAGATCTAATCATTATTAAGCCTCATATTTTCTCCCAACTATTTACGCCGATTTAAGACATAAACTGTATTTAAGTGAATAAACTGTTTAAGTGAATCTCCAAGACGGCCATTTTGACATATTTGTGTATTTGATCGTTTAGATGCGCACACGAAGCCCAAAATATACGTTGCTTGTCTCGTTGCGGTGTGTTTCAGAGCGTGCGCCGCATTTTGGAACAGCGTCTTTTGCGTCAATTTTGGTACTTTTAATAGCCTTTTATTATCAAACGCGTCCCGCAGTTTAGCAACAGTATAGACTACATTTTACAACAATCACCGATCGTGCAGATTCTGACGTTACTTTTGGGTTTTAGGGAGAAATGACAGCGCATCGCTCTGTGAAGGGAAGGAAGTTGCGCTGGAGAGAATGTGGCTTTAGTTTTTAATGGTTACACCTCAAATATCTTCTTTTTTATAATCATTGGAAGCCAACATCTAAATCTAAAATAAAATTAGTTTAATATCAAAGATCTAAAGTGTAACCTTTTGAATGTTCTGTCCTCATCGTCACTCATTAAGCAGGGCTGTTGTGTTGCGCGCGCCGTGGCTTTGCGTGAAAGATCGCTCTCTCTCTCTCTCTCTCTCACACACACACACACACACACACACACACTCTCTCTCTCTCTCTCTCTCTCTCTCTTTAGCAAAAATGCATCACAGACAAATGGTTCAATATTATTATATATAGAAGTGGCTGGCGAGATTAAATTCGCAAGATAATAATTTCTTAATAGCAATAATAGATAGCACGTGTACTTTAATAATTTCTCTAGTACCGACAGCAGAACCGATAACGTCCGAGCTTAACGATCCAGCGGTCTTTCAAAATTGAGCACCGGGGCCCGTTTAATACCGGGTTTCGGTACCCATCCCTACACGCCACACCATGTATTTCTCACGCTGAAAAGGCAATGCCAACCAAGTTGTCCTGCAAGCTTTATAACGTTGTGTACGAGGCGCACGCACACAAAGTGTGCACGCACACGCACCGTACGTTCGTTACTAGGTAACCAACAACATCGCGCGAACGCACTGGGTTTGTGCTGGTGTAATGCATTGGTCAAAAAAAGTAGTTTTTTTTTTTCTGACAGACCAGCCCATGAAACATGTAGATCAGCGGCCCATTGGTTCTTTTCTTGATTGACACTGGGCTGGCCCAATCACAACTTTAAACGAGTGAGTGAGCGTGCAGCAGTGTCAGTGTGCATCTGTCAAAATATTCAGCGAGATGGAGAAGAAACGCAAGGAATGTGCAGAGAAATAGCGTGAAACAATAGAAACTGGCCCTTAAAGCAGACACTGTAAACTGTGTCAAAATATACAGTATGTTTTCTGCCCTTCATCAGCTCCTGTGATGATGATGATAGTGAGGAGGATCAGGAGAGAGATGAGTAATCCGCGGTAAGCATAACTACTTTCAAAACACTTAGGCCATGTCATGAGTGTAGGAACCCATAACCCAGTTACAGATTATTTCCATATCTGCATATTTGACGATTACCGCAATTCACTAGAAATTTAATGAGAGGCGTTTGTAAACCATGTTTTCCGCCAAAATAAAAGCTTGATGCAGTTTGCGTCAAAATAAAAGATCATGTGCTTATCTCTTTCAAGTATAGAAATAGGTACAAATCTAATTATGAAAGTTTCCTTTATTTTTTAGTGCATTTGTTTTTACTAAATATGGCTATTACTGTCATAGGATTAATATTATAACTATTATTATGTAGTAGGTGTAATGTAAATAGACACTGTAACTAAAAGAGGTTTAAATTTTTCTTTGTTTAATTTGCACACTGAATATAGTTTGGAGCTTTTAATTTTGAACTCTCAAAGTGCACCAGATTGATGGATTTAACATTAAAATGCACAACATTTTCTCATGGGGGGCAATTTGTTATATTTTTGTATATTTGTAATTTGAAATATAACATTAAATAGTATATTTGATGTGATGAATTGCTCTGTCATTTATCAGATTTACCAATTGTTATAATTTCAATTTGTGCTGGTTAATTATGAACAATGGGTAAAATTGGGGGGCGGGGACATATGGGGGCGGGGCTCCATTAGGGCTCCTCCCCTAACCGCATGTGATCTCACTCCAAGCTTTTGATAAAACTTGAGAACCCTGTTAATTTGATTGGTAACAGCCCAGTGTCTTATTAGACTATTCTAATTGAATGTGATCAAATTTAAGAATTTGAAATGAAAGATGGAGCATACATAATAAAATTAGGGGAAAAATGCCCTTTATAAAGGTAAAAAAAAAAATTTATTCTGATAAGAGTGTTTTCCAAAAGTGATGTAATGAAACATTGACAATTTAAGTTTGAAGGGAGTAAAGCCTCTGTTTAGGCTATTAAGGAAATTAAATTTGCCAAAAGAAGAGCTTTTATTTTAAATAAATGTTCATTTTAAAACAGCCTACTTCAGTATGATATTTTACCATATTATCATGCTTAACACTGAGAATTTGAATAATTGTAATGTGATGATAAAATGCAGATATCTAAATCAAAGAATATCATAGGTTTGGGCAGTTGGCGGGTGGAATATTTATTTTTAACAGTGGATTCGGGTCTCAGAGTGCACCAGATTAGTGAATTTATCTTCAAAATGTAAAAAAATGTCTTCCACCGGAGCCCCCTAGAGGTACCGAGTTCCACTCACAAAAATACTGTGGGAAACACAGTAGGCTATATGATGGTCTACGAAAAACACAAATTTAATTAGCTTATTATTAAAATACATTATCAGGATTTTACCACCTCCTCTTTGTTTTGAGCCAGGAAAAACCCTGCATTACATACCTCTTACTCCAGGGACAGTCTCGGACTCTTCGTCATCTTCATCGCTAATTTCTTCCTCACCTAAGTCCAGATCAATTTCATCTATAGAAAAATACCCCGACACATGCATTAGTACACATATATAATTCCTAAACTTCCATTATCTAAAGAAATAAGAGGTAGCCTACTCTAAAAAAATAAAAAATAAAAATGTAATTCACCTAAAAAACATTTTTCTGAGTAACATTTTAAAAACTACAAATTAGCTCTAAAGTTTTTCTCTACAAGTAATTTAGAATTTTCATGTTACTTTACTGTAACATTATTATTATTATTATTATTATATAAAATCATGCACATACCTTCTATCTCAATTTCATCAAGAGACTTTCCTTGGAAATTTGCAAGAGTTCCTTTCTCCATTGCCAAGAGAAGCTTTGACATTTTTGCAATATCTACTGTTGCATTTGGCAACCGATAATAGTCTCTATGGACCCGAATGTCAAGGCCCAAAAAGTTGGCTAGTTGATCAAGCTCATTATCCTTAAGATTAAGAATCTGGGACACGGTTGCCACCTGCTCACGGAGCTGTGTAGACCGGAGATATTCTGGGTGCTGTGCACCACACTGACTTGCAAAAAGCCTGATGCAGTCCTGTCCTCTGAAGAAGCTGGTGGGTGAGCACTTTGGTCTTCCAAATAGGAAGGGGTTGTCCTGGTCTACTTCACATGCATCTCTCTTGTCCACAAGAAGTTTTATTGCTTTGACAAGTTCAGAGTTTAACAAAATTACAACTTTTCTCTCGTTCTTGCCCATTATTTCCACTCTGCTGAAATTCTTGGACATTTTTTGCTCAAAAGGAGAGAGACCGACTGCTTTATCATCATGGAGCTCAGTCTGGTCTCTTTTCCTGAAACACTCAAGAGACATTTTTGAAACCTCTCCTGCACAACATCTATTAAAGATTATTACTTGTGCAAGTGTCACTTTGGCAAGTTCTGCATATGTTTGTGAAGACTCATGATTTTTTAGGCTTTCAAAAGCATCAGCTGATTTTGTCTCCAGGTGCTGGTGGAGAAGCTGCACATCATGTGTGAACGGTATAGTCGATGGTTTGTTGAACTTTGATTTGCTCGAAGTATCAAGAGCAGCATGGGAGACATGTTCTGCCCATGCACTTGAGCACAGTCGTTTGAATCGCTCTGCTGCTTTTGTCATACCATTATCCTCTGCTGCGATGGCCCTGCAGAGAATGATGTCACCGATCTTCTTCAGTGAACGTCCTAACTTCAGCGCAAGGCTTGGTGTCTTATACGATTGGCTATTTTCATCGTAACCAGCGACATCTTTCACAGCCTCAACGACTTTGCAAAAATTGTTTGGTTTCACAGCATCTTCGAAATTAAATATGGAGTATTTTGTTCTCAAGCTTAGTAAGAGTTTGCCCGTTTCCCGAACCTTCTGTTTGATGTATTCGGATTTGGTTGGATCACTTCCAAGCTTGTTGTAAAGACACTGACTGAACTGCAGTATGAGGAAATCATTTCGAACTACAGATGAAATGTCATCATTCTTCATATTTCCCAAAATCTTCCACACCTCTGGAGATATTGCGTGGGAGAATGTTGACTCTGCGATATCAGCCAAAACTAAGACTTTGGCTTTATTAGTTGCTTCAGACGTGTTTGAAGGACATCTGTGTGTATGGCGCCACAGCTCCTTGCGAACAAACAGGCCTTTACAGTATACACAGTGCACATATGTTTTGGCACTCAATTCAGTCTCTGATCTTCCTGGCCGCCTTCTAACTTTCAGTGGTCCACTTTTACTTCCCATTACCTCTTGATTGTGTTCATAGTTGCCTCGGTTTCGTAATTTCTCAAGTAACCTCTTTCTGTCCTGAGAGTGTTTAGGGAGCAAGAATGCGGCAGCAATTTCTGTCTCACTGTCTTCATGCTTTTTAAAGTGACGGGCAATTTTAGACTGAGGTTTCTTGCAGACATAACAGTAGTTTTTGTGGGTGGAAAAAGTGTTTTCTGGCACATTGCCAGTCTCTGACCGTTCATAAGACGACACTGCCGTTGTTCTCTTAAAACTCTGAATGTCAATATTGTTTGTGGTAGTATCATGATCCTCACATATGAGGTCCTGAGTAGAACTGGATCGGTCACTAGCCATTTCTTGCTCGGTGGAAGAACAGTGAATGGGTTGTGGTGGCACACTCTTTGCCCTCATAGAAGACTCTAAAACAGCTGGTGTGGACTTATAATATGGTGGATTCCATGTATTGACAGATAGACTATCAGCACTATCGTTATTTTGTCTAGAGTCCGGGATGAAGTCATCAGAGGAGGATTCTTCAGTGTTTTTATCAGCATAAGAAGAATCCTCTTCATCAGAGCTAGATTCTTCAAAACTGGAAAATTCAACATCTGGCTAAAAAAAGAAAGAAAAGACAAAACTAATATCAAAATAATAACAAACACACAAAATAATATACCCTGTTTATTACATGGCTTAGTTGAATTCTAATGTAGAATGCGGTCTGTTATTTCTTGATAATAGACCGCTGCTAAGTATAACACACCGTTGCCATGAAAAACAGAGCGTTGCTATGGACGCAGGATTCTAACCATAGAGACGGAACGGACTATTTTCTTTAGCGGAAACAATATAATCGTTTTTAAATCAATAAACTCCTTTTTAAATCAATATTTTGTGTCAAATTGTTGATTTATTTGGTAGGTAGCCATGTAATAAGCGGGATAATGTAGAGCGAGACAGTTGTTTAGCGAATACAACCCCTTCAGGTTGATTCAAGATCCCTCTGCTTCGCGTCAGGGTCCGCAGTGACGCTGCTAAACGTGTTATCTGGTGCGCCCGAGCTTCGTTTACAGTCTGAAAAACAGCGTCTTATGTCAGCAGCGTCCCTGCGGAGTCGTGAATGTGGATTGACAACAGAACCGGAAGAGAATACAATGCTGAATAAAGTCGTAGTTTTTGTTATTTTTGGACCAAAATGTATTTTCGATGCTTCAAAAAATTCGAACTAACCCACTGATGTCACATGGACTACTTTGATGATTTCTTTATTACCTTTCTGGACATGGACAGTATACCGTACATACATTTTCAATGGAGGGACAGAAAGCACTCGGACTAAATCTAAAATATCTTAAACTGTTTTCCGAAGATGAACGGAGGTCTTACGGGCTTGGAACGACATGAGGGTGAGTCATTAATGACATAATTTTCATTTTTGGGTGAACTAAATATTAAAAAATTTTGCCTTTAGAATTCTAATATAATTTGAATTTTGCAAATATTTAAGAAAGAAATTTGAATTTAGCTTTTCAGCCATTTTGACAGCCCTAAAATATGTACATGGTGATGTAAAAGAATACCAGCGTCACAAGTAATGAAAATGAATGAACAGAGCGAGGTATATTTTACTCAAAGTTGAGACGTCGCAACGTCTTTAAGACAAAATCTAAATCTTATAGTCCATGTAAAGAAAAGCCTAGTATGATGCCCAACCATCCTACACTTAACACTGCCAGTGTCAAAGAGAAGTAAACAATTAAGGAGCATACGCTCACTTACTTTATCTTTAACTGATGAGGAAGGAATCACACTGTGTTCAGTCACAGCCACTGATGTCTCGTCACACAATTCCTGTAATTGTGAGAAAGAACATATGTTTGCCAGATGGCCACCACATCTAATTCTAGTATCAACCAAAGTCTAAATATCTACTGTCACTTTTATGTTTCAATAATATGTATCATATAAACAAACTGAACAAATACATGAAATGCAGAACACAGGGCAACATAGTTGAATTTTCAGTGATAAAAAGCTCCTTAGGAAAATTAACCTTGGTTTTGTGATCGATTACTGTTCGTATTACCTTAGTTTTCCCACAAATGTTACGTTTAAATGGTGGATAACATCCTAACTATAATGTATACGAAAATTACAAAAAACATACCACTCTGAAATGTCCTGTGATATCTGTGCTTGCAAAGTCTGAGCGTGAAATCTGTTATAAACGATCCTCTTGTTCGTTAACATTGTTAGGGTCGGAATGGGGCTCAAATTGGTTTTGAAATTTACTGCATTCTCAATATTTACACTAGAGAAGAACTCACAGTTTTGGAGGGGCGAAACATTTTCCAAACACTCGCTAAACGCTGCCAATTACAACACACTAGGCCAGCTAACCAATCACAGCACATTTCGTATTTCGGAAGGAGGTTTTAAGCCAGACTGGGGAGTAGAGATGCGCGGTTGGCGGTTACAGCCGCGGACTCCGTGGTTGGGCGGATGACGTGACAAAAAATAATATTTTAAATTAAATTCGGGCAGGTGGCGGTTGAAATAAAAAAATAAAAAAACATACATTGTTAAATATTGCTACCTACATATTACCTGCGTTTTATTTAGGCTATTTATTTATATTTTGTCCCTGTGCGCCGATCGGAGACGGAGTTCACTGCTGATATTCTGGGGATACAACATGGCCAATAGGCTATACTAGTAGGGACTTTAGCCTTTAAATATCTTTGCTGCATTAGATCAGTATCCCTTCTAGAACAGGCAAGAGCTTTCTAGCCTCGCGGCTCGCGTCAGCAGCGCCTTGCATCGCCCATAGACCTTAAAACAATCAGCAGATGGAGGGCGGGTGCGGCTTTGAAAATTGGTCAAAAAACATTGGTGCGAATGGATGGCGGACGGATGATGAGTTTTGTGATGCGGTTGAAATAATAGCCCATCCGCGCATCTCTACTGGGGAGAGAGGAGCTGTAATAATGTAAAATATGTGAAAAAGAATGCGTTTTTTGAACAAGCAAGCATGAAAACATATTCTAGTACACCCAAAAAACAAAATCAAGACTTTGTGAAAGGACATAATATGACCCCTTTAAGAGACTCACGCTTAAATGCCAGGGACAAGAGGAATCCCCATAGTTGTATGTGACCTCCTCATCTGGAAAGATATCTCTTATACTAAATAGGCACAGGTGTGGCCTTCCATCAACAATTATTGTCTTGACTTTGCAATTTGAATTTCTGTGATCATTCACCAGTCGTCCAAGTGAAGCGTCCTCTTTTGTTGCATCTATGCTGTGAGAAAAATAATGCAGTAGAAAATTAAAACATTCCTAACTGAAACATAAGGTTCTAACTGAACATTATATATTTCTGGGGTTTTAACCTATATTCAAAAGATACATTGTGACAGTTAACTTCCCTTTCTAATAATTTAATAGGTGAGATGATCCACTTAAGGTAAAAAAATTATTATACCCTGAATCACCAAGTTGAACAATAACCATGTTATTGATTATCACTAACTTATAAGTTCCTAATGTTATAAGAACCCTAGCAAAGCTGCTATCGTAATAATAATCTTAATTATTTTAGTTTTTATTAGAATGACATGCAACACACACTTTGCTCTGAATATGAACCAAAAATAAATAAACCAAAAAACAGCCAGCTTACCAATAACGCGTTCCATTCCATGTGAAGTCAAACAAGTAGTTGCCTTGAGCATCTTCAACATGTTTACTTTGAGAGAGAATCCCACGGTATTCAACAACAAAGGTGGATGCTTCAATGTGCTCAAGTGCAAACACACCTCTCCCTAAAAGGGCAAAAAATAAAACATGAACCCAAGTGCACCTATTTGTTACACAACTACCCAACTTATGGAGGGGGTATCTGATTGGCCTGCAGTCTGAACATAAACGTACCTTTAAATGTGTTGATTTGTCGTCCCTCAATGAAGGCTTTGTCTTTGCCTGACAATATGTGTTCTTTTGCATCCTGCTCAGGTGTTATTCTCTTCTTTCTTACCATGTAGACTGAAAACATAAAACAATGAGTATGTTTATTTACACATATATATATATATATATATATATATATATATATATACAGTACATTATTGTCAGACTGTAGTGAAGTCTATATCAAAAAATACAAAATTGGAGAGACAACAACAGATTCTATGATCTGGGTCAACAGCTTGTGAGTCATCAACAGATACGACCACATTCTGAGCCGCCAGTTTGTGAGGAAAGAGACATTCCCGAAAACTACTACGTTCAGAGTTTTCGTCCAGTTAGACATTGACAACCATATGCCATAGAGACAAAGGCAGATTGACCAAGTCCGAGTAGCCTTCTGCACCTACTTCAGGGTCTTATCTGGCTCTGAACATGCCGTGTTCTTTATCATTTTTTGGGGGAATGTTAAATTGCAATATTAACCAGAAAGATTACAATTAGATTTATGATTAGGGATGGGCATGATTAATCGACGATCGATAATTGATCGTTAAGAATTTCGTCGATCACGTTTATTTGTTATCGATTAAACTAATGCAGGTTGCGTTGCGTAGTGTGAGTCTTGAAGCAATGGAATTAATTTTAGCGCGGAGGTACCTGTGCATCCCGGCAACGTCAGTCCCCTCAGAGCGGGTGTTTTCGGCGGCTGGACTGGCTGTCACCAGGTTGCGGTCGCGTCTGATCCCAGATCATGTCAACATGCTTATCTTTCTCAACAGAAATCAGTAGACTGGTGCAGAAGTTCTATGGGAACTTCATGCGTTTTCTCAGATCGGATAGCTAGCTATCTGATTTATCAAAACGATTCCATTTACACCTGGTCACATAAATGTGTTTTTGCAAAACGGATATAAATCCGATCTTGAATTCCCGCGCTATATGCATATTTAAATTGTTGCACGTCATCGAATCGAAAGCAACTGATATGAGCTGCATTTTATTGATCATCAGCGAAAATTTCTAAATCAAAGACCGCAACAAGATATTGCGGCAACAGCCCTGGTAAGATCATTTCGGTTCTTTACTTTTAATGAAGATGATTGTGTGTTGATGAATGACTTTCACTTTGATTTGCGATAGTTTGCACGTTGGCTTGATGAATAGATGCTCGTCTGTGGTGATGCGTGTTGAAGTAGCGTCGTCATATCTGGATATAACATGACATATAGCCTATAACACGCTCTCACACGTTTATTTCTTATCATTTTTGGGATAAGTCAAATTTACATATGTGGTTTCAACAACCAGATGCATTTACTCTTGTCCAGTTTCGTCTGGAATGCGTCTCAGATCTCCTCCTGAAGTGGTTTGAACGATCGGATTTAAATCCGTCTCGAATGCGTTTCGGAGGGCATTTAGATTTGGTCTTTTCACGAGCGGATAGCTATCCGATCACAGAAAACGGATGAAGTGGCCATGGGTCTCTGTTTAAGAACGCCGGCTCGCAGCTGCAGGTTCCGCTGGTTTAGAGCACCGCAGGAATCTTCAAGTCTACCGAACGTCCAGTTTCACTGCCACAAGTTGATCTTCTTGTAATAAAGATCTCATCGAGGACAAACAAACTGTATTTTTGTATTTTCATTGCATTTTTAATTTATAAAAAGTTAAAGAAATAATGAATTTCAATATAAAAATATTAATGATTAATCGATAGTCGATCGTTAATTCTCCCGACGATCGACTAAGAAAATTTAATCGAATGCCCATCCCGATTTATGATATCCCCTAAATCATGCAGCCCGACGGTTTCAGCCAGAAACCGGCTAACTATGTCATCAACTAATACGTGTAAGTAGGGCTGGGACGGTATGGATGTTTTCTTACCGCGGTATAGCGGTAAACCGCTTTAAACCTCAACCCCCCTCCCCACCCTCCCCCAGATTTTTTTTCTGCGACGTCGCGGCTGTAACAACAAAGTGTGGCAATGATAATCTCAGGTACTGTTTATGTTCTTTATTTAATGTTAAAAGCATGCAATGTGACTTTGAATATCGTTTAGTCCTCCAGCTTTGTAGATGTAAAAGCAACAATGGATAATTCACCTCGGATCTTGAAATTAAACAAATGGAAACAAGAACGTTCAAACTGTGAATATAAGTGTATTCTTTGACAAAGATTGTTTTAGTAACGCAGTAGCCTATGTATTTTTAATAATGTTTAAATGGTGTAATATTTGTGAATTTGATTATGCCTACTCACTTTCTTGCAAGTGCCGTCAAGATTACTCTCTGGTGCTGTGCACTTGCCGGACTCCGCGAGGGTTGACAAACGCGGTCTTCACGTGAGAGAATTGTGTTAAATAAGCACGTGCAATTAAAAGCTGAGGTCCTGCTTTTGGGTCTTCAAATTATAGGCTATAAGACATTTGCAATGTAATTGGGAGTCTGCACAGGGTGTGCAGGGTGTTTTTAAATTTTTAACTTTTTTTTGTATTTACAAAAACTTGGACGCGGCGTCCGTCGAAAATAGACTAGGCGCCTATCTTTAGCGAAGCGGCGCGGAGAGACGCTTCTGAAACGCGCCGCGTCGTGGCTGGTGTAAACACAAGCATTGACTAGAGTGGGCGCGATCAGCTCCAGTAGCCGCGTCGCAGCCGTAACCCGCCACAGAGTGTAAATAAGGGGTTATAGTCAATAACCTACGAATGGAATGTTATTGTGTCATGGAACATTGCGCTCCCCAACTTGCGAAAGGTCGGATTTGCTCCATCTTTTGATAAGTTTTGTTTAGAAAACCTTGAATCCATGTAAGACACAATGTTATTAGACACAATCCATGTCATTAGAATCAATGAATTCATGTCATTAGACACAACGTGAACACATGTGAAGGCCAATGTTTAATTATTTTTTTTTTTTTGCTGTGATCACGGTGACGAGCTCAGACCCGCGGTAGGCGTCACGTGACCGCGGTATTGCGGTAACCGTCCCAGCCCTACGTGTAAGTGAATGTGTTTTGATGGCGCCGCCATTTTAGTTTATGCCGCAGTTCAGAGAGTCCTATCTGTCGGATTTACAACACGTAAATTCATCAGTTTCTCCCAAAATAAATCGGTGACATGAGAGAAGAATAGAGTGACCTTAATATGTAGTTACCTACACAATGTGTGTCTGATATAAATAAAACACGTCAGCAAATTACATTTGAATGGATTATTATTGCTGCTTCCATAGACATCAGAGTGTATTTTACAAACTATAAATGCAGGGCTCGACATTAACGCTTGTCCAGGACAAGTAAAAGAGAATTTTAATTTCCTGACCGGACAAGTAGCCGGATTAGAACGTCAATAACAAAAAAATGATTAGGGAATCACTAAATGAGACAATAATTCAGATTTTATGACATTTATTGTAAGTTAGGATCGATAGTGGATAATAAATGTATTACTGATGGTAAGAATGTTGTGCTGTTGAGGTTCGCAGCCTCTCGAGGAGAAATCTAAACAAATGAGCTCAGCACTCACAAAAGAAACTCAGTTAACAACATACTGCAGATTTTTTAAAATATATTTTATATTTAAAAGTTTTTATATTTTAAAGGTGCCATGTGTAAGAATTGAGGTAAAAATATCCAAAAAATGAGCTACACGCATCAAAAGAATGAGAAGAAATAAGGGCGATGATGTCATTAAAAAAATGACAAGTTATAGTGCTGCAGAGATATGAACCTGAATTAGCATGCTAAATTACTAGCCACAGCCCGACATGCGTCATAATACCAGTTTCAGCCATGGGAGGCGGTGTGCGGGCAACATAACCACCAGCCAAACTGCAATACACGAATAAATCGCACGGCTTGTGGGCGTTCTTGAACCTGATGTCACTACTACATTTCAGTTCAGGGAAAAGAGCGGAAGAATGGCTGAAGCCCTTGGCAAGAGACCCTTACCACCACCACAACAGGGTGCGACATATGCATATGCGACCATTTTTTGAGAATGTGCGAGTTCAAATTTTATGTGGTCGCACTTGTGCGAGTGCATGGTCATGTACTACTCAGTTAAATTCACGCATGAATTTTCCTGCATTGAACTTGTTTTAGCGCCCGCCAAAGTGAATTTTTGTCCCGCCAAAGTCTTATTTGATCGGTGAGTAATGTAGATGAACTGCCGCGCTTGTTTAAATGAAAGAACGAACAGAGAGAGAGACCCGGTCGCGCACGCGCACTCTCTCTCTTCGGAGCCAGGCGAAAGTGTAAACAAGACTTCAGTCTCCAAACTAAGCGCTGTCTTGCTCTCTCTCCCTCGCACATATTAATCAAAATAAATCGACACGGTGCTAAAAGGTCGGAAGACCAAAGTTTCATGAGGAGCATTTGGAGAGGTTTTTTTTTTTTTGAATTGCCGTTGGGTGTGAATTGTGCTAAATAAGTTGCCTTATCTTCTCTGAAAAGCGTTCCGCACATTCAGCTGACATAAAACAACACTTTAATTAAACGAAAAAAACTATCCAGTGATGAAATGTTTTCTGTGTTGACACAAATCTTGGATGTCCATGTCCTAACTGCTGGGATAATCAATCACACAACGCGCATGACACGTCCAATTCGCAAACTAATGACTCCTTTGAACCGATTAATTTGAATGAATGGTTAAAACAACAGATTTTTCCAACAGTGAACTCAGGAGACGTCTGAATCGGTAAATAACTAATCAGTAACACTTTACAATAAGGTTCTATTTATTACATAAATTACTTAAAAAGTACAGTTTGCTTACTCAAGCTTAAGCTTTAAAATAAATAAAACCACAAGCTAAGAAGCTTGAAATGTCTTCGATGATAATGAACCCCAAATGGACGCACGAAACGTAACGGAAAACATTGCAAGGTGTAATGAGACCGAATGTTTTTTGGTGACTAATGATAACTTAGCTAGAAGAGGTATTGCTAATGAAAATCAAACTTGCATTACATCCATACCAGCTGTAAATTTAAGACTGATGCATTTATTTGAGGTCACTCTGTTTCAGAGACTGCAATGTGTCAAATTGATGAGTGGCATGAGAGCGTGTGAAAAGTCTCAATTGCGTGTGTCTCACAGTGAATGCGTGAGAGTTGGCAGCTCTGGTTACGTTGGCGCTAGCTTGGTCAACATTAGCGAATGCTGTCTGTCAAATTAATGTAATTCAAACTAACAATAAAAATGTAATATGAAACAAAACAAATATGAACATATTCACTGGTAAAGGTGAAGGGAAGTAGCTTGAAGATGTCATATTTCAAAATCACTTGACATCAACCAACGTTCCTCTGGAGTTAAAACGTCCTCTATTAGGAGTTGGCTCGGCTTCGGCTATGGCTCTAGGGTCGTTGTGAAGGTAGGGGCGGAGCATAGAGACTATGCCATTTCTCGGTTGTTACTCTAGAGTAGACCAACTCACTTTCTGGAGGTATACTGCCCCCATCTGGTCTGGAATGTGGAGTATGAATTGATTTTTTGGCAGACATTACACAAGGCACCTTTAACATTAAACAGTTAAGCAACCGCACACAACGAGTTCTGTTTTTCTGAATACCATCACGTTTGAAATTGATTTCATACAACAGTTCAATTAGTTCAAATTAAGTCACTTACATTTTAGATGCAATATTGACTGTTTTTGTTCTGTTTCAGCAGCGAAAATTGTTCCAAACAAAGATCACAGAAGAACAATAATGCTTCTCACAGCAACCGTATTTTCATTACTGAATGATTCAGCGATTTGAACGAATCATTTGAATGAATGAATCAATGACTCGCTCATTAAGGCAGCCGCCTGCCTACTGGCAGTTTAGGGTTACATTAGTGTAATTTTTCAGTGTAAATGATTTAACTTGATCAGTCCTACCTAAAGTAACAGCCCTATAGTGTCTTATTCTAAATAATTGAATTTATTGATCGAATATATTATAAAGGTGCAGATTTTACAATATGCAGATTTAAATATCAAAGCTGATTGAACACTGATGAGATGAGAATATTGTTTCAGAATAAATTATATTTACAACACACACAAAAAATAAAAATAAAAAAAAAATCCAGACAAGCAACTTTTACTCTGACAAGTGAATGACAGATTTACTCCGAAGGACAAGCACATGAAAAGGCTTAAAGGGATACTCCACTTTAAAATGAAAATTCTGTCATCATATACTCACCCTCATGTTGTTTCAATCCTTTATGAATTTCTTTCTTCTGCTGAACAGAAAGGAAGATATTTAGAAGAATGTCAGTAACCAGACAGTTTCTGGTCTCATTTACTTCCACAGTATATTTTTTTCCTACTATGGAAGTCAATGGTACCAGAAACTGTCTGGTTACTGACATTCTTCTAAATATCTTCCTTTCTGTTCAGCAGAAGAAAGAAATTCATAAAGGATTGAAACAACATGAGGGTGAGTATATGATGACAGAATTTTCATTTTAAAGTGGAGTATCCCTTTAATGTCGAGCCCTGAAATTATTTTTTTTGCTAGTGCTTGTGTATTTAAATGTCTGAAACCTAAAACGGTGATTATGTGGCTGAAAACACTGTATAGTTGTGATATATGAAAAGCGCATTTGTCTCTGACTCAAAATGTTAATCTGTGATATGTCATTAATTTTGTCATGAGTTACATGAAGTAAATATAAAGAGAAGCATGACACAGAATGACTGAAGAAAGACTTTGAGAATGAAACCAACCTGTATCTTCTTGTTTCACTCTGAATGTTTCTTCCATCTTCATTTCACCACTCTCCTCTTTAATAATCGCCATCTTTGTTTGTTCCTCAGTATCTTCTTGTTTCACACTGAATACTTCTTCAATCCTGAATTCTACACTTTCCTCTTTAATAATCGCCATCTTTATTTGTTCCTCAGTATCTTCTTGTTTCACACTCAATACTTCTTCAATCCTGAATTCTTCAGTCTCCATCTTTATAATAATGTGTTCCATGGATCTCAGCTGCTTCAGGAGTTTGAGTGTTTAGACATATCGTCCTGTTTAAGATGAGAATAATTAACAGAAAAATAAATAAATGCAAACTAAATCTCTGAGCTCCTCTAGTTCAGTAGTGCAGCGCACAGGTAAGAGTCAGTCAGAGTGAGAGCCAAACAACTCAAAACTAGCATTACAAATGAATAAAGGAACACAGAATACAGACAATTAATATTTAGACATTTAAGGTTTACATTCAATATTGATTTGTAGATTATATTTAATAGACTACACTTTCATGAAAACATTGGCAGTTGATTTGTATAAGTAATTACACATATTTGTGTTTTTGTTCTGTTGCATTTTCACTGTTGTACTGCATGTGTCCTTTTGAGAAGCATTTGTTTCAATTGAATCTGAGTTTGTTTCGAAAAGCAACTTTTTCAGTGATCAAACAGCGTGTTTACGATGAAGTGCTTCACAATATACGGAGCGAAATGAGACGCACCTTTTAAATTAATGTGTGGATGCATACAAACTATGTTCATTCATATTAGATACATTATAATGTTACATTAAAAATAATTATTTCATTGGATTGTATCGTTTTATACACTTTAAATGATTAAAAACACAGACCTTTCTTCAGCCGAATCACAGATGCATGCAGGAGGGCGGCGCAGTCTTATGACATCATGTCGTCCCACCAAAATAAAAGTCCCGTTCACAAGATACAAATCAGAATCAGAATCAGAAAGAGCTTTATTGCCAAGTGTGCTTGCACCCACAAGGGATTTTTCTTGGAACTGAAGCTTCCAGTGCACATATACACATATACAAATACAAATACAACAAGAAACATAGTAATACAAATTCTAAGAATAAAATATATATAAAATAAAAAATATATAGTATAAAACTAAAAAAGTAGGGTCACAGCTGGGTTTAGTCCGAATAAACATTTACAGATTATGAACATATTTACAGTATTTTGAGTAGTATGAATAATATAAATATAAATATCACCTGAGTTAGAGAATATTACACTAGACAGTGGGAGTCTAGTGCATGTTACAGATTATGAACATATTTACAGTATTTTGAGTAGTATGAATAATATAAATATAAATATCACCTGAGTTAGAGAATATTACACTAGACAGTGGGAGTATTGCACTTACAGGCATATGCCTTGGGGGGCATGTTAAGTGTTCAGAAGGGAAATGGCCTGTGGAAAGAAACTGTTCCTGTGCCTGGATGTTCTTGTGGCCAGTGATCTGTGTCGCCGTCCTGACGGTAACAGTTCAAACTGATTTTTTCAAAAGCTTCTGGTTTATATCTAAGTAAGAAAGTGTGAAGTGATTGCAATTATAATACCAACTACAAAGCATGTGTGATATTCTCAATCATGAATAAAGTTAAGTATTCATATTACAAATGATTGGAAAGAACTTAAATATTTCAAACCCATTAAGAATTTGTAGTTAATTAAATTTGTGGTTGCAGAGAGATCAACTATTTAATTTATGAACTAAAACTGAATCCTTATTATTTTTATTTGATTCTATTCCATCTCAGTTTCTCCACAGAATATAAGGCCAATAAATAAAATAAAAATCTGTCTAGATTAAAGTGCATATCTTCAAAGGTCCATGACTGTAAAGGATTACACTGATGGTGGGCTTAAAACAATTGATTTTGATTGTGAAAACATAAATTAAATTGGTTAAAATGATTTATTTTAATGGTAATGACATCTGATTTTAATTTCATTACCTTTAATAAAATTGGTGGTATGGAATTTGTGCTGAAATGTGACTAGCTTTCAGATTCAGGAACAGATACTCATTTACTGGAAACTGATTTACAAACATGGTTTTATTACCCAAAATAATAACACTATGGAATAACAGATACATAGTGAAAAATAACAAATCTGTCTTCTGTTAGGAATGTATTGTCTGTCTTTGATCTTATTGATTTAATGCTCTTTTATATGAGCAATTTTGTTTATAATTAAAATTTTGGGCAGTATAAAAAAAAAGTTAAATAATTCAAGTCATACATTTTCATTTTCTGTAATTGGCAAATATATGATAGCAGTTGTTACTCCTATACCCTTATTAACAGTGAATGGTGTTCAGTTTCTAGATGCAATGACCACTTTACTAGAAACACTGGAACTCTACAGGTAAATCCATCACAGGAGTACAGAAAAAAAAATCTATATACTTTTATATTGGTAAAGTTACAGTTTTGAAAACAAAATACATTCAATATCCAGTTACACCTGCAGGAACCTCTTCGGAGAAGTTCAGGAGACTGAATCTGCAGCAGCATCAAGAAATCGAATTGTCGCGCTGCAGTCATGAATTCAGACTAAAGCAGTGAAACACTGTAGTTTTATTTAGATTTTAGGGGGCCGTCCTTACAGGTAAAGACAAAAGCAAACAATGCATGCAAAGAATGAAAGCCGCTCAAACTCTACAGCACTCATAATCCTAAACCATATTCGGACGGGATTAATTTAACATGGAGAGGTGGGGTAAAGTAATTATTACCAGAGTTTCTCAGTGATTTTAGTTTTCCGCAGTTTTTCCAAGTATGGAGACGCTTGAAAAAGCATTCAGTTGTGTTCTAGGCGGTGGGACAAATCTGTGGCAAGCTCAAGTGTTTTCCTCATACCTCATACCATACGTATCAAAAAGAAGATCGTTTGTCCAGGCTTAACTTTTATATATAATAAACATTTATTTATATAGCACTTTTCATACATGGAATGGAATGCAACGCAAAGTATATATGTATATATATATATATATATATATATATATATACACACAGTATCAACAAGATATATATCTCCTTTCAACACTGAATGTGTAGTGTTTCCCAGATACAATGTATTGAAATTTCTTGATATTTTATAACCTAAAATCTTTGGATCTCCATCAAAACCATGTTCCAGAAAGGTAATATTTTTGGGCAACTCCAGAATACATGTAAATGGTCAACATCAGTATGTCCACATATGCTCCAGCATAATTGTGGTGCATAATTTTTCCATGCAAACTCTTTCCATCTCTGTGAATAGGTAGTCGTATGTTGTGTCTTGCAAGCAAAATACCATTCTTCATTTGGGATTTCTTCCCCTAATTCTCTTTCCCATTTCTGCTTAATATAACTAGATGTGTTTTTTCTATTCTCCATCATGGCCCGATAGAGAGAAGAGATTATTCTGGGATTATTCTTTGTATAGGAGTCAACTATCAACTCTACCAGTGTATTCGGCCCCGTACTATCCATTTTTTTAGACTCCCTTTCAAAGTAATTCCTTATTTGTAGATACCGATAAAAATCATTTTTTTCCAAATCATAATTTTCTTTTAATTCAGCAAAACTTACAAATTTTCCATGTGTAACAAAGGTGCACAAAGCAGTCAAACCTTTAGTTCTCTTACGAGAGGTCTCTCGTACTGCGTAAGATATCTTACGCTAGGGGAAAATCCTTTTTCCGCGAGATATTGAAGCCAAAAATTATCCTTAATTTTGTAATAATGCAAAACGCGTTGCGGCAGCATGCAGACATAGGCGAGGCAGCTCGCGCGCCTATTGGCTGCTCTGCGGCAACTGCAGCAGCCTATCGAGCGAGGCCTGGCGTGACGCCAGACCCAATCAGGGCACTTCGCGCCCGCTGCGTCACGTCCCGCCGAAATGGGCGTGGTCTAGGCCTATAAATACCGCTCGCAGGCAGCTATTATCTGATTTTTCATCCTTCAAGCGAAGCACACGCATCGCTGGAGCTGGAGAAGAAGCCGCGCCGTCTGAAAGAGAGCACCTTCAGCGGGACGAGTCACTGAAGTCGCTGGCCGCGCCGCCTTCCTTGCCTTCCTGCTGCGCTATCCGGTGTTATATCCTTTCTCTGCTACTGTGTTTATGTATGTGTGTGTGCTCGCCGCCGCGACACACACTCCCATTGCACTAAAAGAGCTGGGCGTCTTTTTCAAGACGCCCCTTTTCCTGATCACGCAGCTCTCGCACTCGCTGACGGCGACTGCCCTCACTGCGAGTTAGTTACTGCCTATGGTGACTCTGAGGACTCACCTGGCATCCTTCTCCGAGACTGCTCCTCCGCCCCCCGCCCCCCCCCCCAACCCGCAAAGCTTGCCGGTTCGCCCGCTTGCCTTGCCTGCTTGGGGGACGATACCTGTTCTCCCTCTGTTCGAGCCGCGCACACCGCGCCGCTCACAGAGGATGTCAGGAGCGGGCGGTCACGGGGCTAGCTTTCTCTCTCCCTCTGTTCAAGCCGCGCAAACTGCGCCGCTCACAAGGGAGGCTGGAAGCGGACGGTCGGGGTTAGTTTTTCTTTACGTTATAAGAAAGCTACCCTGCCTTCTGCGCCCCATTCATGCGTCACTCACCGGCGGAAGGAGAAAGGTGTGTTTTTAGTCCCTCCGAGGATGGACTGACCTTCAATTTCTCATACATTTCCCAGTTCCCTGATCATGCGACTGGAAATATCAATATTGCAGCAGGCGAGCCTGTTTTAATACAAGCGCGCCTGCAAGCATACGCCGAAGAAAGCATGTGACGCTCTTATATGCTCGTGCATCCGAAAACTTTTGTGTTCCCCCCTGTGGCTCAGTGGCGGAATCATTGGTTTTCCTCACGAGAGACCGGAGTTCGAATCCCGGTCTAGCGGCAGTTAAAATTATGCCGCCAATGCTTCGCTCTGTCAGTTCCCTGAAAAGCGACTGCAGATGTGCATTTTTGCAGCCAACGAGCGCGTTGTACAACCCGCTCGCCTGCACCCAAACACCGTTTCTATGGTGTTCCGTGCGTCACTGGCGTAAGAAAAAAAAAAGGGAAAAAAAGGGAGTTTTTCTGGTCCCGCTGCGGACGGACAAACCTCTTTTTTCCTATACATTTCCCACTCCCCTCTGGAATTCAGGCGACTGGAAATGTCAATATTGCAGTGAACAAGCCTGTTGTAATGCACGCAGGCCTGCAATAAACGCCAGCATGTTGACGCTCTCTGTTTCTATGGCAACTTCTCGCTCGTTCAGTTCCAGTAAATGTGACTGTTCCAGTGTATCCTGCAGTAAACAAGTCGGTTCTGTCACCCGCTTGCCTGCACACAAACGCCGTTTTTACGGCTACCCAGATAAATCCCATAAGTGTGAATTTTTCTGGTGTCCCGGCCACGGCCGATGGTGCTTTATGTGTAGAAAGAATGCCCACTGCCCAGTGCCCATCTCTACACACAAGCACAGCCCGTCACACAGGGCTCGCGCACATGAATCGACTCAGATCGATTGCGCTTCAAACATGGTGAATGTGCCCACTAACACCACGTTATGCATGTCTCACGGTTTCTGTAAAAACGAAACCAACGTGCATTCGCTTCACTCAAGCGAACGATGCTTCCAGTGTGGTAAATGTGCCCGCTGTCCCGCGCCCACATCCACACATAGACATGACAGTTCCTACGGGAACCGCCCAGCCCTCCCCCTCGCGGTTGACCACCGCAGAGGAGTCGAGCGCGGGCAATCTGCCCGCTGTTATCAGCGCACCCCATGCCTCAAATGTCACGAGCGCGACGCTTGTGTTACAGCACTCCGAAGCCTCCCCATCGCTGAGCGAGCGGAGCGCGCTTCGTATTCAACCCCTAGCTATTCATGCGGACGCATGGGCAAAGCTGCCCGGGGTTTCGAAGTGGGTGCTGAACATTATAAAAAGAGGCTATTCGCTACAGTTTCGCCGACGCCCTCGCCGCTATGTGGCGCGTGTCGAGACCACGGTAAAAACAGAAGTAGCACATTTACTTCGAGCCGAAGTGGCGAAACTATTGAGCAAAGGGGCCATAGAGCCTCTCTCTCAAGTTCAGAGCGAAGGAGGGCTATACAGCAGATACTTCCTGGTACCGAAAAAAGACGGGGGTCTCAGACCCATACTAGATCTAAGGCAACTGAACAAAGTGCTTGTGAAGCGACAGTTCAGGATGCTCACGACCAGACAAATCCTTGTGCAGATTCGCCAAGGAGATTGGTTTGTGTCAATAGATCTGAAAGACGCGTATTTTTCAAATACAAATAGCGTCACGTCACAGGCGATATTTGAGATTCGCCTTCGGGGGCCAGGCATATCAGTACACAGTCCTGCCGTTCGGTTTGTCCCTGGCACCCCGTACATTTACGAAGTGCATGGATGCGGCGCTCGCACCCCTCAGAATGAGAGGCATGCGAGTACTGAACTATTTGGACGATTGACTGATTCTAGCGCAATCTCGCGCAGTGCTCATAGAACACACGACCATTTTACTCGATCACCTCGAGGATTTGGGTCTCAGTGTCAATTGGGCGAAGAGCTCTCTGTCACCCAGTCAGAAGATATCTTTCCTGGGCACAGAATTGGACTCGCTGTCCATGATAGCGCGACTATCACCACAGCGCGCGGTAGACATTCAACGCACAGCGAACTCGTTTCGCTGCGGCGCGTCTGTCCCGCTCAAGAAATTTCAGAAGATGCTAGGTCTCATGGCCTCAGCATCATCAGTGCTCCAGCTGGGCCTGCTCCGCATGCGCCCGCTGCAGTTTTGGCTGAAAGCGCGAGTCCCACGCAGAGCGTGGGCATCCGGTTCGCTTCGCCTCAGGGTCAATCAGAAGTGCGTCACAACTCTGAAACCTTGGAGAGCGAACGACTGGTACCAATCAGGTGTAAGCCTGGGGACTTCCTCGAGGGTGAGAGTGGTGTCCACGGACGCGTCCACCTCGGGATGGGGAGCGCTGCTCGAGGGCAGACCGTTCTTCGGCCAGTGGTCGGAACGGGAAAAGCTCCTGCACATAAACTGCCTCGAAATGACCCACAGACAGTCCAACTGCTGTGGAAGAAATTCGGCAGAGCGGAAGTAGACCTGTTCGCGTCTCAAGAAAACGCTCACTGTCCGGAATTTTTCTCCAAGAGCAGGGCTCATGTGTGGCTCCGCCGCCCGCTTTATGCTTTCCCCCCCGTCTCTCCTGCCTCAGGTGATAGAACGGATCAGGGAAGAAGGATGCTCAGTACTGCTGGTGGCACCGTTCTGGGAAAACCAACCTTGGTTCCCAGTCGTGATGCAGTTAGCAAGCACTGTCCCGTGGCCAGTACCAGTGAGGAGAGACCTCCTCTCTCAGGCCCACGGCTCGATCTGGCATCCTCACCCGGAGTTGTGGTCCCTTCATGTCTGGGCCATCAACGGGTACATGTTGGACTCCCTAAAGGAGTATTAAACACGATCACGCAGGCTAGAGCTCCGTCTATGAGACGGCTCTACTCCTCGAAATGGTCAGTGTTTTCGGGCTGGTGCACAGCCCGTGGCGTGTCACCCACAGACTGTGGAGTGACGGAGGTGCTTTCCTTCCTAAAAGAGCTGTTGGATAAGGGCAGGGCCCCTTCCACGCTCAAAGTTTATGTGGCGGCTATAGCAGCGTTCTCAGGAACAACGCTTGGTCAGTCAATAGGAAGGAACGAGTTGGTCATCCGCTTCCTTAGAGGAACTAAGAGACTGAATTCTCCCAGACCCCCCTCAGTCCCCGTATGGGACCTTTCTACGGTTCTGGAAGCCATGAAAGGTGCACCATTCGAGCCTTTACAGTCAATTGATCTGAAACATCTGTCTTTCAAGACTGTGTTTCTGCTGGCTTTCGCTTCAGTGAAGCGCATAGGGGACTTACACGCGCTCTCTGTGAGCGCGACGTGCATGGAATTTGGGCCTAATGACTCAAAAGTTATACTCAAACCTAAGCACGGTTATGTTCCGAAATCCCTCAACACACCGTTTAGGGCGCAGGTTATCTCCCTGTCAGCCCTACCGGTCCCTGATGAGGAAAGGGACGCGGGCCTCCTTTGCCCGGTCAGGGCATTACGAGCTTATGTGTCTCGCAATTCTGTCTTCAGACAGACGGAGCAGCTCTTTGTTTCGTTTAGCGGGCGTTCTAAGGGACTAGCCGCGTCGAAACAGAGCCTATCCAGATGGATAGTTGACGCTATAGCGCTGGCATATGCCTCCAAGGGCATGCAGTGCCCGCTGGGTGTCAGAGCGCACTCCACGAGAGGCGTGGCCTCTTCGTGGGCCTGGTCAAGTGGGATTGCCTTGCAAGATATTTGTACGGTGGCAGGCTGGGCCTCCCCGTCTACATTTATAAGGTTCTACAACCTAGAGGTTCCCGCCCTGCAGGCCAGGCTGCTGTCGGTCTAAGTTAACCAGTATTATCTGACTTGATGCTATCAACTCAGAATGCTGCGTCTGCTGAGCACAGCTCAATGATCGACAGTGGAAAGCAGTAGCACGAGACGTGCCTGGGCAAACTGTGTAAGACCCACATTTTCCCATCAGTTCAGGCCGTACCCCGCCCTGTCTGTATGATGAAATTCGCGTCTAAGCGACGCTGCCATATGTGGAAGAGCGCGGCTTCGCCCCTCCCTCTTCCCGGACTCCCTGTGAGTTCCCTGGGTGATTGTGCACTATATGAACCCCGGGCTTTCGCCCTTGGGTCTTTGGTGTCAGATCTCAGCATGCACGGCGTTTTGCATTGGGTCCCCTAGCGTAAGATATCTTACGCAGTACGAGAGACCTCTCGTAAGAGAACGTACTCGGTTACTAACGTAACCTCGGTTCTCTCTAGAAGAGGGAACGAGTACTGCGTATCTTGCCGTGCATGCACACGCTCTGGTTGCTTCGATGATGAAAAACCAGATAATAGCTGCCTGCGAGCGGTATTTATAGGCCTAGACCACGCCCGTTTCGGCGGGACGTGACGCAGCGGGCGCGAAGCACCCTGATTGGGTCTGGCGTCACGCCAGGCCTCGCTCGATAGGCTGCTGCAGTTGCCGCAGATCAGCCAATAGGCGCGCGAGCTGCCTCGCCTATGTCTGCATGCTGCCGCAACGCGTTTTGCATTATTAAAAATTAAGGATAATTTTTGGCTTCAATATCTCGCGGAAAAAGGATTTTCCCCTAGCGTAAGGTATCTTACGCAGTACTCGTTCCCTCTTCTAGAGAGAACCGAGGTTACGTTAGTAACCGAGTACGATTTATTATTAATGTTGCACAAAGTTGTGCTGCTTAATATTTTTTTTGAATCAGTAATACTTCTTTTCAGGATTAATTTATTATCAAATTAACACATCCATGCTGAATTAAAGTATTAATTTCTTTCAAAAAAAAAAAAAAAAAAAATACTGACCCCAAATTTTTTTGTGTAGTGTGTATTGTTACAAACGATTTCGATTTCGACTTTTATTCATCTAAGAATAATGAAAAAAAGTATCAGGTTATAAAAAAATATTAAGCAGCACAACTGTTTCCAACATTGATGATAAATCACTGACACTGAATTTGACTGGAGCGGGTGGGCCACAGTATGGGCAATATTCAACCAATTGAAAACATAGAACTCTAGATAAACTTAATCAATCTTAAAATTCAAACTTGTAAATATGTTCATCATTTATTTATGAGTTTCTAGGCTATTTTAAGTCATAAAGTGAGATGGATATGTTGAAAGTTAATGAATGGCTTGGGTTGAAAGGTTGGTTATATTAATGATTGCAGTCATTGCACTAAGTGGGGCAGTGGGTCTCTGAGCCCTCCCAAGCTCAACAGCGCCCTGCATTTTTCCAATGTAAATCTGTGGTGAAAAATGGAAATGCAGCACGCTGTAATTGAGAGCCATATGGGCAGATATGAGACTGCCCCGCCTGATTTTACGCTACGTGAACGTAGTTCCGGACAATGCTATATCATTCCGCGTCAGCAAAGCTTGTGAGTCTGTCAGTTAAGCAAACACATCAGGAAACCTCCGACAATCCCGGTGTTTTTAGAGGTCTTGTGGATCTTGTTGCTTCCCTTGACACTATCATGCAGGAACATCTTGAGCACACCACTGTTTTTAAGGGTACCTCTAAAACCATTCAGAACGAGTTAATGGAAAGTTAAACTCATAGTAGTGTTCCGTTATATTGACCCCGCTAACACTGTTAAAGGGGAACTGAAACGAAATAGGAAGTAAAGGTGATATAACAGATGTGTTATCATTGTTATTTGAGGTAGGACACTTAAAACTGCTGAAGTAGTTACAAGGGGGGAAAACAGTGATGTTGGTTTGTTGTTTTGTTACTAGGGTGCAGCCATCTTGAGCTTCAACGGTCCGTGACGTCACTGGCATGAGAGGCAACCTTGACCATTCCACTCACCCCTTAGTTGTTATCGTGATGTTCACCTTCACCGTAGATCACCTTGCTAAATTAATCCAACATCGAGGATGCTATCCAATATAAGCAATATCCATCGGCGACACCCGCAAGATACTTGTTACTGTGATTTCAACCGCTTTCAAACTGTGTATGAGAGATGCGGCGGCGCACCTAGCCAGTTTAAATTTGACGAGCGCACACGCCTAAATGCAATGCACAGACAGCCCCTTTGGGGATCAATAAGGTTATATACATTTAGATCTCTTTCCTCCTCTACTACTTTCTCCTATACCACACTTTGACTATAATGTCTGCACTCTAATCCTCTAGAAATAAATAGTATTGATGACTGATGCAATGGTAAGGTCTCCTCTGTAACGTTAGCTTGAATGTTATTCCTCATTACGTAAATCGCGTTGGATAAAAGCGTCTACTAAATGAATACATTTTTATGTAAATGTTAATATAAATGTAGACTACAGAAAATGACAGCATCAAACGATCACACATGAACATACTGTCAAAATCAGTCAGTTCAGTCAGAGCAGCAGTAGAGTAGCCTGGCATAGCGTTAGTAGCCTACAGTGGTACCATGCCAGTGACGTCATCGAACACGGCTGCGCTCTGATAACAACAAATGTAAATTTCAGTATTGGGAAAAACTTCATACATGTTTTGTTTTTAATATTATTTTTGAATTCATTTGTTTACAATTTAAATAACCAACATGTTATCGAATTATATTTTGTTCGTTTCAGTTCAGCGATTTTTTTGGTTTTAAAACAACGGACGGTCCCACTAATGCCGACTCGATCTCTAAGGTGCTATTAAAGCAGTTGTGTACAGTTTGCTCTCCTGACAGTGAGTTTGACAAGGGGAGACTCATTGCACAAACATTTGATGGGGCTAGTGAGATGAGAGGAGCATCTGGAGGAGTGCGTAAGAAAGTGCAAGACATTTACCCGAATGCACATTTTGTGCATTGCTATGCACACCAATTAAATTTGATAATGGAGCAAGCTGTGTCCGTAGTGGCACCTGTCCGATGTTTCTTCTCTGATCTTGGAGGCTTTTGGTCTTTTTTTTTTGCGATTGCCAAAAAGAACACCCGTTCAGCTGCGATCTTATTCGACAACATGCGTTTTTGTGAAGACTTTTCTAAAGAAAAATTGAAAAGGGCTGTTGATGCATACCCTATGTAAAATCAACAACGTCTCTAAACAGAGCTCTCGTTGATTTATGACAATTCCGGCTTCGGCGTGTGTGGAGGTGCAGTTACATTTTTCACATGCTCACAGAAACAATGAAACTCCTACGTATCTATCCTGATCACAACGCCAATGAAAACTGCAGAGTCTGAGAGATGTTTCTCCACCCTTAAACGAATTAAAACATTTCTTAGAAACACTATGTCACAGGAGCAGCTAAATGCATTGGCGATGCTTTCAATTGAAAAGTGCTTAATGCGTGAGATCCCTGAGTTCAACAAAGCAATTAGTTTAAACGTGCTCTTGTAAATAGCCTGTAGCCTAAATAAATATGAATAGATAGGCACATACCAGACATTTCTACATTTCAGAAAGGGAAACAATTGCAAAAGAGCAAACAATAAAATATAATTAAAAAAACAATATAAAAATAACCTGTAAATACTTTACTTACTGTTTGTGTTTGTTTTGTTTAATAACGCAGTTACCCATGCTCATTGATAATTGTTCAGAGAATTGGCTTTGTTTTCTTCTCCCACATTTTTCCCCTCGTAACATTCTAAATCAATATTCATACACAATAAATACTACATTCATTCTAAGATAACATCCTATGCAGGCGCGCTGGAAGCTGTTTCATGGAAGGGGGGCTGGGGGCTGAGTTGGAAAATATGTGACGTCATTATGTTGTGGCTGATGACAAGACATGAAATTTCTCTGTACTGTATATGTGTTGTAGCCAATAAAGAAAACATTTAGTTTCATATTTATGTTTAAATATTATAGGCTAATGTTCTTTTTTAATTGAATCAATGTTGATTATGAAAGTGAGCATATGCAGCATGAGAAAGATATGATGCATCATGAGATGCGCAATATGACTGGAGACATGGAGTGGGTAAGACATGATTTTGACCACTTCATTGAGTTTTGTTTTGTAGAAAGACTATTTTTAAAAGATTTTCGTTTTGTATAAATTGTATCTTAATTTTGATCAATGTTTTATCAACCAATTGCCTGTATTTAATAATTAAGAAGCAAATATATAGCAGACAATGTAATAAGGCGCCGGCACAATCACTTGCATTGCACGTGAGCTGGAGGGCGCCGAAACTCAGCTTGTGCCTCACAGATTTGAGAAATATAGGCTATCTATTATAGAAAGCTTGTAGAAATGTCTACTTTTAAATGAAACTATTCAAAACGAAAAGAAATAGGCTACTCTCTGATTATGTAATCCATATGAAATGTGCATTTCTCTCTGGGGTTCATGGCGAGTCCACATCGCCAACTTCATCTTTGCAGCGACACAGAAAACGCCAGTTTATTAATAAACAATTAAATGTCTCCTTGCTATTTTTGACACATTCATACTTTTGCCGGTTCTTTGTGGCAAGCTTTATGCATGCGGCCGTGCGCTTGAGTGCGGCTATATGTACACACTCATTATCCTGTATATAGCCTATTTAAGTAATAAAATTTATATAAAGGGGCGATTTGTCCACTAATGGCTTAAATGAACAACTACTAGTCGACTAGAAAAAAACGTTAGTCGGAGGCAGCCCTTATTCCACATATTTTCGAACCAGCAGGCCATTCTGGGTTGAGCGTGCGACCCTGCGTAATGAGCGAGGGAGCGGAATATTCAGAAATGCGCTCTCCGCTCACGAGCTCTGATCGGAACAAAGCATGACAAATTCAAACTTTATTTCATTTTCTCCGTAGCTTGAACTCTCACTACATTAGGCATAAGAGAGTTAGTTAACGCTGTCCATTTATTTATTTTTAT
This sequence comes from Leuciscus leuciscus, assembly GCF_965113295.1. Classification (NCBI taxonomy): domain Eukaryota; kingdom Metazoa; phylum Chordata; class Actinopteri; order Cypriniformes; family Leuciscidae; genus Leuciscus; species Leuciscus leuciscus. The sequence continues at coordinate 30,588,203 of NC_138728.1, read as the reverse complement.
TTCACGTTTTTAAAGTACAATATTATGTTAGTCCACAGGGTCCGTGTACTTGGCGGCCAACGGATTTTCGTTTAGAAAGGAAAAAAACAAAAACGAAAAACGGCCGGTTTCCCAATTACCGTTAGTAAATAGGAAAACGAAAAACGGAAAACAACCCATTATTCGTTTTTTGTTTTGATATTAAAAAACGGAAAACGAAAAACAATCTCGTTATCCAATTGTCCTTGATGTGTTTATAGATGGAAATCGGAAATCAAAATACGTATGTATAAAGTCGTAATCCTTAATTCTGCATTGGTATTTTTTCGTGACCCGGAAGCGATCTTAAGTAGTAAGCATGCTGTCATAGATACACCTATGAGCGGTTGTATGCTAGATGTCGCCTTGGCTACGGCAGTTCATTGGAACGAATGCGTATATTTTAATGATCACAATTAAAGTTTTAATTTTATTAAATTGAACAAGCGCAACATTCAGCATTCAATCAAATATTCTAAAAGATGTATTATTAATAATAATGTTATTTCAACATAATATCTCGTTATTTCGACATAATATGTGTGCGTGCAACAAGCAAGATGTGCATTTGTAAATCCGGTGACGCATGCATTGATTTTTATTAATAAACTAGTGTTTTCTGACAGTGTCGACTGCAAAGATGAAGTTGACGATCGCCGTATCCATAGTGAACGCACCTATAGAGAGAAATGCACATCATGGATTACATAGCCTTTTTCTTTTCGTTTTGAATTATTTCGTTTAAAGACATTTCAAGCTTTGTGTATTTGATGTAGGGGAGCGCGGGGCACAACCTAACGCGGGGCTAGTTGTAACACGCTTGTTTTAAATACTTCCGCACATACTTGGATGACGAAACTTTGTGTATTTACTAGTTGCCATATCAACACTATATAGAAACCACAAAGGTGTGCTACATGGAACATATATCAAATCAGCAAAGCGATAACACAACATTTACAATCCTTACAAAGTTGTGGGAGTTATTTACAGAAATTATAAAAATTATAAAAACGGCCTCAGGTCAAAGTCTTCATTCAACCCTTTTGGAGCTAAAGTGTCCAGGGTATAGATCCAAAATGCTTCTCTTTTGAGTAACAGACAGTTTACATCTCCTTCACGGGAGGGCTGTTTCACAAGTTCAATACCACAATATCTGAGAGAGGAAACATTATGAAGGGCTTGTGAGAAATGCACCGCTACTGGGCTTTTGATGTCATGATTACGAATATTTGATCTGTGTTCTGAGATTCTTGTTTTCAATGGCCTAGTCGTTTTACCAACATAGGCCAAGCCACACGGGCATTTAAGTAAATAGATGACATTCTTTGTGTTACAGGTAATCACACCTTTGATGTCATAGAGTTTTCCAGTGCGTGGGTGATTAAATGTAGTGGTTTTATGTGTGAAATTACATTGAGAGCAGTTGCCACATCTGTAATTCCCAACGGGGATAGACTGCAAAAAATGTGGTGGAGTCAATGATGGAAGATGGGCTCTCACCAACAAGTTTTTGAGGTTAGGTGCTCTCTTGTACACAATGCGGGGTGATGTAGTGAAGCATTTTAGTGCTGGATCAGAGTCAATGATGTGCCAATGTTTTTTAATGATGGATTCAAAATCTCTGCCAAGAGGTGAGTATTGGACAATACAATTAACTCTAGACTCAGAAGTTCTGGATCTAGTGTTACTAAGGCAATCAGTTTGCGATATATTTTCAAAACGATTATGTGCTTGGGTAATCCATTCCTGTTTGTATTGTCTCTGTTGAAAACGTTTTTCTAAATCAGCTGACTGGGCTTGGAAATCACTATCAGCACTACAGATCCGGCGGATGCGACTGAACTGAGACAAAGGCAGACTCTTCTTGAGTGGAATAGGGTGAAAAGATTGTCCATGAAGAATAGAATTTCTGTCAGTACTTTTTCGGTACAAGTTGGATCCCAGTCTATTCAAGTCTCTGTAAACAAGGATGTCTAAAAAGTTCATCCTATGTTTGTCAAATTCCATTGTGAATTTTAAATGGCAACTGTTTGTGTTAATAAACTCATGGAACTGTTTTAACTGAGTCTCAGAACCGGTCCAAATGAAAAAAAGATCATCTATATACCTCCTCCAGTTGGAAATTGAGGGTAGATGTGGATTGCATAGTTGATTCAGGATGATTTCCCTTTCAAGGAGTCCGCAACATAGAGACGCAAAACTTGGGGCCATTTTTGCTCCCATACTCGTACCTGACACCTGGAGGTAAAAGTCAGAGCCAGAAAGAAAATAATTAGAAGTGAGAACAATTTCAATGAGGTCCACAATACAGGAAGTGCTTGGGGTGCAGCTAGAGCGCTGATTTAAAAAGAATTCTACTGCCTTTAACCCTCCTTCAAAGGGTACGTTGGTGTAAAGAGACTCAATGTCCATGGTAACCAGGAAGCAATGTTCATCTGATAATTGAATAGATTGAATCATATTAATGAATTCCATGGAGTCTCTTACATAGGATGGAAGAGAGGTGACAAGTGGTTGGAGAAAATGATCTACGAATGCAGCAATTTTCTCTGTTAGAGATCCAATGGCTGCCACGATGGGCCGTCCTGGGGGTACATTTGTATAGGTTTTATGGATTTTAGGGAGAGTATACAAAACTGGAGTGACAGGAAAGTCTACTACCATGAAAGCATGTTCTAGTTTTGTGATTTCTCCAATTTGTAGGAGGGAATCCAACTTCCCCCTAATACGCTGTTTGAACTCCTGTGTGGGATTATAGTTGAGTTGATTGTAGAAGATCGTATTGCTCAACTGTCTCTGAATTTCCCCATCATATGCTGTCCGGTCCATGATGACAATAGCACCACCCTTATCTGCACTTTGGATCACCACTGACTTATCATTTTTTATAGAGATCAATTCCATCCTCTGATCTTTAGACAGATTATTGGCTACCTTATATTCCCTCTTTTTGCCTAATAGGAGGGAAACATCCTTCTCCACTAGTCTGCAGTAAGTATCTATTGATGCATTTCTTCTATGAGGGGGAATAAAGGTGCTTTTACCTCTAAAAGGAGTCCTTGGTCCAGCAGGAAACCTGGAACTTAGTTCACTCTCCCGTTCTAACACTCCGGCTAGGCCTTCTGGGTCCTCAGTACCTTCCGTCACAGTGACAGTGGAGTTGGAAGAAAACGTATTATGCTTGCTGAAAAATTCCTTAAGTCTCAATGTTCGGAAAAACTTATGAAAGTCTACAATTGTATCAAAATCTCGACAATGTGTGGTGGGAACAAAAGACAGTCCTTTACTTAAAGCAGTCAAACAAGTGTCAGATAGTGGTTTTCTAGATAGATTGATCACATTTTGTACCTGTTCCGTTTCTGTGTCTGGCGTGTCCAATATGGCTCTCTGGCGGGAGGCGCTCTTCCCTCGCCTGCATTTTTTCTTGCTCCTGTATATGGAGGTTTCGGTTCGTTTCTTCTCACATCGTCTAAAAAAGAGGCACTTGTCTGAGAGTAGGCGCTAGACTCTGAATCATATTCCAGGTCCGTTGTTGACTGATGTGGATTATCCCTACGGATAGTGTGTCTTATATATTTTCCGCGTGCATTGCTGCTCTCAGGCCTGGATCCACGATTTCTCCACGGAGGCGGGTTTCTCCATTGATAGATTCTCCCACTATCGTAGTCAACAGCGTCTCTCTCAAATTTCTTTTTCTTCGAAGCTGTAATTTCTTTAACCAGTTCATTTTTGTGGTACTCACACTCGTCAAGGAGCTGTTTATATTTATCCGGGTCCGTGTGCTCGCTCTCTAGTTGTTGTTTAACTGTAGTTATCTCCTCGCGCACTGTCGCGAGATTAGCAGACGCTTCCTGGATGGTGAGAGCCATTAGGTCAAAAGAGCATTTGTTGAGTATTTCGCTCCAGCGATCGCAGAATGTATCATTGTGTTTACTAATAATAGGACCTTTATTGATCCTGAGTCCCCTTGGGATTCTCTTAGCCCGCATATAGTCGCTGAGCGTAACAGCATGTAAATACAAGCGTGTCTCTCTTTCTTGTAATCTCTCAAGTGTTCTGGACGACACTCCAGCAGGTTCTCTTGTTGAGCTGCTGAAGAGTGAGTCTTTAAAGATGATACGTGAGTAGTCTTCTCGAGAGAACTCAAAAGTTGCAGAGGCATTCGAATCCATTGTCTAAGTTGTGTTGATTGACTGCACCAATGTGGTTACTTGAATTCAGGAGTCATAAACGGAGTGCTGTGCCGGTCAAAATACGTGCAATAGAGTTCAAAGGTACAGCACGCACATCCAAAGCCATAAAACTGGGTGCTGGCCAGACAGGTGATTGCAAAGATAAACAATGAGTCCGCACACCAGAAAATGCTCCTTAGCAATTTTAATGGTTGCTCACCACCACTGGCGATGACAGCCCCCCTGCCTGCCATACCATACCACACCCACTTCCCTCCCTTCTTCTCACAGCCACCACGCCCATTTAAGTTGCATTTTTCAAAAAGATTGTGAGCTAGACTTGAGCTGAAAGAGGGGGGTTTCATGACCCTTTAAACGCCTCAGATATAAAGTTATTCGCTGTCAAAGTGACGCCAAAATGAATGGGAGTCAATGGAATGCTAACAGCAGGTGATGGCTTGTTAGCCAATGGCGGCTCCCGGGGGTGGTACGTAATTCGAGCGCTGGATTGACCCCCTAATAGTGACACATCCGGTCTTCATTGGCATGTGCCACTGACATTGTCGCAAAACACCGAGCCGTGGAACATGTCACAGTATGTCATGACACCTCCAGTAGTGACTGACAGATGAATCGAGCAGCTGTACTGACATAATTGTGACACAAAATCATAAATAACCTAATTTAGTGATATTTTAAATATTAATTAAACACATTCAAGTCAGTAATATTTTTTTTCAAACATGTTATTTGTGTCACTTCTGTATTTGAGTGGAATATGCCACTCAGTGTTTTGTAATACCAGTGCTACTTTATGTTGTTTATCACACAAAGTCGCAAACTGCCCATTCTAGGAAAGACATAAATCTCTCATGGGTCACTACGAATAACGCATTAACAGTCGCAACCGTTACTGTAAACCTTTATTTTTGCATGATGTGTTACGAAGTGGAGGACGCAGTAAGATCCATTTGCAGCTTTATTAGAATAATCAACAGGCAGGGTAAATCAGGGGCAGTCAGAACAATGAAGATAATCTCAAAGCAGAAACAGATAACAGGCAAGGGTCGAGGCAGGCGGCAGGAATCACAGTCCAATGAACAATCCGGGTCGAGACAGGCAGCAGAAGAATCAGAAGTCAATATAAACAATCCAAGGTCAGTAACAGTTCAGCAAACACAGGGAAAACGCTCAGAGATTGTACGCCGGGGCAATGCAATACTTCGCAGAGAAGTGGAGTGTGGAAGTGGCTTTTATGTGTGTGTGAATGAGGTGCAGGTGTGTGTGTAATCAGTGCAGTGCAGGTGTATGAAGTAATCAGTCCAGGTAGATGCAGGATGGAAATTGTAGTCTGTGAGTAAATATGATAGTCTGGTGTGGAGTGCCCTCTGGTGGCTCTCAAGGGCACTCCAGCTGGTGACCGTTATATGATGATTGTAGATGACCACTAGCAGTGTTTTATTATGATTATCCTGTTTCATACTTTTATTTCATGTGACTTTTATTTTGACATCATGCTATCTGCATGGGGGACTAATCTCCACGCTCACTCTCACACTCGTTCAATAAAAACACAAGAAGGCACGAGAAGGCACGTTACAAGACGATGCATGTTTAGAGTCAGAGATTGGAAAATATTACTGTAACCTTCAACTAAAGTGTTCTTTGAAGTGTTATACTACTCTGTGCTTGATTTGTTTTGGCAGTAATAATTTGAGATTCATTTATGAAGTTGCTAGCTATCTCTCCAACGTCCAAGTTAAGTTAATGGCGGCAGCCTTCCCTGGATCACCACTCTCTAGCACCCTTTGATATGCGGTATGTGGTTCGTTGTAATGTACTATTTCATATGAATTCATTTCATACGTTCATGTAAATGGTAATGAGATTCATTTCATTATGGCTGTTGCCTGCTATGCTGTTATCAATGTGCTTCTAGCTTGCTAAAGTGCATTTGTCAAAGGATTATTTTGTATCTGGCTAAATTGCCTTTGTTATTTTCCTTTTAAGTTTTCACGGTGTTGGTGCTATGCACACTCGTCTGAATTAAAGTGCACCCGTATGGAAACACTCCCAAGCCTGTTTATTCCAAGTTGAAGGGCTGCTACAGTGAAAACTCGTCGCTCGATGTGGAGTGAAACTCAACTCGACGTTAGAAGGACTGCCATCCGCCATTCTGTGTACAATACTGCCACCTTCTGTTCAAACGCCCTCACTTCAACCGGCACCCAGACAAGATCGGTCTATTTCGTTTATGCTGATTGCTGCATAAAATCACAGGGACTCTTTGATTGCGAACAGTGATATTTATGTAATGGACTGAAGTCACCTTTATAAACAATATACTGTACATGTTTGATTCTCTGATTTAATCATACATTTGAAAGGTGAATTTAAAGATACAGAAGGGTAATTTCATTTAAAAAAAAAAAAAAAAAAAAAAAACTATTGAACTAATTGAACCTGTTAAAGGTAAATTCATTCATGGGTAAATCTGTATGATAGCATTCATTGCTAAGCTGTTTGTGTGTTAGCCTACATTTTTTGTTGATGATAATCGCCCAGTGCATGTTTGATATTAAGTATTTGTTGAGTTATTAAGCTATATTTCAGTAATTAAACTGTAGTTCAGTAGTTCAATATAACCAAACAGCAACACAACTTCAACAAAATGTCACTTAAGGAGGTTCACTTGTGTGTTGTAGTAACCGAGAGTGAAATTGGTGTGTTGTCCTGGTGTATTGCAGTTCATCTTTTGTGTGTGCTTGGGTGTCAAAACAGCATTATAGCTTTGCTATCAGATAGTGATTTTTTTTTTTTTTTACTTTGTTTTGGTATTAAAAGGTATTGTATTGTATTTATATTATATATTTTTTACCTTATGGAAAGCAGTAGGGAGATTGAGTCACCTTTTTCTTTTGTAATACATTAATAAAAAAAAATGACTAAATGTAATCCCTGTTTTTGGTTAGTCAGGGAGTGGAGGGAAGCATATGTTGTTTATTTATTTTCTTTTACCTGTGTAGGTCATTTAGTTCTCCTTCCAATAGTAAGTTTCCTCTTTTGTTTGTTGTTTTGGTGACCTTCTCCTGAAGATTGAACACTTCTACACAAATCTTTTTACTCTTGTATCAAGTTTTGGGGCAGGGGGCTGAAGGGAACCCTCCACGTTTAAGTTTTGATTAAATTGAATCCTGTTACGCTCTCCCAACCCTAGACAGGGAGAACTTGTAACAACTAGTAATGAAATTCATTCCATAAAAAATTTAATAAAAGATTGCTGAAAATACTCACAAAGCTCATTCAGACTTTGCGCCAGATCTTCATCAAAATATAGATCCGATAAAGCAACTTATGTTGATCTTCAGTCATGTTTTAGCAGCATGGTGCATTTTAAAGATCGCCCGATGCATTTGCAAAACACCTTTTTTTTTTCTTTCTTTTTTAACCTTTCTTGGCGTAGAGTGTGGCGACCTCACCGCCCATCCTGAGACGAAAATCAAAGGATGCAATCAGCCAAGTCATGCGCATGACGTAAAAAATGCGATCGGCTGTGCAGGGCTAGTAACCCGCATGGCTTAAACAAAACTACTTCGAAAGTCACAAAAGAAGTACCCATTCCGGGCGACAAACCGCCTTCGTCGCGTCGCTGTGCGATTAATTCGCTCATGACGGTGTATACACCTGACAACGCAGCGATAACACAGGACAACAAAAATACCACCAACTCGGCTTCCCACCGCCACTTCTCCCATCGTAAAACAACCAATGTAGCAACATACAATGTCCGAACGCTACGCAGAACAAACAAAGACGGCAAACTCTCAACACCTGAAACTTTCAAACAATCAGAAAGATTTCACCAGCTCATCTATGGCTGTGAAGACAAAAATATAGATATTGTAGCAGTACAAGAGCATAGACTACCAGCCTCAGACAACATCAATACCTATACAGAAACCTACAACAATAAAGAATGGCGATTCGACTATTGCTCAGCAACAAAAACATCTCAGGGAAATCATGTCGGAGGAATCGGTCTTCTTACAAACAGCGAAGCAGCCAAAACTATGACATCAACAACTAAAGTGTCAGACAGAATAATGAAAGCGAATTTCGCTGGCAATCCAACAACAACTGTCATTGTTGCATACGCACCAACCGAAGAAAAGCCAAAAGCAGAGAAAGACGAGTTCTATGCCAAGTTGTTAAAGTGCGCACAAGAAGTACCACCACACAACATGCTTGTCATCGCAGGTGACTTCAACGCAAGAATCGGCCTCGACAGCAGTATATCGAACCCGAGAGCAGTAGGCAAACATGCCCTACACGAGAAGACAAACGACAATGGCAGTAGACTTGTAGAGTTCTGCGAGACAACAAACACAAGATCTGCTCAGTTCAGATTCCCGCACAAGAAGTCTAGAATCTGGACTTGGCAACCCGACGCTAACAGAAAGGAAAACGATGACAAAAATCGAGCACAACTTGACCACATACTTATAAGCGGAAAATGGGCAAACTCAGTGAAGAACATTCGAGCATATAACACAGTAGACGTCGGCTCAGATCATCGCATAGTCAACGCGCAAATAAGAGTCAGTCTGCGCGCACCAGTCGAAAATAAGAATAAGAGACCAAAATACGACTGGAGGAAGCTAAAAGAGAATAACGAGCTACAAAACAAATATGCGATCGCAATCAAAAACCACTTCAGCGTGCTAAGCGAAGACGATCAAGACGTACAAACTAAATATGACCACTTTGTAGCAACCATCGAAAAAGCAGCTAAATCAACAGTCGGTCTGATCAAGAAAAAAGCCCCTAAAAACTGGGTCTCAAGCCGAACAACAAACTTACTTGATCAACGAAACCGAGCCAAACGAGACCGAAAAGAAAAGCAAGAGTGCCATGATCTAAGTCAAAAGCTTCTCGAGTCTTACCAGCAGGACAGAATCGCCTTCCTATCAGAGAAACTCGAGCGTCTCAAGGAAGCTGCGAAAGCAAACAGGCTACGAACCACATGGGAAGTTATCAATGAGATCAGCGGCAAAACAAAATCAATAAACAAGCATAAAATGAAGAAAACAGATGGTAGCGATATCAATTCTCCTAAGGAACTGCTAGACGAATGGCAAAATTACTTCAAAACTCTACTGAACAACGAAATAGTCACGGAACATCTACACATCGAGCCAGCTACCAGAGACTTAGAGATCGATATAGGCCCATTCACGTTCGACGAAGTCAAAATGGCCGTAGACGAACTCAAAAATGGCAAATCACCAGGTTGCGACTACCCCATTACCGCCGAAGCTCTCAAATACGGAGGCCATCACGCAGTCAGACAGCTGTGTAACATATGCAATGATGTCTACATGCAAGAAAAAGCACCAGAGCAATTCACCACCAGTCTCATCGTTCCATTGCCCAAGAAAGGCGATCTTACACTGATGAATAACTACAGAGGGATCAGCTTGATGTCGATCGCGGCGAAAGTCTACAATAAAGTTCTTCTTAATCGAATAAGAAAACCAGTCGACGACATCATGAGAAAGAATCAAGCAGGATTTCGAAGAGGAAGAGGATGCACCGAACAAGTTCACATACTTAGACGAATAATCGAGGGCGCCATCGACAAGAACCTAGACCTCTACATCATATTCGTCGACTTTAAGAAAGCATTCGACTCGCTCATACGAAACGTCATGTTCGACATCTTGCGACACTACGGAATTCCTGATAAAACCGTAAGAGTGATTCGCACTATCTACAACAACTCAAAAAGTCAAGTAATGGTCGAGGGCAAGCTATCAGAACAGTTCAACATCTCAACTGCCGTTCTTCAAGGAGTCACACTAGCTCCCTTTCTATTCATCATCGTCATAGACTTCGTCCTAAAGAAAGCAGAACAAGAGCATGCAACATCAACGGGCTCACATGGCTTCATGACGAATCTATCTAGATCATCGAGATATCCAGCCACTTCACTGTTCGACCTCGATTTTGCTGATGATATTGCGCTGCTCGAGGGCGGCGACAACACCAAGCAGCAAAATCTAGAAAAATCGCAAGCTCAACTTCAAACAACAGCAAAGTGGGCAAAACGAGTAGGACTTGAGGTCAACATTAAAAAGACGGAAGCATTTAGCAACCAAGAGCTTGCCGGGCCAGAGATGCCGATCAACTTACATCAATTCATTGAACTCGACGGACAAAAAATCGAGTGGACAAAAGACTTCAAGTATCTTGGCTCTTACATCGCGTCGAGCGAAGCAGACATCAGAGCACGAAAAGGACAAGCGTGGGGAGCATTCTGGAAAATGAAGAATGTATTTCTATCAAAAACTCTTCCAATCAAACTCAAACTAAACATCTTTGAAGCGGCGTGCATCTCCATCCTCCTGTACGGCTGCGAAAGTTGGATCATCAACCAGAAAATGTAAAACTCACTCAACAGCTTCGCCACCAGTTGCTACAGAATCATGCTTGGCATCAAGAAAATGGATCGAATAAGTAACAAAGCTGTATACGAAGCAGTCGAAAAGAACCAGCTTATCCTTCAAATCCAACAAAGACACCTACGCTTCGTCGGCCACTCACTTAGAAGAGACCTAAATGACCAAATTAATAAATATGTGTTATATGCGCCCGAAGAACGACATGGCAAACGAAGCAGAGGAAAGCCACGCACATCATATCACACATACATCGGCAAACTAATCAACAATGACATGCCACCAACTGCTGACGAGATGCGAAGAGCTGCTAGTAATCGAACAGAATGGAGAAAGCTTGTGACCGACTGCAGACCCGTATTGTTCGCAGCCGATTGATGATGATGATGATGATTTTTTAACCTCATTCTTTTTTCAAGGAATACTTTCATCTCAGCATGATGTATCTGATCCCTGTTTTTACGACTCTGAAAAAACATATGCCAGATCTCTTGCTAGATCCTGTCAATCTCTTCAGATAAGACCATGCAATAAACTAATTCTACCATCCCATCAAAAGATAAAAAATAACACTTGTAGGATGACACCTCGTGGAATCAAAACATCATCGTAGACGTTGCGACGCCGTGTGTGTGGGTGCGACTGCGGGGTGTTGGGTAACTCACCGCGATGGCTGAGATATGCTTAAAAGTCTTTGGTCTAAACAATTAAATATAACAACGTTTGTGACATATAAGCAGAGCATAGCATAACAAGTTTATTTATATAGTACATTTCATATGGATATTCAAAGTGCTTCACATAGAAAAGGTATACATATAATCACAAAATAAAAACAAGGAGGATTAAAGTCCCACTCCGATCATATTTTGAGCTATTTTTAAACATTCTCAGTGGTCTTTAAATGATGATTATGTCGTTTTTAGCCAAAATCACAAAACCTGTGCCGTTTTCTGGGACTTCGCTTCAGCAGAGCGGCAGTAGCTCATTAGCCTCTGCGTTGTGGGCGGAGCCGTTGGCTGAAGCGAGATACATAGGCAGCAACAGCCTCTTTCTGTCTTTCTTTCTTTCTGTCAACACAGAAAACATTTCATCACTGGATAGTTTTTTTCGTTTAATTAAAGTGTTGTTTTATGTCAGCTGAATGTCCGGAACGCTTTTCAGAGAAGATAAGGCAAATTATTTAGCACAATTCACACCCAGCGGCAATTCAGAAAAAGAAGAAAAAATCTCCGAATGCTCCACATGAAACTTTGGTCTTCCGACCTTTTACCGCCGTGTCGATTTATTTTGATTAATATGTGCGAGGGAGAGAGAGCAAGACAGCGCTTAGTTTGGAGACGGTGAGGTCTTGTTTACATTTTCGCCTGGCTCTGAAGACAGAGAGTGCGCGCGCGCGCGTCCGGGTCTCTCTCTCTGCTCGTTCTTTCATTTAAACAAGCGCAGCAGTTCATCTACATTACTCACCGATCAAATAAGACTTTGGCTGGACAAAAATTCACTTTGGCGGGCGCTAAAACAAGTTCAATGCAGGAAAATTCATGCGTGAATTTAACTGAGTAGTACATGACCATGCACTCGCACAAATGCGACCACATAAAATTTTAACTCGCACATTCTCAAAAAATGGTCGCAGTCTGGAACCCTGGAACGTAATCCATTCATCTCTCACAGCAACATGTTTTGGTAAAGCATGAAAGCTAATACCAATATCTCTCCTCTTAGCATTGCAACCCGCTACCGCACATAGGTATTGATCCGCCATCGTCTTCTCTACTCCTCAGAACCTGAGCGTGCGGGGCGAAGGGGAGTATGAGCTTGTGGCCCCGCCCAGTGGAGTTACTACGTCACAACTCCAGTCTATTTTAGCCGGCATTTTAGCGTCTGCTACTGATTCACAGCCATTTGAATGCAGAAATACTCAGAAATACAACTTTGAGCTTATTTTTCTCAAGATATGTCCTCTAGCATAAGAAAAATGCCACAAGAACATGTTAACACCTAGAAAAACATGATTTTCATCGGAGTGGGTCTTTAAAGGGATAGTTCACTTTGAAATAAATTTTTGGTATGTTTTAGCTTACCTCAAGTGCATCCAAGATGTAGGTGTCTTTTTTTCCGCAGTAGTTTCAATTTTGATATTTTTAGGTCAAACCATTCTTGTCTGTCAGTCATATAATGCAGGTCGATGGTCACTTGTCTCAAAGAGCATGCACAGAGTCCAAATTAAAACAATTCCCCGTCGTCCAAATTAAACAATTCCCCATCGTAAGTACACATTGATGGCCTAAGACACGAAACGAGCGGTTTGTGTGAGAAAACGAACAGTATTTATATCGTTTTTACCACTTATACACAGCCATGTCCAAGTGATCTGATCTGACGTGTGCGCAGACTGGTGCATAGATATATACACACTAGATGTCGCCTTGTCTACGGCAGTTCATTGGAACGAATGTCTTTAAGGCGACATCTAGTGTGTATATATCTATGCACCAGTCTGCGTACACGTCAGATCAGATCACTTCGACATGGCTGTGTATAAGTGGTAAAAACGATATAAATACTGTTCGTTTTCTCACACAAACCGCTCGTTTCGTGTCTTAGGCCATCAATGTGTACTTACGATGGGGAATTGTTTAATTTGGACGACGGGGAATTGTTTTAATTTGGACTCTGTGCATGCTCTTTGAGACAGTGACCATAGACCTGCATTATATGAATGACAGACAAGAACGGTTTGACCTAAAAATATCAAAATTGAAACTACTGCGGAAAAAAAGACACCTACATCTTGGATGCACTTGAGGTAAGCTAAAACATACCAAAAATTAATTTCAAAGTGAACTATCCCTTTAAAGACATTTATAAAAGGAAATAAAAAAGAGATAAGTGATACAGTTATAAAATGAATTAGAGTAAAATGAGTTAAAGTGGTAAAAAATAAATAAACAGTTGATACGTAGAATAAAACTACTCATTTGACAAAAACATAGTGTGTATGCGTGTACTTATTTTGCATATAGTTTCACTCCATGGGGACTAGTTATCTACCTTTTTTTTTCTTTTTTTTTCTTTTTTTTTTACAATCTTTTTATTAAGATGTATCAAAATATAACAATGTAATACAACAATATTATAGTTACATCTTTTCATATATAAAAAATAAAAAAAATAAAAAAAAAAATAAAATAAAATAAAATAAAACAAAACAAAACAAGGCACAGGTTATTTTAAATAGCAACACAGGTTATTCCAGAAAGTAATACAGTAGGAAGGGGAAGTTGAAAATACAAAACATGCATAGAAGGCATACAACAAATCATTATTTAACAATGTTTTCTTTAAATAAAAAAATATGAAAAGGGGGATAAATAAGATAGATCAAGTGTCAAGTTAGCTTGTCTTCTCCTGTCTTATTTAGTACATTCCCAAAATCCGAATTTGATATAAAGGATATAAAGGGTGTCCAAATTTTCTCAAAAGAAGAAATTTTACCTTTCAAGATATAAGTTATCTTTTCCATAGCTAAACAGAAGGACATGTTATTGATTCACTGTACGATAGATGGCTTTTCCACTTTCTTCCAATACAAGGCTATTAGACGCTTTGCTTGAAGTATACTAATATCAACAAGTTTACGAGTGCTGCCATGGTCCACAGTATTCTCAGGAATAATTCCCAAAATAAAAATTTCGGGTTTCATTGGTAGATTTATAGACACCATCTGAGAAATAAATATAGCCACCTCCTTCCAAAACTCCTGCACCTTTGGGCAGTTCCACATGCAATGCAAAAGTGTACCTTTATCATCTGAGCATTTGATGCACGTATCTGGGATATTCTGGTTAATTTTATTTAACCTAACTGGAGTAATGTAAGTTCTCATAATCCAGTTGTACTGAATTAATTTAAGATTACTATTAACTGTTTGTACATGAGCTTTCGTACATATTCCATCCCAAACATCCGAGGGAATGTTTACATTTAAATCTTCTCTCCAGGAAGCCAATTTAGATTCTGATGATTCTTTAGAGTGTGATTCTAACATTTTATAAAACATAGATATTAAACCTTTAGTTTGGGCAGATTTTGATAACAGTTCTTCAAGAGGTGTCTTATTAGGTTTTGTAAGCTTTGCACCTTGATAGGAAGAAACATAGCTCCTAAATTGAAGGAATTTAAAAAAATGTTTTTTGGGAATATCAAATTGCGCCTTTTCCCTATAGAAATCCTCAATTTTCTGTAACCCTTTATCAAACCACATCTTAAATCCAGGGTCAGATCTAGCTGGTTTAAAACGCTTGTTTCCCCATATTGGAGTAAAACATGATAAAGTATTGCACTGCCCTAGATATTTATATACATCACACCAGATGTTAATTGTATTAATGAGGATAGGGTTAAAAGATAGAACATCTTTATCTTTTCTGAGGGATTTAATGTCTGCCGAATAGAGGTAGAGATTAAGGGGTAATTTTGACTTTATGAAGAAAGATTCAATACAGTGCTCGAATTGAGTCAAGTCTTATGGGGGGTCCCCAAGTTTTTTTGGGCGGGGGGTTGGTTAGTCTCGCAATATACACTTTATACAAAATATACAATATATTTGATCATAATATGCATAAATATATACTATTTATTAAAAACGCTTGAATTCACATACATATATATATATATATATATATCTCTTCTTTTAAATTACTTACTTGAGTAATATGGATTTAGAGGGTGACAAAGCAGCAGACCCAAAAGGGCAGCTATGGCAAATATACCAGGGCACTACATATAAGGCACTTGAACACCCGTAAAAGCAAGTGACTTCAAAATACATTGAAATGTCTCAAAAACAGTAGAAAATAATCAGATGACTTCCAGACTCACTGGATGGTATCACTGTCAGATTCAACAGTGGCACAGGGATAATTATTTCATAATGTCTCCGAAAGCAGTGATAAAAGAGAGCAGTCAGTAACTTCAAAAGGATATCTATCTTCACAACTTTTTTATTACTTAAACAGTAGCAAAAGAATGGAAAAATACTATCAGGCTGTAATGATGTAGTATGAACCCAGGTGCGGGAGTTTTACTCAAAGAGTGCAGGGCAACTGGGCAAACAGGATACAGTCTTTGGAATAGTTTATAAGTTTAACATAGGGATGTCCAGGAGATTCTCAAAAGTCAACTCAGCATTCATCCATAACAGACATCAAAATAATTTCAGGAACCAGTGGGTGAAGACATAAACTTTTTTCAAAGACAAATTTCTTCAGAAACAGGGATAACGAAAATCTCAAATGAGAAATGACCTCTCAAACAAATATATATGTATACATACATACATATATATATATATATATATATATATATATATATATATATATATATATATATATATATATATATATATATACATATATAAACTCAGTCTCTTTTCCCACAACTGAAATGGAGAACTGAACATAACTATATATATAATGTGTTACATAGAAATGTAGAAAACGTATCTGCTCAGATTGCAACATTGTTTTTAGCCCAGATCTGGCCCACATCTGACACTTGGGTGGACCGCTCCTGTTTGCCAGATCTGGGCCGGATCTGAGCTGAAACAATGTTGCTATCTGGGTGAAGTCATCTGAGACACAAATAACATCCAGGAAAACACAAGACGAATAGTCCTTCCATGAGTGCACAGAGAGTAAGTATTTACAACATTCAAGCCAGACAAAGACTGATTGCCACTGCAGTATTTTTTACCAGTACACCGAATGCTTTACTAACAAGCATCAGGAGTGGCTCTTTAATGCTCTGGGAAGCGCAAGCAAGCAAACAAGGTAGATGTCAGAACGAGAATTACGATCTTTGGGCCAACAGGATGGTTCGAGTGGAGTCAAAAGCTCAGTAAGCTCTGAGTCAGGGAGACGTACAGAGAGATTATCAATGACAGCCTGTAGGAACTGCCCCTTGTTGATGTTCTCTTTGGAGGCTTGTAGTGTGATGCCCTTGAACATGCATGCTGTTATCCTCCCTTCTGCCTTTGCAAGTGACTTTCCTGGTTTTGTTTTCATGGCCTCCAGGACCTCCATAGTCAAAAGAGTCCACCGACTGGCATCAGTGAGAGATGTGTTTCGATTCTGCAGTTTCAGAGAGAGGCTTTGTAACTCGCGCAGCACATCTTTCATCAGTGCAAGGTCTTTAACAAAACCTGTGCTGCTGAGTTTCCTCAATAGTCCACTGCATTTTCGTCGATCCAAATCATTGCGGGAAACATCCACAGAAGCTTTCTGCATTTGTGTGGCAAGTGCAGGAAAGTCCCGCCAAACAGCTCTGACAGTGCTGAAACTGCTGGCAACCCAGCGAATTGTGAAAATCTGCCCAATCCTCAGCAGTGAGATGTTAACATGAGTGGCAGCATCATAGAGCAGTCTGGCATTTTTTGGAGATTGGTGGTAAAACGTATACAACTTTGAAATAAAGATTTCAAAGTGGTTACATCCAGTTACAGACTTGCATGCATCATGCACTGCCAACTCTAGCTTGTGTGCAAGACAATGAATGCTCTTCAATGAAGGGAAGTCTTTTCTCAACTTTGCAATCAGTCCACTCTCTCTTCCTGTCATGACTGATGCTCCATCTGTGGCAATGCTGATCAGGTGTGATTTTAAATATTCATCATCCAAGCCTGCTGTCAAAAGGGTATTCTTAAGAGCTTGATACAATGCTTCGGCTGTTGTTCCCTTATCTAGCTCTACAAGATCAAGGAAAATGTTTTCAATGTCATCTCTGCCTGTCACATCTGCTCTCAAGTAAATTATTAAATAGCTTTTGCCAAAGTTACTGCTTTCATCAACTGTCAAACTCACAAAAGAATCATTGGACTTCAATGCGGATATCATTGACTTTTTCATTTTAGTGGCAATGTGTTCAATCATAGCGATACACGTATGATCCGATCGGTGTGAAGGGCCCATTTTTCCTCCACTGACCTCTTGTAGCATTATCAGTCTGCTCATTTTACTGAATGCTAATCTCTCTTTTGCCACAAAGTAGGCTGTTCTTATACTGTTGGCTGTTTCTCTGACAAGCTCATCGTTAACCTTCTCTGTTAGTGTGGGGAGGATCTCTTTTTCTTTCTGAGCTTCAATTTCTAGAGCCCTCTGATGAGCCTGACTGTCCCGGTGTTTGTATATTTTTTTCCTCATGGCACGTACATTCATTGCTTGGACCCTCCCTAAAGCCCACTCTTCTGCCACTTGAACACCTTTTTTGTTTGAACACATTCGTTTAACATCTCTACATGCAATACATCCAATTTTGTTTTCATTTATGTACAGCCATGGGGAGTATTGTTTCTTCCATATTTCTAACTGATTTCTCCAGGTATCAACTTCCTTGGAGAAGCTGCTGAATTGCTCTGAGTTTTTGTTTTTGTTGAGCCGTTCAGAGCTGTTGGTGGGAGTTAGCTGTTCTGAGCTGTTGCTGACCTGCTCTTCGCTTTCGTTGATCTGTGCTGAGCTGCTGTTATCACTGCATTTGCCCTCTTCTGAGATTTTGTCGCAGCTAACCTGTGCTGAGCTTCTGCCACTGGCCTCTGCTGAACTGGAATGGACTGTGCTTGCCTTAGTGGAGGTCCTCTTTACCTGCACACTAATGCATGTTTTGGTTTCAATATTTTTTTTAAATAAATACACATAATGAAATGAAATATACACTACCGTTCAGAAGTTGAAATCGATAAGATTTTTAAAATGTTTTAAAAAGAAGTCTCTTCTGCTCAAAGCTGCATTTATTTGATAAAAAGTAATATTGTGAAATATTGTGACTGTTTTCTATGTGAATATACAGTAAAGTGTAATTTATATCTTGTGATCAAAGCTGAATTTTCAGCATCATTACTCCAGTCTTCAGTGTCACATGATCCTTCAGAAATCACTCTAATATGAGGATTTGATGATCAACAAACAGTTATGATTATTAATGTTGGAAACAGTTCATATTTGTGTGGAAATCAAATCAAGTATATTTGTATAGCGCTTTTCACAATACAGATTGTATCAAAGCAGCTTTACAGTATTTAATTAAAATAAAATAATACAACAAGGTTTGTTTCTAGTGGAATTTATTGATTGATAGAATAAAATTAAATATCCCCAAAATATTCCCAACTGAGCAAGCCAAAACCGTCATACATTTTATTTTCAGGATTTTTTGATGAATAGAAAGTTCAAAAGAACAGCATTTATTTGAAACAGAATCTTCTGTTACATTATACATGTCTTTACTGTCACTTTTGATCAATTAAATGCAACCGTACTGAATAAAAGTATTAATTTCTTTCCCAACATTTTTTTATAAATTCTAACCGCAAGCTTTTGAATGGTAGTGTATAATACTACAAAAGTTTATATTTCAGATAAACTTTCTATTCATCAAACTATTTTTTTTTTAAATACTGTAAATAACGGTTTTCAACATTGATATTAATCATAAATGTTTGTTGAGCATCAAATCATCATATTAGGATTTCTGAAGGATCATGTGATGAACACTTGGAGTAACGATGGTGAAAATTCAGCTTTGATCACAGAAATAAATTATATTTTATTGTATTATTATTTTACATTGTAATAATATTTCATAATATTACTGTTTTTACTGTATTTTGGATCAAATCAATGCAGGCTTGGTGAACAGAAGAGACTCTTGAATTTTTGAATAGTGTACATCCAACAGAATGATTCTAGCTTTATTTACCAATGTAGTATTTACCCTAAAAACAACTGGATGATTGATGTGACACTGTGATAATGTTTGTTCCAAAAGACTTGATTAAATGCATGAAACTTGTTTATTATAAATTGTGGCAAAACAGGCTGTCAGCCTGTGTGTTGGTTGGGATTTTTCAACTATTTCAGCACATACGATTTTTAAATAGTTACGTCCAGTAGGTGGCGGCAAAGCACTGTCATGAGTGAGTGAGTCAGCAGACTATTCAACCATTTCATTGAAAAAGGCTGCTTTATTCATAAACAAACAATACTATGGCAATCAAAATAAATCATTGCTATTTCAAGAGTGAATCCCGCATAAATGCGTATGTAATTCCCAAAACTTTGCCGTGTTTATACAGCCTTTGGTCCTAGCAGCATGAAAAACAAGTCATATACAAATAAATACAAATTCTGAATGGATATTAGAAAGCGCACAACGAGCGCTCCCTTTATAATTACTAAAAATCTGTTATCCATCTTCATCGAGATCTCTAGCACTAGCACTCCTGTAGAACCAGGACTGTTAATTATGAAAAAAATAGTAACGTAAGCCAAATGTTTCCAATATATGCTAGGAATATAAAAGCCCCGACATGGAGTGGATAACTGTTAGATATAAAGTAGAAAGATATATAGCGAGAGACAATTACCCCTCAAAAAAGTCAGTAAGAAGCTTTCTCTTCCCGACTGCGAGTGGAGGTTTATTTTTCTCCATATTTTAAAAGCTAAAATTAGCTTCACCGGAGCGGCGCCAAACAAACAGTCCTGTCAGTCGACGATGTCATGCGCGCGCACAGCGCTCTTTAGGCGGGGCGTTTACATTTTAAAGAGACATGACAACTAGCCTATAAACACACTTAAAATAAATTATTGTAAATAATCAATTCATGATATTTACTGTATCCTTTGCATGCATTTATTTTGATTTGTCATTATTATTTTTACTAAAATAAAAATATCCGAGGGACCCCCCTAATTCTATTTTTTACTTCTTATGGGGGGTCCCTAATACCTTATGGGGGGTCCCGGATCCCCCCAGCCCCCCCTCAATTCGAGCACTGATTCAATATCCACCCAAGATGCACAATGTTCAGATGAGAAATAATATAAGGTCGATCGTAACTGTGCTGCCCAATAGTACCACTGTAGATTCGGAAACTGAAGACCACCCCTATTATAAGGCAAGTATAATAATGATAACCGAACACGAGCTCTTTTATTATTCCATATGAAGTCAGTGAATGATCTCCGAAGTATTGTAAAAAAGGAGGTTGGAGGGCAGAGAGGAATGTTTTGAAACAGATATAATATTTTAGGTAGTACGCTCATTTTTATTATATTTACACGTCCAATTAGCGATATAGGTAGATTTTTCCACCGTTCAATAAATTTAGAGACCGTGTTCAAAAGAGGTTGGTAATTAACCAAAGATATATGATCTACATTCGCCGTTATTTTAATTCCTAAATAAATAAAGGAATCTACCACATTGAATTGTGTTACAGTTGGTATTTGACTATCACCATTATTCAGTAACAGGATACATGATTTAGATTGGTTTATTTTATAACCAGAAAAGTTACCAAAGAGCGAAAGAAGTCGTATTAGAGAAGGGATGGAGTGAGCCAGATTTGTCAAGTATAGAATTACATCATCTGCATACAACGAAATGCGCAAATCTATTGTGTCTGATCTGATACCTAGTATATTACTATGAGATCTTACCGCGATGGCAAGTGGCTCAATTGCTAAGATAAAAAGAAGGGGTGAAAGGGAGCACCCTTGACGAGTACCCCTTTGGATGTTAAAAGCCTTAGAAACTATATTGTTAGTTAGTACTTCAGCCATAGGATGCATGTAAAGTATCTTAATCCATTTACAGAAAATTTCCCCAAACCCAAATCTTTTAAGGACCTCAAATAGATACGGCCATTCCACCCTGTCGAAAGCCTTTTCGGCATCTAAGGAAAGAATGGCCGCATCACAAGCCCCTTTTTTAAGATATAAAACATTAAGCAAGGTTCTAACATTATGAAAACCCTGCCTACCCTTAATGAATCCATTTTGGTCTCTGTGTATTATCTTAGGTAGGAGTGTCTCCAACCTCCTTGCTAAAATTTTGCTTAGTACTTTAACATCTGTATTAAGTAATGAGATTGGTCGAAATGAATCACATTTTGTATTTATTTTGTTAGGCTTGGGTATGAGCGTAATGAGAGCATGTCTTAAAGGGATACTTCACCGTTTTTTCATATTAAACTATGTTATTCCCTTAACTAAGACGAGTTGATACATACCTCTATCGTCTCAGTGCGTGCACTAAATCCCTCTGTCTTGCGGCGAAACTTTGTTAGCCCAGTTCATTTAATATGGGCCAAGCAGAGAAGATACCAAACACCAAAACGTGGAGGTGTTTGGTAGCTTCTCTGCTTGGCCCATATTAAATGAACTGGGCTAACAAAGTTTCGCCGCAAGACAGAGGGATTTAGTGCACGCACTGAGACGATAGAGGTATGTATCAACTCGTCTTAGTTAAGGGAATAACATAGTTTAATATGAAAAAACGGTGAAGTATCCCTTTAAGGATTCTGGGAGCATACCATTTGCAAAGGATTCTTTAAACATATCTAAAATAGGTCTGGCAAGTTTTCTTTTAAATTTCTTGTAAAAATCTACATTAAGGCCATCTGGTCCCGGTGTTCGACCTGCTGTTAAACTGTTGATGGCTTCTGTGATCTCTTCTTCTGTTATGTCCATATCTAGAGACAGTTTTGTCTCTTCAGAAATAATAGGTATAGACAGACTGTCAAGAAATTCTTTTTGTGTACGGTTATCTGCATATTCAGAGGAATATAAAGTCTCAAAAAAGTATTTAAAAGTGTCATTTATCTTTACTGGGTCCACTGTAATGATGCCACAATTGTCTTCAATAGAATTTATAGTTCTTTCTGATTGCTTTTGTTTAATTCTCCAAGCTAACAATTTCCCTGCCTTTTCACCTTGATCATAATAATTTTGTCTTAACATCATTAGACTAGCTGCTGCTTTTTTTGGCAGATAGTTCATTATATTTAGTTCTAAGATTCAGCAGTTCCTGATGAATATTTGAGTCATTTTTATTTGATAAGGTCTTTTCTAAAAGTTTTATTTTAGTATCCAGTTCAGTCAATTCTTTCTTAAAGCTTTTTGATTTACTACTTGTGACACTTAGAATAACACCTCTAATGAAGACTTTAAAAGCCTCCCATGTTATACTAGCTGATGTTTGTGTTGTATTAATGTCAAAATACATATCTATCTGCTGTAGAATATGTTTATTGAATTGATCATCTAGGAGCCATTTGGGATTAAATCTCCATTTTGGAGGGTTTCCTAGTAATTTAGGGTCAATGTAGGTGAGTGAAATAGGGGCATGGTCTGAAATTACAATAGAATCATAAGAACAATCAGTAATGTATGACATGAGTGTTACAGAAATAAGAAAATAATCAATTCTAGAATAGGACTGGTGTGTTTTGGAAAAGCAAGAATATTGAATATCTTTAGGGTGCAAATGTCTCCATATTTCAACAAGGTTTAAATCCTTTATAAAATAATTTAGGGTCTTTCTAGTCTGTTTATGGGATTGATCAAGGCCAGATGAACGATCTCTAATTGGATCCAATGTGCAGTTGAAATCTCCTCCCATCACATAAAACCCAGAAAAGGTGGATAAAGTTAAGAAGAGGTTACTATAAAATTTGGGTACGTCATCGTTAGGGCCATAAACATTAATACGATTCAGTCGTTTAGATAATAATGTTCCTTGAACAATTAGGTATCTACCGGAAGGATCCTGTATTGTCTTATCCATCTGAAATGGAATTGATTTGTGAATCATTGTAATTACCCCTCTCGCTTAAGAACTAAATGAAGCTGCAAATACCTGACCAGGCCACCTATTACGTATTCTACATATGTCTTTGGGCATTAGATGTGTTTCTTGAAGAAAAACGATTTTAGACTGTAGTTGCTTTAATCTGGACATCACTTGTTTGATTTTAGAAAAAGTATGTAGCCCCCTACAGTTCCACGAAATAAATTTAACCCCAATGGTATCTGTCATTTCCATTTATATTATGAAATAATCCAACACTCTTCCATATTTTAAAACAAAAAATCACCTGTACCTTGTAAAGATAAGACTTAAAACAAAGTGAAATAAACAACATGGTTATAAACATCCAATTTAAAGCAGATAAAAAAATAATAATAAAAAAAAACACTTTAACTCCACAACTGCGACCTGCCGAGAACCACCAGCAAATCCAAACGATTCTTTACTTCTAACTTCCTTAACTGAATCTACCCAATTTAACTTAGGGAAAAGATCCGTACGATGAATCGCATCGCATTTGAGCCCCGCTGTGCAATTTACATCGTCCCATTATAAGGAATTCAACCTATTGATTTGTCTATTGCTTATGTGTTCTTGAAAGTGAACAAAGAACAGAAAATAGCACCATCTTACATGCTCATTAGAAAATCGTTAACTTCTGACGGACTTTGAAAGACGTGAGCCTGGCCATCAACGGTCACTCGGAGGCGTGCTGGAAAGATGAATCCATACATCAGTCCCTTAGCTCGCAGCTTCTTCTTTACTTCGTCGAATTGCCTCCGTTGTTTGTTCACTTCAGCAGAAAGGTCCGGAAAGAACATGATTCGGTGATTTTTGAACAGTACATCTTTTTTTGCTCTGGCCGCACGCATCACGCGCTCCTTGTCTCTATAGTCCAAAAACTTCACGATCATCACTCTCGGGGTTGAATTCGCGTCCGCTGCAGTTTTTCGCATATAACCGATCCTATGGGCCCTCTCTATGGCCAGTGGCTTTCGGAGTGGTTCCATATCCAGTGCTTCAGATAGCCAGCTTTCTAAGAACGTACATGCATCGTTGCCCTCGGATTTTTCTGGTAAACCTAGGAGCCTCAGATTGGAGCGTCGGCTACGATTTTCCAAATCATCTATTTTCCAAGTAAGCGCAGAGACTTTCTTTTCAAGAGCGCTGGTCGTTGATTGAAGTGTGGAGACCGAATCTTCCGTTTGAGAAATGCGTTCCTCTGTCTGCGTTAATCTTCCGAAACACTCTGCAACTTGGTTTTTGATTTCTTGTATAGCTGAAAGGACAGTTTCGAACTGAGAAGTCATATCCACTTTCATTGAGTTTATTGCTTGTAAGATACCACTTGTATCAGCGTGTAAGCCGCCTGCTTGATCTCCACTAACCGGCGATGAGTCTTCGTCGCCATGTGTAAGGTGCGCCCCCTCTTCCATGCTTTCGGAGTCGGAGGTATCTTCTGTATTTTCTACTTTCTTCGGCTTTTGCTTTGCTCGTTTAGGTGACATCGTGAACAGTATTCACTTATAAACAAAGTGAGCTCGAAAGTTGAACGGAACTGGAATATATTTAAGAAATCTTAAAACAGATTCCAGCGGGGCTAACTCGTGCGTCTCTTCAGCAAAGCGCCATAACCGGAAGTCCTAGTTATCTACCTTAAATTTAAATCAGCCTCTCAGCTTTGAGGGGTGTGTTAGTGGGTGGAGTCTGTGCGAGTCACTGCACAGTGTTCCAAGGCTCATTTCTAACTTTGACTCGAAGGGTGTGGACGCGTTTCACGGAGCTGCAATGTAAGGGCAATTGACTCACCCCCTCCCCTTACCTCTTCACCAGCTGGTGTGGGAGGGGATAGGGGTGGAGTCTGGCACAGCGCTTTCCTTCAATTCTGTCACTTCTAGTTTTGAGCGGACAGAGTGTGGACGTGTTTCACACTACTACTGCACGCAGACTTTGTAACCTTTGGAGCTGGATAATAAGAGTTTTGGTTCTCTTTCAACATACAAAATTGTAAAAAATGTAAGGCCTTTTTTAATATGATTTTAAACATGATGTAGTTTTAGTAGGCCTATTATGATGTGTTTGAAACAGTTTTTAAAAAGATGTTTTATGTAAAATGTAAAATGCGTGGGAACCTCTTTTATGGGGGTGCAATAAAACTGTCAAGTTGATGACTTGTGCCCCCAATACTCTCTCTCCTCCATGTTTGAGTGCAATGATTGAATATCATAAACAAAAATTAATGATAAAATAATGCTAAACTAAACATACTTACTGCTGTCAATCGATTTAAAATTTTTTGGGGGGATTAAGCACACTTTTGTTGGTGATTAATCGCACACTTATTGTTAAATTATCTTGCTATTTATCTTTATCTTGTTTAACACGTTCATTTCATCAACATTTGCTATAAACAAATAGCCTGGGTTTCCCCCATGCTGCCTTGGGCGCAGCGCATTTTTATTCACACTGCTACGCAGCCTGGACACCATGGACTAGATTTTCCCCTCTATGCGACACACCGAAGCAGTTTGTTTATATCTATGGATCCAACATGGCATCAGACGCGAAGTTACCTTTCGATGCAGCCTTAGATAGTGTTCTAAGTAGTTTAGAACGCAAGTTTATTTCGTCGTCTTCCTCGTCGAATTTCTGTCGCTCTACATACGTCATCTGGTATAATTGAAACGCTTGGCTATGAGGAATGTACAGGCACATTTGATAGACATTCGTAGCGCCCAATAAACGGCTCTGGGCATTCGTAAACCACGCCTCAAATACGAGAAAATCAACATGTGGTTCCCAGACCACGTCTCAATGAGACGAGGTCTGACGTTAGCCAGGCTAATAAACAAACCAATCAGATTGAAAATGTATTGAAACTTACAGATTGAAAAACAATTCTCACAAAACTATTTTCTGGCTCAAAGCTTTCTGCAAGCTTCAAGTATCCTGGGAGACTCCAAAATGACAACAAAAACCAAATGACACAAATCCACATTCTATCACGCCTACTTTACGACTTCTGTCACCACAAATGCGTTCTTCGGAAACTATTACAGAATATGACAGCACTCGTGTAAATCAAAGCACACACTGGAATGATTAACTCGAAACAACTGTTATGTCAGATATCTCTTATGTAATCAGCCTGCCCTTCTTAACATTAGTGCCGTTTTTGACTGTTTGAATGCGTTTGATTACTTGGTCACTGAAAACTTTCCCATACTTGTAACAACTTGAGTTTTTTCTGATTGAAAACCGATAAGTGGAATCTAGCTAAAGGATAAGAATTAAAATACCAACTTCCTGGCAACCCGCCAAAATAAAAGCTTGCTAATTTTAGGTTTGAAATTAAGAAAAATATTTAAAATGCAACAATAAAATACCATTTTATTTTTATAATAGTATAACAGAATTTTGTTACTAATTAATGAAAGCGCAATAAAGCTATTAATTTTATATTTATAGATATATTTAATGGTTCCAACTATGTGCAGTAACACTAAACAAATCTCCAGGTGCTCTTATGAAAACCAGACTGAAAAAGTTTGACCATAAACAGAAGTTAAACTTCCAACTGTTGGTGTCACTAGAGGATTTAAGATAAAGATAGAGACTCAAAATGTTCTATGGAAAGTTTCACTGTCCTCTACCAGACAAAAAAACAAACAAACAAAAACAAAGCCGCCATCAACAAAGAGTGGAAGAATAATAAGAGGACAACTAACTGGTTAAACTAAAAAGTTGTTTAAAGAACAGTTTAGCATTTACGACAAAACAATTTGACAAGGACAAAAATAAATTCAAGGTTTTTTTTATTGAACCTGAATGAGCATATATATGCATGTAACAGTATGAAATAGAACAGTTACACATCTATACACTTAAAAAAAAAATATATATATATATATATATATCACAATATATATATATATTCAGCAAAATGTTCTGTACTGTTAAGTAACTATATAAATTATATATAGAAAATAAAGGGTTTACAAAACTTATTTTGTACTGGTTAAACAAAAGAAGTCAAGTACTATTTAGGACAGCAAGACATCTTCAAATTCATTAGGGTTACCTGCAACATCTGCACAAGAGACAGTTGCTTTTGTTGACTTTTCTGGTGTGGTCTTCTGTTTTTTTCTTGATGAAACACTCTTTTTCTGCTCTTTGTACACTGGTACAGCTGGTGGGATAGCAGTGGAATCTGAAAGTTCCAGTGGTACTGGACACTCTGATTTTTGACATTTCTGTGGTTTCGCATACTGTGGTACAGATAATGGGGGAACATCCAAAGGAATATCAGCTGCAGCCAACAGTTCGTCGCCGTCTCCATGAGCTTTCTCTTCCTGATCAATCTCATTTACTTTAGCTGTTCAGTACACTCCTGAAAATAAAAAAACCTGTATTTCTAAAGGTCCAGCAGAAAGAAGAAATTCTCCTATATCTTGATTGTCCATGACATTATCATTGCACTCACCCTTGATGAATCTGCTTAGGACAGAATTTGTGATAGACAACAATAGCTCCTCATTCCCCATCATAAAAGTTACAGTGCCGTTACACTTTGTTACATAGCAACATCCTCTCCGTAAAATTTTACAGGACTGGCATCGATGAAATGGGGCTTTTGCAGACAGGTCAATTTGAGGTGTTTGGCATTTAGGACACAGTTTCAACACACAAATTGCAGCACCTTCAACTGGTGAGGTCAGGTGATTTAGTGAGATGGTATCAGGGATCATTTTGTTTGGTGCTGTAGGCGAAATGGGTGTCTTCAAAGGTGTGATGGTGGTCTGCCGTGTTGTTGTCAAAGTGAGGTTTACATTGTACTTTCTTGTTGAGAGATTGGTGAAAGTGTAAGACCAATTGTCTGGTACCAATTCAATGTAGCGGTCCCAAAGAGTTCATTTGACACAAGACGTAGAGTCTGCAGCATAACAGGTCTTGCATTCCAAGTCTGTTCCCCGAATATTAATGGTGTTGCTTGATGGTGCAATGCTATACACAGCTGCTGGCAGTGTTGAAATCTGTAAGCCACAGTAGAATTTTATTAAAATATTGAATAGAAAGGCATTTATTCATGGTTGTGTATGCTATGCATTTGTTTTCTATTTAATTTCACGGTGTTGGTAAGACAAGTAGAACACTAATGTATAAATAATATACAACTTTAGTAAGGATTGAATTTGGTGCAATATGATAATTACAGTGAACAGCGTACATGAACACTAAAGTGTATATAAACACCAGTTCATATATTAATGCAGGTTCACAGTGAAGTTTAGACAATGCTCAACTAAATTTGCACAAAAAATGTGAATACATTGGATGTTAGTAAAAAAATAAATGGGAGATGAATATAATAGTGGTAAAAACATTTTGAAATGATATATATACCTTTTGATTAGGTGGCATAGTTTTGATTTCAGCTATTGTTAGCTGAGAACACTCTTTAGGTGGTATGTGTGGGAACTTCACATCTGTAACATCAATTGTGCTCTCTCGATTGATCATCACATCAAATGTTTTGTCATCTGTCAGGCCTACAAAGTGCATAACAAAACAAACACATAAAAATAAACTAATAATGACAGTCCTTTCTCAATCTAAAAATAAATTACTAATAAGTCCAGTAGGGGTCAAATCTTTGCGTGGCAGGGGGAGCTGCCGCTCGACCTGTCACTCGACCCGTCACCGCTAGGGGGCGCTGCTACTCGACCCGTCACAGTTATACTCGCCTGCCACTCGACCAGTCACGGATATATGTGCCTGCCTCGCGACCTTATACAATATGTAAGATGTTTTATTAAACCAAATGCAGCGCGTATCCCCTGTAGCCGGCGGGAGCCAGAACGGTACGCACAATAGGTCAATATTCACCATTAACCAAACGCTTTTCACCTGCCTTACAGCTACCAGACACTCCGACTGATGCACATGATCAAATAGACTGGCATCCCGCGTTTCCTTCTACTCTTATTTTGCCTACCTATTTGCCACATTACCTTATATTTTATTCCGCCGCTTTAATCCGGAGCGTGTGTCGCCACCTGCCACAAGATCTCTCACTACATCTACCAGACACTCCGATTGATGCACGAGAGCACACAGACAGTGCAATCCTTCTCTTATTTACCTATTTGTCGTCTTATCTTATATTTTATTCGCTTGTTTTGCCAGTAATTGAGCGCGTCTCGTGGCTCTTACTAAGCGTCGCGCCTGCCACAAGATCTCACTGTTTTTATCTACCAGACACTCCGATTGATACACGAGAGCACACAGACAGTGCGATCATGCTCTTATTTACCTATTTGTTGTCTTATCTTATATTTTATTCGCTTTAAACGTGCCTGCCTCAAGATCTCTCCCTGTTTTACTGCCTGATACCCCGACTGACATGCTGAATGGAAAAGCAGACGAAGATTCCTTATACATCGATTTGTTTGTTTTATAGGCCTATAGGCTATTTTATTTACAGAATATTGCAGAATATCAACATTTAAGGATGAAGTCTTTGAATTAGCATCAATGAGAACTGCAAAACAAACAAAAAAACTTGTTCAGGCAAAGACCAAAATTTTATTTTAATAATTCAAAATAAATAGAAATGAGTGCATGGGGTTTTACCAATCGGTGACTCTACCTGCGGCCGTTAAAAAACCAACACCGGTACGGCAAATCCAACACAAATGGACTCTAGGAAATTAGAGTGTGAAATTGACAGCATTTTAATGATTAATCTAAAATATTAAAATAAAAGAGGACACAGTAATATTTTGCACTTGCCAGTTGTTGTTTTGCCAGTTTTTTAATGCGAAAGATGGGAGCTATAGGACATTAATTACTTGGTTGACAACATAATTTCTACATAGATCTTTATCAGAATGTCGATCACAAGTAGCCTAATAATTATGATCTACCATAACAACAATAATTTGAGAAAAAAAAAAGGTGACGTGATGCGCGCTCCATTATGGACAAAAAGAGGGAATAAAATATAAGATAAAGATAAACAAGAACAGGATTGCACTGTCTGTTTGCACATGCATCAATCAGAGTGTCTGGTACATGTAAACAGTGAAAGATCTTGAGGCAGGTGCGATGCTTAGGAGCCGACACGCGCGCTCCATTATGAACAAAAAGAGCAAATAAAATGTAAGATAAGATGGCAAATAAGAGCAGGATTAGGCGCAACGCTTAGATGGTGTCAAGACTCGAGCTCCAGATTAAAACGGCAAAAAAAATATAAAGTAAGGTGGCAAATGGGTAGGCTAAATAAAAGTAGAAGTAAATGCAGGATGCATGTCTAACTGTCTATTTGATCATATGCATCAGTCGGAGTGTCTGATAATAGCTGTAAGGCAGGTGAAAAGCGTTTAGTTAATGGTGAATATTGACCTATTGTGTGTACCGTTGTTGCCCGCTAGCTACAGGGGATACGCGCTGCATTTTGTTTAAAAAACACCTTATATATTGTGTAAGGTCTAGAGATGCACCGATTGATCGGCTGGTGACCGGAATTGGCCAATTTTCACTTGATCAGCCATGACCGGCCAGTCTGACATATGCCGATTTATGCCGGTCAAAGGACGAAGGGACAAAGGACGTCTATATTCCGATTGGTTGCTGGCGTTTTGCCGCTGCTTGCCGCTGAACCGCGTCATATAGGCCGGGAGCCAGGTCCACTCCTCAGGATGTTTTTTGCTACTTTTTTTTCACTATTATTTCCTATTATCTTATATCTTAGGCCATCACAAGTTGATAACGACCACCCCCAACTCGGCCCCATTTGGTCTCAGGGGCCAAAAAAACACCCTTTTTGATCACGGATGAACTTCTCTTTTTGAGTTTTGCCATTTTTCAGGGCATTCAGCACATCATAGCGCACCTCTTCTGGCATAGCTGCTCCTGAACTCAAACTTGTCCAAGGGCTGAGAAGTCTCAAGCTGAAATGGGTTGATAAATGTCTGAAAAGCTTGTACTGTTTGCTGCACTTGCTCCTCAGACCGAGTGCTTTCACGTGGTCTGAGATCTCTTTGTTGCTTTTCTGTATGTTCGCCTCGGCCACTTGTCATTTCCCACATGGCATCTACACTGGCCCGGATCTACCATACGGGCAATCTGGGCACGTGCCCAAGGGCCCTTGGCGGAGAGGGGCCCGCCGTGATGGGAGTTGTTTTATTTTTATATAAAAATATAAAGGTGAATGAAAATATCTTATATTTATAAAGGTATATCTAGAGAGCCCCTCGCTCAATATTCCCCAAACTGTAATCGATCGTAGTGCTGGACGAGGCCTTTCGAACGATCCCATCCACGAGGTCCAACTCGCCCGAGTTATAGCCGTTCAAAGTCGGGGGTCCCAGCGAACGGCGATCCGGTAGGGTGTGTCCCAGAGGCCCGCCACTCTCACATTCGGGGAAGGGTCCCTGTGGGACCTCCTCACCCGAATTTGAGCTCTCTGGGTCTCCGCGTTGCCAAGATGAGAGTGATTATCTTCTGAGATCGTGATGTCACCAGTGGCCCGCTGGCGGCTGCCATTTTGCAGCGCGCCCTGTGGTTTTCGGCTAAAATCTCTGCGAAAATACCACCAAAAATTCTGAAATTCTGGTGCCTCCTTTGGAGGGTGTGGTTGTCAGGTAGGGAGTGGGGGAGTGGGGGGAGTGGAGTGAGCTCACCATCATGAGCTTCAGTGCCCAGGGGCCCCTGGGGGTACTAATCCAGCTTTGCTTCTACAAACTCTCCTTTGGCATGGGTAGTCAGGATATGACGCTCGCTTCATAATTACTGGTTATTCCACAGATCCCAGCAGAATATGTCCCAGACCCAGAGTTTGAATTTCTTCAAGCTGTATCTGTTGCCGGACACTTGCTTCACTGCGCTACTTCTGCAGAATATGCAATAACTGCCGAGCAAAACTGAAGAATCCATATGCTCACGTGTCTGTCTAATGGAGACATTTTCTGTTTGACACTTGCTTAAAGCACAGATAGCACTGCGGAAAAACATGCATCGACAGTTTTCATGATACCCACAATCAGAAGACAATTCATCAGGAATTGATTTTAAAACATCTTGCATACCACCACAATCAAACGTTTGTGTTTGAAGTTTTTTTTTTTCGTATCATGGATAGCAGTAAATGCACTCAGTGGATCAGCCTTAGAAGACAAAGGTATGAACTTGTCATGTACTGTCCCCTGGTAACCATGAAGGATGCAGTTTTCCAGAGTTGGCTGAGGTGGAGGCTTCTGCTTTGAAGAACTCCCAGTCTTCATCATATTTTTTTTTTTTTTTTTTTTTTTGACATGTTGACTGGTTTAGATATATTGTTGCATTACCCATCTGAAAATCAGTTTATTCATTACAACAATGAAATCATGTGTAGTATTCAATGTGCAAATATGCATTGAGATCCCATGTTTCATATTTCATTGAAGTCTACCCTCAAACACAGACTGATGATCTGATGACAACCATCATAAAATCTGTATATTTATAACAGTGACATATTACGCGCACGCACGCACACACTTCCACTCTCTAGCTAGTCTCCCACTCCTGATCTCACTATCTAGCTACATTTGGCTGGCTATGCTAGCTAACAATCTGACAAGTTAACTAGCTAATGTTATCAATCTAGAAGGATTGGTGGGCGCCTTACTTGTAGAAAAATATAGGACACCCAATCTCCCAATAGAATCAATATCTTTCTATAACCAGAAAAATAATCAACTTACCTCCAAATTGTCTTTGCTGAATAACTTCAGGATGTGAAATGAAGGGTTAGGGCAGGGGTGCCCAATCCTGCTCCTGCCGATCGACTGTCCTGCATAGTTCATCTCCAACCCTAATCAAACACACCTGAAGCAACCAATTAAGGTCTTCAGGATCACTTGAAAATTAAAGGCAGGTGTGTTTGATTAGGGTTGGAGATTAACTGTGCAGGACAGTCGATCGGCAGGAGCAGGATTGGGCACCCCTGGGTTAGGGTGTTGGTTGGTTAGTGTGTTTATGCATGTTACCTGGTTACCATTGTTTTATTGTACACACTACACTGACACCAGTCCACCTGGGGGCTTAATATTATTCACTTATAAGGTAATTCACTTCATATAGTATAGCAGTACATAAGTCAAGTCTCATGTCAACTCTTTATAAAAATATTGTTCATGTGCAAAAAATATGCTTAATCCCATATGGAATTGTAATGCTTGAAAGTTCTGTTTTCGGTTTACTTTAGACTGACATTTCAAAAGTAACGTTAAAAGGAAGTCTTTTTTAAATCTCTGATTTGCGTATAGTGACCACATGAAATTCTTATTCAGTATCGACACCAGAATGTTTGATAAATGTTGCATAATTTGTAGGCTTTACCTGTCCAGCATTCTTCTTGTACTGTCTTTGAAGTTTTTTCCTTGGCAGGTAGTATTACAGTATATGCTTCATTTTACAAGTATTTACCAAACTTAAAGGTTGATGCCCATTGACCTGCAAGTTTTCCATCACTGACCCTATAAAACTCTTATTTCAGCAGATAAAATTGTAATACTGCTGGATACTTTTTATAACTGTTCAATTTAAATCAAGTATTATTTTATAATAATTGCCAATTTAAATCGAATTGTTTCAACTCAATCTTAATGTACAATGATATTGTGGTTTTTTTTGGCTCATAGTCTCTTAGTATGCAACAAGCCATGGTTCAGTCATAAATTGCATATTATATTTCAAATTAATTATAGACTGTCAAAGATGAGCATTTTAGTGTGGAAAAGTTGCTTTGGAGTGTTTTTTTGTTGTTGTTGTTGTTGTTGTTTTTTAACCATTGCTGCCCGTGTATTCCCACTTTCCAGCTGCCTCTCTAGGTACTTGAACTCGTCTTCAGTGCCCAAGGTTGACACGTGGAACCCAGTTTCTGGTTTCACAATTTTCCCTATTCTTCGCAGTTCATCTTTGATTTCTAAAAGTTGTGTCAAAACCTTTTTTTGAAATCCTAAATGCAACAAAGGCATTGTGTTAATTTCAAGTACCATACAAAATAGCATCACAATACTGAGGTATGACAACTCCAATACATCAATAACAAAAAAATTGAATGAGAATTTTAACAAATCACTGCCTCCTCATCTATAGGGGACAACAAGGAAAAGAACTGTGGCCAGCTATCAACCAGAAGATAAAAGATAAAGTGGAGAATCTTTATTTACTCCCACGGTCATGATTCAGGAAAATTGCAAAAAATATTATAGTAACAATGTATTGATACTTACTTTTGTCTGTCATTGGAAACCTGTCTTGCTTTTCTGAAAAAAAAAAGAAAAAAAAAAAGAAAAAAAAACATGTAACCGATATGCCAAAAAAAACCAAACATGATTCTCATAATAAATTGGGAGAAAGAAGTTACAACGCCCCCTTAAATTTTCAAACATTGACACATTAAAAGTAATATGTTATTTAAGTTATTTTAACTGATGCTCCTTGACTGAGCTTAACGGGCATAAGCTCATCTCATAAGTATGTCCATACTAACCTCGGGGGTTTCTGACTTGAGGACTTCTGGATTGGTGCTCGGTACTTAATTGCAGCTTTCAGGACAAATATATTATTATTTGAACTATTCAGATCAGAATCTGACTACTCTGGCGAATCATGTCCATACTAACCTTGGGGGTTTCTGACTTGAGGACTTCTGGATTGGTGCTCTGTCCTGGAAGCTGCAATTAAGGCCCTGTTTACACGAGAACGCTCGCGGGTGAAAACGTACAAATATTTTATCAGATGTGCCTTTCGTTTAGACGGCGACGGCGTTTTTGGGGCTTAAAAACGCAAAAAAGTTAAACCACCCTCCAGAGTGGAAATCTTAAAGGGTAACTAAACCCTAAACCAACTTTTTTTAGTTAATGATCTGTAAGAATGGGGCTTTATTAGTGCTGTTCATTGATTCGAGTAACTTTTTTGACATTTGGGTATAAAGTGTTTTAATTTTACAATATATGGTGTAAAAACGTCTGAGTGCTGCCCTCTTAAGGTTGAACGGTGGCTACTGCAGTTGAATTTTCCTATTGGATGTTTGCGGTGGCAAGTGACGTAAGCGGTGGCAGGTGACGTAAGCAGGTTCCAGCTCACCACGCCCCTGGTATGAGCTAGCGTAGATTTATCTGTATTGTACATAGACTGTAAAAAATATGGACAAAGCGTCTGTGACGTCACCCATAGACTTTCTGAAGAACGGGTTTGAAGCCGTTTATGGGGGGTATGGGCGGCGCCATCTTGGAAAATCTTGGGAAAC
This sequence comes from Leuciscus leuciscus, assembly GCF_965113295.1. Lineage (NCBI taxonomy): Eukaryota > Metazoa > Chordata > Actinopteri > Cypriniformes > Leuciscidae > Leuciscus > Leuciscus leuciscus. The sequence goes on along the minus strand of NC_138728.1, from coordinate 30,552,606 downwards.
CCTAACCCCGCCCACCTTCTGACGCAGCGCGCGTCACTCAGCTCGCTCTGCTACTCCGGTTATCTCTGTGTATATTTTAGGCAACGAAATATGTTATAAAACACCATACTAACTCTTTTCGTTTTCATTTAAAGAAATCTTAAACATTATAGCCACACAAATGTGGTTCAGGCAACGCGTATTGATTATATTCACTGCACATAACGTTTGCCTATTTATAACAAAACGAAATATAAAACACAAACCTGTCTCTTTTCGTTTTAAATATAATATAAAAATATTAAACATTTTAATATGGTCCAGGCAATATGTGCATTTGTACTAAACAACAGATGTTGCAGTAAACAACATTACAGATCATCTTCGTTGTATTAAAATTTAAAATGACAAAACTCAACCCAGTCTCTTTTTGTTAAATTTCAGTTTTATCAATATTAGCTATTATAAAAGTATAAGTAAAAGGTAAAGTTACAAGAAGCTATACAAATAAAGCAAACAATTCAGTCAAACATAAAAAGTCATGCGCTCGATCTAGTCTAACCATACAACGGTACAAGTTAAATATAGCTTATAAAGTTATGAAACTTCCCCTCAGCCAAAACGATTGCCCAGGGAACAAATTATAGATTCACGAGACCAAAAATCGCCCGTTAGATATAGACAAGACGAATTATATCTCATGTTGTTTAACCACTACAGAGACGCCAGAGTCCGCGGCAAACCTCAAAACGTCTAGCCGATGAAAGGCTGCTCCAGGCGGGGTACATCGCGCCGAGCGCCCGGTCATCGCTGGATCTCACAACTGGATAAAATTTTCATAAATCTTTATAAATAAACCACAGATTTGAGCTTTAAACAACTACATTCTCGCCTGAAAAACTCTTAAAACTACATTTCATGATACAGAAACAGTAGTATTATATGTCAACTGTATTAAAAAATGGCGCTTCTTATGTTGTCATTCTCCGTGGCGCTGCCTTTCAGCTGTCAATCAAGCTGTCAATCAAAGTTAACCACGCCCTTATTGTCATACATTTTATATCTAAATACTATCTAAACTAACGAGTTAGAAAAAAATTCACTACCCTCGCCGTTGTCAGGCACTCGGAACCTATCGAAAAATCCAATAAAAGTCCATGGGACCAACCTGTAAAAACATGATTTTATGCTGTGAAAACGGACATTTTAACATGGGGGCTATGGACATTTGCTCCCTTTTGGGACCTTCCCCTAGCGGATTTTCGATGTATTGCAGTTTTTCGCACTTCCGGGTAGGCTTCATTTTTCAGATCAGAATGTTGCCCCTTGGTATTGTACAGTGGTCAGGAGGGTACGTAGGTGTAGTGTTGCTGCTTGCAACAGCACTGCTGGACTGCATAGCTTTCCAGCAGACTTGTAAATTAGGCGCCAGTGGTTGCATGCACTTGGCCTGGAAGACCGTGAGTGTGAAACCTGCATTTTACGCGTGATTGCTTCTCCAACGCAATAGAGGTGGAAATGGGCTTCTCCAAACAGCTCGCGCTGAAAAGCGACGCAGTGTCAAACGCTGCTCCTCCTGCATGGACTCCACCACCGCAGCGGCGTCTTGATGTGAGTGATCATATATATTTTAATCACAATTTATGGTTATAGCTAAAGTTAATCCTCTGGGGTCGACAAACGCGTCGGCGCATTTTGCTGAATTTTTTCACATAGCGGCAAAATATGAATATGCCTATAGAGAGCGCGTGCTATTGACATCAACTCGATAAAACTCATCAGATGCATGTACTTTACGTCGTCTTGCGACCCTGTGAGTCACTCTCCATTTTAGAGAGTCTGACAGCAGGACTCTCAGGTGCACGCCCCCCCCCCCCGCTCACGGTTCGTCCCCTCTATCTCCGCTGGGGTCTGCCCACTTTTCTAGCATTTTTCAAATATTGCCAGTGGGTGGAGTCGGGCTCTGACCAGGGGTTTAGTTACCCTTTAAAAACGCTCCACCGTCGCGTTTCCGTCTAAGCGGTAAAAACGCAAAAGTCTGCTGGACAGTGAAGGCACCGATCAGTGCTTCACATTGCCACCTAGCCGCCTGGAGTGCATACTACATTGAATTTCACACACTTTTGTGTCACCGTATGCACGCAGATTTCCCCCCCCCCCATAACGCTCGTCTAAACGCAGAATAAAAAGTGATCACTTTTGCGTTTTCTCTTCAGATCGTTTCTGTGTAAACGTAGCCTAAGTACCAATGTATTATTCAGATCAGAATCTGACTACTCTGGCAAATCATGTCCATACTAACCTTGGGGGTTTCTAACTTGAGGACTTCTGGATTGGCGCTCTGTCCTGGAAGCTGCAATTAAGTACCAATATATTATTATTTGAACTATTCAGATCAGAATCTGACTACTCAGGCAAAACATGTCCATACTAAACTTGGGGGTTTCTGACTTGAGGACTTCTGGATTGGCGCTCAGTCCTGTAAGCTGTAATGACATAAAAAAAAATTACTAGTGTACTATTTCACCACCCCCCCAAAAAAAAATAAAAAAAAAATCTGTTATGCTTTGTCCTGACTTATCAGTTTTGTTTTTTCCATTAACCTGGGGTTGAGGTGCGTATTGGTAAATCCAAAAAACGACCCCTGAACGCCTGCTTAGTCCCTGAAAAAAACATTTGAATTAGAAATACATCAAGATTGTATTGCATTCACCTAAGTAAAAATAAAGCTGCTCTGTTTTTGTGAATTAAAGAGAAGTCATTGATTTAGAAATACAGAGCTCTATTTTTCTGAAATAATGAGTTTTCGTTAATTTCTCAAGTGAATGCAATTTATCTCTACAGGTTTTTTATAGTCAACAAACAACAATAATCAAAGCACATCTTACTTTTTGGCGTTTCAATTCTAGTTGAGTCCATAGAGTGTGGAGTGCCTTTATAGTCACAGAAAGCATAATGTATTAAAATTGAAAACAGCTATGGATGAAATACCAGTATGCTACTTAGGGCTACTCTGAAGGTTTTTGTGACGTCTTGAACTGGTATTTAGTTATCTTGTTTGTACACTCATAACTACTTATACTTTGTATTGATTAAAGCATCATTATTAAATTTGAATATTTTTCTTTACTTTGTTCAATAATTGAAGAGAGGAGTTGTGGAGTTTGTTGACAACCTAAAAAAATAAATAATAAATAATTCAAATATATGGCCTGAGAGCTTTGTTGAACTCCTAACAGAGAACATTTAACTTTATATACAGTGCTCTGTCACCTTTCATTAATTTCTCCATTCATCCAATCAAGTGTTTAATATATCCATCCATGGTTAATTTAAAAACAATATTGCTAATATTTTTTTTCAGTACATGTATTTCTTGGGTTTATTGCAAGAAACACAGTCAGAAGTCATTTGTAAGTGGTCAATGCTTGTTTTGAAATTTAATTTATACTTCATATTTGATGAATTGAGAAATGAGTAGAAGGTAGCTGAGTGTAGCATATAAAGCTAACTGCACCCTGTTAATACTGCACAACATCATATAATAAACTGAATTTACAGTTAGGTCTGTCTACATTATATATCCTACTTGATTGTGTAGACATTTCGTGGTCATCCAATGGACTCAGAGCACCTAATGAAAGATTTCAATAAATAATTGTTTAATACTACACTATGGTTACACTTTGAATATTATGCAAGAAAGTTTAAACTTTAAAACAATTTTCTAGACAAGAAAATGTGAAAAAATGACTAATTTATATTTGCAACAAGTCTACTTACAAGGTTTTGTAGTAGGTGGAGTTGAAAAAAGGTCCTCAGAAAAGATTTCTGCTGGATCTAGCAAAATAAATAAGAAAAATCATATTAAAAGTTTTTTTTTTTTATAGTAAAATGCTTTACACAGAATGCCTAAAATTCACCCACTCAAAATAAGAGCATTTAAGCTTTTGTTTTTTATTGCTCTAGGACATACACTATTTACAATTATAAGGCAAGTGATTGAAGCAGCAATGCTCCACGAGCATTTCTTAGGGCAAACACAAATTAATGAAATGGCCAATATCCATAACCACTTAATTTACAAGTATGATTAATGACCTTACCCATTTTTGAATGGACCCTCTTCATCGGCTTACTCCCCTTCTTATTTTTTGGTACTAAAAAGAATAGTATTAGCATCAATAATTAATTTTAATTTGTAAAAATATATATAACCAAAAAAAAAATGTAATTAAAATTAGACTTCTGTGGACGTGGCCAAAATTATAAATATACTATGTAGCGTTTATACGCCCACGTATAAATCTAATGAATTATTATTCATAACGAATTATGATCAATAATTAATAATTTCATTATTTTCAGAATTTACTGTAGCAGAATCAATAGTATGATTAGTCTATCAGTTCATACAGAAAGCATAAACAGATATTAACTCTAGGAAATATAATATCTTCCTGGCCAAGAAAGAAGAATTTTCACATTTTTCTGGGTGGCTCAGGGAAAGTACAAACTATAACATGAAAGGTATATATTAAAATAATGTAAATGAGATGTAAACACTGATGTTTTTATCTAAATGTAGTATTTCTTACAGCAATCATATATTATGCAAAAGCATTCAATGGAACAGCCACAGAATTCTGACTGACAGCACAGAACATGGACTGTTATTGCTCGTGAAAAGTTCACATGCCACCTGATGATCTTTAATATAACAAATAAGGTGATTAAAATTTTAATGTTTACTAATTTGTTATATTACATAATATGTAATCAGCAGAAATGTAGTTAAAGAAAAACAAAATAATAACAGCACAACTACCTCGGCGGTTCTGTGGTGGTGGTGCTGGTGATGGGATCAAGGACTCTGATGAGCTAATATCTAAAAACAATTGTAATATGGCCATGGTATTAAATTAATTCTGAGATTTTGACCTGCATCAACAAAGTTGTAAAAGAAACTGAAAGGTGAAAATGGCACTTACCTTGGATGTAGCCTGCATAATCTTTCTTTTTCGGTGCACGTCTCAGTCCTTGAGACATAATGGCCTGTGGATTGGACAAATTTAAAGATTTATTAATAACCTTAATCAAATACAAGAATGATGAGACATGATTTTTTTTTAGATTCATCTGGCATACGAGTCAGTATTTTAATTGACGTCGGCAATATTCTCACCCATAAAAGTTAACTGACAAGACCGGACCAAGTTTCAGTTCATCTAAAAGACATGGAGAAGAGGGAATATGGCAAATCCCTGTGCATATGGTAAACACACAGCCTTCCTTTGCAGATGCTTTGCCTTTAAAAGCTTGCTCTTTGCTCTGCTAAGGTCATTGTCCATCACATATATGATGTTAATCAGCTTTGACTCACAAGGTAGATCAAACAGCTGCTTTGTGACCTTCGGGTCGATAACATCCACAACCAACATCCCATCTTGACGCTTTTCCCCCACAAACACAATTTGCTCAGTCTCCAATAGGAAGCAGTGATTTGGTGCCTTGGCTGATATAGAGTACAGTTTGCGCCTCCATTGCTTCATGTGTTCCTTTGTATTTGCTTTTTCGGCCAATCGTTTAGTGACCTGGGCGACTGGATTTTGCTATTTCTAACCATTTTTTTTATGGACTGCAGGTGGTTCTCAAATGGAAAGCAGGACAACTCATTCAAGGAGCATTTGAAGTTAAAAACTTCATCAGCAATGTATTTGATGGAGTGTATGTTGGGAAAGTTTCCCCATAGAGTTCAGAACAGGTATCTACAAAGTGTTCCAGCAGGTTTTGGGCATATCCTAGGTAGTGTTCTCTTCTGGCATCATCATCATCCAAGAGAATAGACATACCAATTGTTAATGACAGGAAGTGATGATAATGGTCCTGAGACAGAACATCCTGCAACACAAGTGGTCCTGTGTACAGCAGAAATTGCCGTAGTTCAGTTGCTTTCCAGCGATCAAGTTCGGTCAGAGATCTTGGCCGCCTGGCAAACTCTGCCGGCATTGCACCTTTCAGTTGTACCAACTTATTTTTGATTTTTTCACTCTGTTCTTTTTTCAACTTGCAAATAACTGGGCCTCGCAACAAAAAGGCAAGTAATCTTTTCACAGCTCCTAGAAAAATTAGGTGCATGTGGTCTAGAGGAAATTGTGTGACACATTTGATTCCATGTTGGGCTAGAGGTGTAGGTTCCTTCTGATGGTTTGGATACTGCAACTGACTGAATTTATCATCAGTGATTTTCTCACAAGACACTTTATTTAAGTGGACAACCCTTCCCTCAACTGATGTGGCCACTGACAAACAACGCTCACATCCATGCAATGCATTATGGCTTTTGATGCACTTCAGAAATGCTCTTGCTGGAGCATCACATATGAATGCTCGCAGAGTTACTTTGTGCACTGTGGTTTTGTGTGGGACACCATTTTCCATAAGCACCTGCAATTCTGCTATTAAATCACGAAGATAGTCATGAACAGGGTTGGGCTTGCTATTGCCATAATATAGAGCTACCAGAAATGGATCAAAAGTAGCAAATTTAGCTAGAATAGGCCAAAAATGTGTTTTACTGGACTTGAATATTGGCAGACCATCTATATTGATAGTAAGGTCTACAGTGCCTGTAAACCATGCGTTTTGTGAAAGGAACTGGAGAATACCCAGCTCTAAGCCATGGTATGTGTACTGGCCACCACATATGTTTTTAATTTTAAATCCAGAAGGGGTTTGTAGCAGTGTTCTGCTATCTTTTGGAAGTGTATGTCCATGTGTTCTCAAAATTCCTAGCAGCTTATTTAACGCAGCATGTGTCTGACTTGTTGTTGTTGCCCATTCAGCCAAATCATTGTGTAATGATGGTGTGTCATCGCAATCAGAATAATCAAACTCTGTATTAGAGTCACTAGAATCGGCAGTTTCCTTGTATCCATAATCTAAATTTTATGGATCCTCTTCAGCATCTACAATCAAAGAAGGACCCTCCTCAAATAAATGTCCTTGTGTGGATGGACCCTCCCCAGAAACATCTCCTTGCATTGATGTACCCTCCCCAGACACATCTCCTTGTAACTGTACATCCAAATCTAGATATTCATCCAAGTTGCTACTTGATGCAGCGAGAGCATTAACTCGATCTCTCAATCGACGCCATTCTCTTAGGTATTTGGGATCCTTAACTGTTGAATATGAAAATAAAATTAACATTATAATTGATTATGTAACAATGTTATCCCAAGACATGTCTGACTACTATCATAATGTGTTTTGAAACTGAAATACAGTATATTTTTAATTATCATTTTAATGAAGGTGAAAACAGATTTTATTTTCATTTCTACTTTAGTTCTTCCCTCAATTTTAAAGGGATAGTTCACTTTGAAATTAAATTTTGGTATGTTTTAGCTTACCTTAAGGGCATCCAAGATGTAGGTGTCTTTGTTTCCGCAGTAGTTTCAATTTTGATATTTTTAGGTCAAACTGTTCTTGTCTGTCAGTCAGTCATATAATGCAGGTCTATATGGTCACTACCTGAAGGCACTTCTACCCGTCATTGACAAAATGCGAAACCAGATGTTCGAATAGTTCGAATATAGGCTATGTGTTTTTTTTTTAGAGGGAATATTCGAACGTAATTTTTGAGCAATTTTGACAGCCCTAATGAGTGTTGCCTTGCGGGCTAGTGACCGACAACACAGAAACGAAGAGACAGCTAGCTGCCCTGCTGGAGTTACGTCGTATGCCGGTGGAGCTATGTGGCGACATATATAATACATGGTTTTATTTTAAAAAAGGAGCTTTACACACAACCTTATCAGAGCTAATGATAATGACCTGTATTGTTATACATTTATGTTGTCTTGATTTGGGTGTGTACAGTGGTTTTACATTTAAAAGGGTTGTAAATCTAGTTCAAGTCAATTTTAGCACACCATAGTCAACTTTTATCAGGTAATTTCACAACAAAAATGTGGCTAGTAAAAATGCTGTGTGGCTAGTAACTTTGGGAAACCACTAGCCACATTGGCTAGTGAGCAAAAAAGTTAATGTCAAGCCCATTTTTTTTTAACAGTGACGGGTCCCGAGGCAGGCGCATTTAACAGTGATAGGTCGAGTGGTAGCTGCCCCTAGTGGTGACGGGTTGATTGACAGCTCCCCCTGCCGCGCAGAGATTTTACCCCCTCTCAATAAATGAGTAAGTTACTGAATAGTATATTTCCCTACTAAAAGTATTACAAAACAAAAACATGTGGACGACCAATAGCTGGTTGTAAATAATATATTTAAAATTTACAATCATATTGATTGACATACAGATTCACTTTTATCCACTCGAGCAAAAACTATACTGACGTTTCTTATAGCATAAATTTCTTTATAACGGCGTCTGACAAAATACACAACATCTGTAACAGAAAATGAACAAAGTGACTACTGAAGAAAGAGGAAACCGTATACTTCTTTTTTTTCTGGCATTGTGAACTTTGACAGCTGTTCTGTTCCTTGCAGCCATTGTCAACTGGTTGTGCTTGTCTGGAGAGAACACCACAGTGTTGAGGTATTCATGTCGGTCTATTTGTAAGACAGCATTGAAGTACCGATTATTTCTTTTAGATATTTTTACAGGCGACACAGAATGGAAGTAGCCTATAACTGTCTCCCCAGGTTCATTCTTGTTAGCTTCTTTAGAATTCATCTGATCAAAGTGATGATCAGAGTCAGTGTGGATGTATCATTGAGTGCAGTTGGTGAATACAAGGACTCCTTATAAACCTAAAAATGAAGAGACAAATATCAGTGCAGCCAAATTAAGGTAATTGCTATAATGCATACCAAAACACACTCCAACATCTTTTATTATTTTTATTTTTAGTGATTTAGAACCATTTTCAATATTTAAATCAAATAAGGCTTTATTGCTAGTTGCTACATATCTGCTCTCGCTGGTGATGGTGGAGACTGATGTCAGGAAAACAATGTTAGTTGAAAACTAGAAATGGCCATTTTATTCTTAAAGTAAAAATTTGCTCTATTAAAATAATTGATTCTTTTTGTTAAAGACTTTGTCTATTTTTTCAGAGTGCGAACCATCTACAGTCTCTTCAATATTTAATTGGTTTTCACGCACCTGGACTTACAACTAGCCTTCCATCTGAGCGCAACAATATTACCTTGTCTTCAAAGTAAAAATGCAAAAAGATTTCTAATATGGGCAGTTTTATGGTTAGGGGCTAGAAAATGTCATTACCTTAGTATAAAAAACAATTACACTTATGGAATGTCCTCATGATAACATTGAATTATCATCATGAGGACATTCCATAAGTGTAATTGTTTTATGGAATGTCCTCATGATGATAACACTGAATCATCATAATGAGGACATTCCATAATTGTAATTGTTTTACATTCATTAAAAATATTCATTGAAAATCCTTCTTGAAAATTTGTAAAAACATGTGACATATGACTAAACAAACATGCACAATGTGCCTATATAAGACTTAAAGTGTGAAAAATTACAATGTTCCTAGGATTATAATGGCATAATTCTTGAAATTGCAATTAAACCTCCAGATAGCAACAGATGACCACTCATTGAATCATTCTACTCACTAAAATAGTTATTTTCATGGGTTCTCATTTGAAGTCAAATTTAAACTTTATAAAAACAACAACATTACAAATCAATTGTGATTACCATTTCAATTGTTCATTTTAGGTATACATTTTTCCAATAATATCACATTGATTGCAATGGGACCTGCAAATTGTGTTTTAAAGATGAATCCTGAATAATCATTTTCTTACTTATAATTTATTTCAAATATCAAAAAAAAAAAAAAAGTGTAAACACATTTAATGAAATTAACATGGAAAACATGCTTTAACGTACACTTTAAATAAAAGGTAGCCAATGAGTGGTAACCTGCTGCCACCTACAGATGAAATTAGTAATTTTCTCACAGTACTCATTAATTGTTATGGGTGAGGTGGTTGAGATCAAAGCACACGACATACCCTCATAAGGATTTTAACAGCAGAATCCACAAGGAAAAGCACCAAACTGCAAGAGAAGGCACTGGAAGAAACAGAGGGCTTAAATACACAGAGAACATATGAGGGAAACAAGACACAGCTGGGGCAAATTAACTCATTGACAGTAACCATAGCAACAAACAGTGAGAGAACAGAAACTGACTAACACAACACAGCTGAACCAAATTAACTAATGAAGATGGTGAACATGGAAGCGGGAAACAGAACAAAAGAAACACAGAATGGCGTCCAAAAACAAACATGACATGTAACACTAATATTGTGCTATAATTCATATTTACACTATGTAAAGTAACCATTATAACATGTACAATCACATTATTCAAAATCCATCCATTAAAGGTAGGGTAGGTAATCATTTTTCTAAAAAAAAAACATTCCAAATTTGTTTAAACTGTCTTTATATACCAATACATAATTAAAATGTAAGTACTCTGAAAAAGAAAATTTAAAAATCGAGTGACTGTAGACCTTTTAATCTGCAATAAACACAGCTCATTATTTCCATTCACTCCACCCCCTCCCTTCTGAGCTCCTTCCAAAGCCACGCCCCCAAAACACATAAACGCGCGACGCCAAACGCTCAGGCTGGAACAAGACGCATTTATTACCTGAGACGAGTGGAGAGGAAGGAGCGCAGTACATACAGTGACATCATGTCAGAATCACATGTAATAAAATACCTAACTTTATCACTAAGAATATAAACAAATAAGATTTATTTTAGTACTCACTATCAAGCTAGCATATCGATAATGGTAAAGTTTCATTCGGTAACGAGCTATATTTATAAGGCAAAACTAAAAACAGGTTGCATTGATACACGTTTTTCCATTACCATCAGTTACACTGTGATGAAGATGAATTTCGTGTAAGATTCATAACATATACGGTGTTTTGCATGTAAGAGTTTCCATGATGAAAACATTGTTGACTCTAATGAAGACTAACGTACACTCCGAGTCCGGAGACAAGTACCGCATCGTCGGTTCGAGGACAGGTCCGGGGTTGAGGGCGAAGCAGAGGAGGTCGTTCAAGAGTGCGGGCAGGGTCCGAGGAAGTAGTTTTTGCCTTGTTTGCCTTCGCTGACTGCATATGCAGGTGCTTTGAGCTGAATATTTCCGGGAACGGTGACATGTGATGAGTGCACGCAGGGCAGCGCGCGCAGTGGGGCTCGGGGCGGGCACGAGACATGAAGGCATCTGATTGGTTCTTTACATTCGCACCGAATGGCAGTGATTGGTCAGAGTTTTTACTGTCCTGCAGCTGCTACAGAGGTCTGATTTTTTTCATTCCTTTTTCTAAACACATAATGTATTGACTACTATCAGGATGGAAGGACCATTTCACCCAGTATAAAAAAAAGTGTTTCTGAACAGGATTACCTACCCTACCTTTAAGGTATTACTGTTGACAATTGTGCCACGTTGAGTAATTTGAATCCTAAAGGAGACTAGTAGTAAACATTTTGTTACCTATCATGTATTTCAAATGTCTATATCTACAACAGAATGTGTATGAGCATGTGTGTGTGTGTAGTCCTAGATTTAAGAAAAATTATATTTTCAATCAATAATCAATCAATAACAGTTTACAAAGACATATGTGAAATGCTTATAGACCATTAAAATATAGCCTATTTTCACAGTGACATATCCCAACTAGATAGTAAAGTTTGTAGACAAACTTTAAGTTGGCTTGAAAAAGATTAGCCAGAAAATTTGAAAAAGTTTTAAAATGTTCTAGCATGGTTTAACATGATTTACCATGTTTCTAGTATGGTTTACCACATTGCTAGCATGATTTACCATGGTTTGCCACGTAATTTAACATGATTTAGCATGTTTTAACATGACCATGGATTGATGGATGGATAGATCGATAGATAGATCATCAAGATTAGTTAGAAAGAAAGAAAGAAAGAAAGAAAGAATATTTAGAAAGTAAGAAAGAAAGAAGGAAAGATTAGTGTGGCAAAATACACTCAAAAGCCTATAAATCCTAAACGAAAACTCAGAACTTCACAAACTTGGTGAGCAAATGTGACATAACATCTTATATATAACCGCTATAACTGTTAAAAAGCTTAAAAAACATGTATTTCCTATTGGCTGTAAATGGTCTTTTCCATCTCTGATGTCAGTGGTTAAATGCTTGTTAAAGCTACACTGTAATTTTTTTAAGTTGATTCTTAGCAAAAAACACTTTGTTCTTTCAAAATCATATGTGCTCATTAATGTGTAATTACTTCTACCAACTAATCAAGTATTCTCGTAAGCGTAGAATCTGCCATTTAGAATACATACGAGCGAGTCGCTCGAATGGTGGCAGCCATGTTGCGCCTCCATCTTGAAAATACACTAGCCAAAGAGGGACATACCTGGAAATTCAAGCTTCGCCTTTCGCGTTTTTACACAGTGGCACCGTGACGAATACAAGGGGAAGATTACTCGCGACTGCCGGCAGATTTGAAATAATACGGCCACCGTAGGAGTTAAAACGCCCTCGGAATGGGAGGGGCTAGAAAGTAATATTCAGTTGGTAGTCATAAACAATTTCACCGCTAGATGGGAGAAAATCCTACACAGTGTAGCTTTAAATAAAACTTAATGTATTTTTATGCATTTGTGCTTAAAGGCCTTAAATGCTTGAACCCCGATAAATGCTGCTCACAGCTTTAATTTGATTTATTATTATTAATGCAAAGGGGTGGTGGTGGCGCAATGGATAAGACACATGCCTTTGGTGTGAGAGACCCGGGTTCGAATCCACTGTGAGACACCAATGTGTCCCTGAGCAAGACACTTAACCCCTAGTTGCTCCAGAGGCGTGCGACCTCTGACATGTATAGCAATTGTAAGTCGCTTTGGATAAAAAGCGTCAGCTAAATGAATAAATGTAAATGTAAAGAGATTTGTCTAGTTCTAAAACTCTGTTACAACATATCGTTGTTTTTTTTTCTTACATTTTTTCTTACATTTATTAAATAAAATGATTACCATGCATTTCCATTTCACACTAAGGAACAAATAGTATTCAACAGAATGACTGAATTTACATTTGTATAATAATTCCAAATCCAATCGTAATTTCAAAAGCAGTTGTGTAAAAAAAAAAAAAAAAAAAAAAAAACTTTATGGGGTTCCCTGTACAGAAAAAGTTTTAAAAAATATGGTTGTAAGCAAGGTGCAATTTGCCAGGGGGGACGGGGATTTCCTCCTGGTATAAGTATCCCTGCTGCTTCTGCTGAATTATTTTCAGCTCAGTCACAATAAGAAATATGTCTAAAGCTTTAAATGTCTAAATATTTAATATCTGATTATGTAATCGAAACCGACAGACACTTTGAGCATTAAACACATAATTTCCTGCTTTCTGAAGACTTTTTCTGCACCAATTTATGGTGGAAATGTCTGTATTTACTATATGAAGGGTAACAAAATTAAGTTGGCAGGTGACAATTCAAAATATAAAAATATAACAGAATTTAATGCAGTAGCCTAATCAGCAGCTCGTTGTTTTAGCTTAAGTTACTTTTTTGGACAATGCACATTTGTTTCTTCTATATTTCAGTTGATTGGTCGGTTCACGAAAACTGACATTGACAAGCTACTTTCGGCACAAGGCTACTTGAAAGGCACCCGAGCCTCTCTTCTCCCTGCTCTCTCTCCGCCGACAGAGTTTAGCAGGCAGGCGAGAACGGGAACAGGTGAGTATCACATAGTGCCCAGTAACCTGATTTGGAGAGGGCAGAGGAGAGTACCGGCAGCTTGGGAGAAGTGCCATATGGCAAGAAAAGAGTAAAAATGTCGAGGTGCTGGTACTGCCTATGGGTGCATACCGGCCCACTTCAAGCACTGAATACATCTGAAGTCATTGCGTTCGCGGTCTCAAACTGTTCCGTCAAAATTGTAGCCTACCATAGTGGCTGATGGCGGAGAAGTGCAGCCATCCTGTCAGTCATGCGATGCGCAGCATGGTTCATTAGGAAAACATGTTAATATAAGTCTGTTTATCGTTTTAATGTAGCCTAAATAATAGTAGCCTACTAATTACAATGAAAAATACATTATTTGCGATACTACAAAATAATGGTTGTTGATAAATAAATTTGTGACCCCCACAGATGCATGATTTTAGTGCTTCCATGGGACCTCAGACCCTCCTTATGGGAGCTGAGCTCCCACTGGCCCCCACGTAACCTGAACCCTGGTTACTGGGTTCCACAATATTGAGACCATGTTCAAATTGACTGTTCTCCAGTGCATGCTTAAAACAGGGACTTAACAAATCCCAAATAGGCCTATAGCCTATTCTCAATTCAATAATAATTTTAGACTGGTATTAGGCTATCATTTGTATCCAAAAATGTGGCCGATTCCATGTAGTAAAATAAGCAGTCTTTGTAATCTGTAGGCCCATGTTTGTCATTTATAGGCTAGGCTATCTAGAGGCAAATTCACGGATGGCGGGTGAATTGTTGCGAACAATGGATTACAGTGTTGAATTATTTGAAGAAATGTATTTCTTTGCTTTGGTAATATTGTTTTACATTCATGCCAATAAAGCTAGACTGAATACTGAATAACTGTCATATTAGCAGACACTTTATCACAACTCACAGGTCTGTGTCTTTTGTTGTTGAAAACATCTGCTTTAAAAAAAAATAGACAAACGGAGGGCGCCTGCTCTGGCATTGTTTGAGGGTGAGCCTACAAACACGCAGGAGACAGGGAAATGGAGATCGTGTGGGTAGCCTACATGAGACCATCAGAAAGGGGAGACACCGCTGGTAGTAGCCTACCACCAGTTGGTCCAGGGGCTTCGTCTTAATGATGGTCGGTTCAAGGCTTATTTTAGGATGAGTCGGATAGTTGCAGTCTCCAGACAATCCAAGCAACTGTGACCCTCCATCAGCACAACTGAGGGCCTGTCTCTCCATTCATTCGATTGGACAATGGAAAAAAATGCAAATGATGTCGGGCGCTTTTCTGGCCAAAGTTGAATTTTTTCAACTCCGTGCGCTCAGAGCGCTCCTTCAAAAACGCAAGGCGCAGCAGGCGGCCAAAACGCTAGGCGCCCAGGGCGCTTAAACAGCGCGCACAAGCTCACTGCAAAAAACGCGTTCTGTCTGATCCGGGCCAAATGAACCGAAATACAGATGTGAAAGCACGAACCTCTATGGACTCTAACCGAACCAGCACAGGATGATACAAAGTCTGGAAATGGAAATGTCCTTTGATTTTTAGGCGGGGACAACAAACATCCTAATTTCTACCTGTAGCCTATCATCATGGAGCTCCGTCGGGTTCATGTTGGTGGTGGTCCGCAGACTTTAGAGGGCCACGCATATAAATGTAGCGGGTATTAAATAATGCAGCCATTTCAAGGAAGGAACATTGCATCAGACAGCCTTATCACAGATCACCATGACCTGTTTGCAGTTCTCATACAAATTGGACCAGTGAAGTTATTGCAAACATGCCAAACAAAGTTATTGTATTTTTTCTATTCTCTGTATTCATACTAAAATCAATATCAAGCCAGTGTTCTGCTCCACGAGAGGTTTTTGTCCTCCCTCAACCCCAGTATGACACCTGCGTTACCGTCTGAAAGGTGTAGCTACTGTCCCAGTCAAACTCCCAACCTTCTGTTCCTTACATAATTTATAATTAATTTCTGATAATTTCTTATCTTTGACAGTGATATTTATACTCCATATAATACTCTGGAAATGGCTAACTGTCATGCATAATTAGTCAAACAATGTATAAACTATGATTTTGTATACTACATTATAAAAATATCATACTTTTTTACATGTAGCCTTCTTAGACTTGAAATTACAAAAAAAAATACTATGAAGGTAAGCTACTTGACTTGTATGTTTAATAGAATGTTGTTTGTATCACGTCTTTGTGTAGGCAAACATGCACGTTGTGAACGGGGACTATACTGCTTCGACAAAATAAAATACAAGTAGACTCATTGACTAGTGGTTTCACACTTGATGACCCCACTGTATGTGTGTGTATTACATGTCTCTCCTAAATAGAAATTGAATCAACCATCTTTTGCCTTTTCTTTACCTTAAGACTGGTCCTACCTATGGCAGAAAAATTATGACGGGCTCTCTTGCAGCCGCAGGAGTCCATGCATCCGAAGGTCGTGTGGGAGATGTCTTGCGCAACATTCACTTGCCTTATCACAGGGCACGATGTCAGGTAGGTTTGATCTAATGTCAATAAAGGCCCGATTTACTAAAGGCTTATTAAATGTATTGATTATTTGGATTTTTAAGGTTGGGATTTCTTGGCATTGAGGTAAATGTGACAGTTTAATTGGTTAGGGTATTTGAATAGTTCTATCAGTAATGATAATTGTACTAACATTACAAGTACACACTTCAGCTGTAGCATTAGTAGTGCTTGCTTAGTACCATGAATAGTAGCAGTAAGTGTAGTGTATTGTAATAGTAGAATGTCTTGCAGTATTGTTTTCAATCAGTACGATAATCAAATGACAGTGGTTGCTCAGGTGTTATGTTGTTTGGCTGTAAGAGTAGGTTGCAGGAGGGTTTAAATGTATTTGCTACAGTATACTAGGCGGTTATGTCTAAAGCTTTACACCAATGTGCTTTTTCTTTGATTTCAGTATGGTTTACTATGTAATGATGTACTGATGTTCTTTTTTGTCTGTTTTTAAGGGAGCCAAGAACCTTAATCCTGTTCCATATAATGCAGGCTATGTGGGTCACAAAGTACACATAGACCAGAATGAAAAAATGGTTATGTTTGGTGCGACTCATGTGCTGGCGATCGATGGCTTCTCCAGCAAAATTGTTGGAAAATCAACAATGCCTGTGAAGAACAACCTCACCATATACAGTGACATTTACAGGTAATTTAAACCACCTTTTCAGTGTACCCATAACACCAAAAGAACTTTGTCAAAATAAGAACCAGCTTCTGGAAATCATCCCAATTCAAATTGTCCAATTTTCAGGCCTTAAAATATCTGTGAATGTCAGGAATGCAATTTTGATCTATATGAATAATTAATTGGATTATGAGGTTAGCATTCTTTTTAAAAAGTAGTTTTAAAAGTTTACTATAATTAATTTATAATAAAAACAGCAAACAATTACAATTAAAATGCAGGAATTAGTGAAGGACTGAAATGTTTAATCGATTATCAAAGTAGTTTGTGGTTCATCTAATCAAATAATTGTTGCAGCTATACCGCCTTTTAAGCAGCCAGTCAACACTCAGATTACCTCCCCACTGCCTGACAACATAAGACGTACTATATATTTTTCAGCTAAAGGTAACACTAACAGACTCCATACTGCTGTCAATGAATTGGCAATATTATCTTTTCTTGCAGAAGTGCAGTGATGGAGTATGGGGTGTGGGACCAGGTAAGAGTGGACCATGGGAAGGAGTTCTACCTTACTCTTTACATGCAGGAGAAATTGTCCAGCCACCGCCACAACATAGAGAGGCCACCATATATGCAAACACCATCAACAAAGGTGACTCATTTGGAAAACTGAATTGCAATGAATACAGTTGAGCAAAATATGCACACACCCTGATTGTAATTTGTAAGTTTCAATGATTTTAATGTCAGTCACCCTTTTAATTAATTCCTTATGCTTGTATTTATTTGTAATGGAAAGCTAAAGGTTGGTGATAATTGTGTAGTGTTGAAATCAGCTATTGTTGGACAGTATTCTCTGTGTAAAGAATCTAAATAAGTATTTTATTTTTTTGCTTTGACAGAATCAAATGCACAGAATCACACTATTGAAAGAATTTGGCCTGAAATCAACAATAGGGTGAACTACCCTTTGAAAGTGGCATTGGTCCAACTGGTGGATCAGGAGGCATTGGATATGGAGGACAGCATGTCCAAATTCTGTGTGTCATCCTTGATATGCCAGTTGGCTCGGCTTGGAGTTGACCATGTTGTGCAAGCGTGGAATGCCCACAGGATTCCAGGTTTGTGTTGGGGTTTGTCAAGTCAAGTCAAGTCAAGTTTATTTGTATAGCGCTTTTCACAATACAGATTGTATCAAAGCAGCTTCACAGTATTAAATTAAAATAATACAACAAAGTTTGTTTCAAGAGGAATTTATTGATTGATCAAATTAAATTAAATATCCCCAAACTGAGCAAGCCAAAGGCAACAGTGGCAAGGAACCTAAAAACTCCATCAAGTGACCTAATGGTGTCCTAAAACTCCATCAGGTGACCTAATGGAGAAAAAAAAACATTGGGAGAACCCAGGCTCAGTCGGGGGCCAGTTCTCCTCTGGCATTTATGAACTAGAGGCCGGATTGTAGTTTGAACTGTAGGAGTATATGAATGCCTGGCTGAAGAGATGCGACTTTAATCTAGTTTTAAACTGGGAGAGCGAGTCTGAGCAACGAACAGTATCAGGAAGACTATTCCAGAGTTTTGGAGCCAAATGTGAAAATGCTCTCCCTCCTTTGGTGGTTCTGGATATCCTAGGTATGACCAAAAGCCTTGAATTTAGTGATCTTAAAGAGCGCGATGGATTATAGGGCGATAGAAGATCCGTTAAATAGACTGGAGCTAAGCCGTTTAGGGCTTTATAAGTCAGTAGCAATACCTTGTAATTAATACGGAACTTTATAGGTAACCAATGCAGTGATGATAAAATCGGTGTTATATAATCATATTTTCTTGATCTCGTAAGAACTCTAGCGGCGGCATTTTGGACTAACTGTAGCTTTTTTATTGAGGATGCAGGACAACCAGCTAATAAAGCATTACAGTAATCCAGTCTCGAGGTCATGAATGCATGAACTAACTTTTCTGCATCAGAAACTGATAGCATATTACGTAGCTTAGCAATGTTTCTAAGGTGGAAAAAGGCTGTTTTTGTAACATATGAAATATGATTTTCAAAAGACAGGTTGCAATCGAGTATAACACCCAGGTCTTTTACTGTAGAGGATAAAGTAACAAGACATCCTATGATGTTAAAGTTGTATTGTGCAAGGTTTTGTGGGCGGTTTTTTGAACCGATAAGTATTACCTCTGTCTTGTCTGGATTTAATAAAAGAAAATTACGCATCATCCAATCTTTTATATCTTTAACACACTCTGTCAATTTGGAAAATTTAGCGTTTTCATCCGGCCGTGATGAAATATATATTTGAGTGTCATCAGCATAACAATGGAAACTAATTCCATGTTTCCTTATAATATTTCCAAGTGGCATCATATATATTGAAAATAACAGAGGGCCTAATACAGATCCCTGCGGCACTCCATAGTTTACTGGAGTTATGGTCGATTTTTCTCCATTTAAATAGACAAAATGGTAGCGGTCAGATAGGTATGATTTGAACCAGCTTCAAATCAAATTTGTCTCAGTCAAAGACAAATTGACACTGACAAATTTGTCTCAGTCAAATTTGAGTCTGATTGCATGTCATCTCAAATTTTGAAAATACGTTATAAAATGTGTGATGCCTGTTCAAGCCTTTTTTATTAATGACAATGTCACGCGTTTTGTATACTATTTTAAGTGGTTTTCTGATGAACATTTTTAAACTTGTTTAATAAAACACTAGGGGAAACATGATGCAGATCATAAGTGAGTTCTGAGACCATCAAGCATCATTGAGCTGTGTACTGTAACATTAAGTCCTAGGTAATTTTATGCAACATTTATTTATTAAAAAAACATTTTCATAGTGATTTTTGATAAAGCAAATTCACATTTTACTATGCAAATCCTAAATGTTATGTTGTAGTACATAACAGAATAATTTGCCTACTAATAACAACATAGTCATCCTTAAGCTATTGCAGATTGTTCCCCCTACACATGAAGCAAGATTGTGGGTCAGCTTCTCAAATGCACAGTGGTTAGACAAAGTGGGATGCATTTTATAAAAATAAAATAAAAAACAATTTAGAAAAATTCATTGTATAGCTTGAGCAATGTATCCTTTTTATCTTTACTTCTTTTAGGAAAGGGAATCCCCAGTTACTTGGCCAGAGAGGGATGCCCAAAACGTGTATCCACAGACCTTTTGCCAGAGTCATCAGTGGCTGCAGACTGGTATGAGCAAGAGGTGGGATCATTGACAAGAGTGTCACACTTTGGCACCAACCCCTTTCAGAGTGCACAGGACCAGGAAGCTGCAGAGAGGGAATTTGCTCTGCAATGGCCAGATGTGAGTGTAATGTTGGACAATGCTGTCAACAATCAGCCAGAAAATTTTAAGTCTGGACTCCAAGGCCTGATTGATTTGACCAGAAGACATTGTCAGCGTTGACAGTGCTTTAGCGACATCAGTGACATGCTTTAGCCTCAGTGTTCCCAGGACATCATCCCTCAGTGGCTTCCAAAAACCAGCACTGCTAGTGTTTATGCTTTCTGTTGTTTATAATTGTTTTTGTTCTTGCCTTAGCAATATTTTGAGTTAAAAGAAATTCTAACAAATGACAATTTAAAAAGTTTACATGTGGTAAGTTAGGTTAGGTGCTCAGTTTAGGTTATTAGTTTAGTTATTCATCATCCACAATTATACATTTTGCACAGTTACTAAAATGTTACAGTTTGGTAAGACAAGGTCAGGTCAAACCGATTTTTCCAATTATTTTGTTCTCTCTGAAGCCTGCACACTTGCTATTATAGACCATTATAATTGGTGTGAGTATTTGTTATAAGACCCCTCCGTTTGTAGACAAGCCCAAACATAAACTATTAAAACAACAAGAACTCTGTACAAAACATGTAGACCTCTCTGCTACCATGCACTTTACATGTTTGGAGGTTTGGAAGGTTTGTGATGTTTAGTAAAATGAAAATCATCAGTAAGCATTAATGTTGAAAAGTCAACGCTTTATTTTGAAAGGTCATTTCCTGGCACTCAAAAAACTGCGCAAAGAATTCAGATTACTGCTCATTTGCGCCTAGGGGAGACCACCGCCGATTTGACACCTGCAGCATCTCCGTGAATGTAAGATGAATTACCAGCAGGACAAAGCCACCCTCTGGCGTGGACCCAGAACCATACAAATCCGGGTAGTGGACATCACCCTGGAAAAGATTTCGAGAATATTTAAGGTTAGAAAAAAATATCAAATTCAAAGTGTAGGCCTATCCGAGAAGAAGTATACAATATAGGTTAGGCATAATATTGGTTTAGCCTAAATGTAGTCTTGAAAGAAATAGTGTAACGTTATGTTAAGGAGGCTGGAATGCCCAAACTCGGCAACAAAGTAAGGTTATGTTTACAATAAGCTCCTGTTAAAATAGTTTTTATAGGTAAAAGTGCATGGTATGAAGGCTAATTTATGTTTATATGATCCACCTCAAGTGCCTTATGATGATGTAATTTTAGTGACACTGATATGTTGAGCACACTTTATCTGTGAGCTCTTAGCTTTCCAAGTAGGCCCAGCAGTTTTAGTGTTTTCTGAGCCTGTTAGCGCCAAATTGGGTGTAATTGGCGGGCAGGAGCAAAATTGTGCGCGTTTCCATTCAACACATAGACCACAGCTGCAAACTTATCTGCGGAAATTGTATTCTGTGTTTCCCAATACTTTCAACACTGGTAAATAATTCTAAATCTTCACCGACCAAACGGCAACGTTATTATTTTCACTGTTTGGGGTGTCATTTTCATTACTTGAAATGTACAGTAAAATAATTTTAGAGCCACCGGTAAGGGTTGACATGGTCCCTGTTTCTCCTGCTGAAAGCAGTTTGTTATTTAAAATGATTTTAAATAATGAGAGACATGGTATAGATACGTTTTGATGTAGTGAGAATAAAATCTGGAAGAGTCTTTTTACTCTGTCGGTGTGACTCGTGTGAGTGAGACAGAGAGAGAGAAATAAAATCAACTTACATTGTCATATTTGTATTTGCAGCTGAAGCTGTCCAGGATCTATTTAATATCAGAGACTGGTGTTGTCCTGCTACCCAGCTCAACAGGGTATATTGGGGAGATTTAAATTTACATTTACATTTATGCATTTGGCAGACGCTTTTATCCAAAGCGACTTACATTGCATTTCAAGGTACACATTAACATTCTTATCAGTTTTATCGGGGAGATATGAGGTTTGTGGAGAGGAAGGCCCTACTGCACCAGTGCCACTGCCAACCCACCCTCACCCAGCACAACCGCCAACCCACCCTCACCCAGCACAACCTAGTCTGTTCTGATTCGGGACCAGCGCCTGCACCAGCCACAAGAAGCTTTTCGAGGTTTGTTGTAACGTAAACCAAATAACCAAATACACCCTCAGAGCATTATTGCAAAGCCGTGAGGGAAAACATAAAAGCATTGTATCGTAAAAGACTGAATGATAAAACAACTCTCTAAATGTATCTCTATCCATCTCTGTTTGTATCTGTCAAAAGGAGCATTTCAATCGGAAGGGTGGAGGGTGGAGTCCTTCGGGTGGACGGAGGCACCCTGTATGTGACATTTATGGAGCGTGAGGCAAATGTGTCCACGATTGCTGAAAAGGTGAAACATGACCTGGGCTCAGAGGAGGAGATTGTCCTCTGTGATGGTCAGGGAAACCGCCTCATCGAAGGCATTGGCACAACAGGTATGTTATTGTAAAAAAAAAGAAAATTCCTACTTAATAGTAGTTCATTATTATTAATTGACATCACATATCTTGGATATCACTTCTTTTTTCAATATTGTCTGATTCACGAGTTCACATGTTAATGAAATCTGATGTAATATTATAATGCGTATTTGGCTTGCTGTCCGGGGGGAGGGCTCCGAAATGTATAGATCATAGGTATCTATGAGCAGACCCAGCAGAGTGTGAGGTGATGGGGTGGTGGCGGGATGCTGAGAAATTAGTCATGAGACAGGAGGTAAGGGAAGGCTTTATTTATACGGGCTTCTTCTTGCGCTGATTGGATGATTACCTGAACATGCTCCTCCCGAACTTTGTTACATAAAACTTCATTTCACGAGTTCACATGTTAATGAAATCTGATGTAATATTATAATGCGTATTTGGCTTGCTGTCCGGGGGGAGGGCTCTGAGCTCGGAATTCGGCCCGACCCCAGAGTACTCCCCCCAAAAAGGCCAGATGAACGCAGGACAGCGAGCGTAGAATTTATCCGCCCAAAATGTGAAGGGTATGTATTTACCAAGGAACGAGCTTAGCTGTTCGACTGGGAAGGCTCTCGCAACATCCGACGGGAACTTGGATGCTCACAGCATCGGACGGATGAGCCCGTTCTGCAGTTGAACTGACAGCTCGATGACGCAAGAATTATGCGAGCGTGAATTTGTGAACGAGTTTAACCGTTCACCCGGGAGGGCTCTCGCAGCGTCCGACGGGAACTTATATGCTTATGGCATCGGACGGGTAAGCCTCACCAGGTTGGACGGAGGGCGCCCGCTGAACTCGGTCGGGAGGGCTCGACCGGCGCTTTGACGGGGCTGGGGCACGGGAATAGACCCCTCGCGGCCCGACGAATGGGGAGCCCACCTAGCGAACAAGATAATTTGACTTTAATAAAATTATATTTGAGGACCAACACAAGTTTTATGAGGGTGTCAATCGAATGGCAAAGACGAAATAGGGACTGATATTTTGATGGCGGCACAGCGGAATCCCAATCTCCCTCATTAGTAACGTTAACCTTATTAGGCCTACGCATGACGTCACGTGGGAATTCACGTTGACAAGTATTCATTCAATCGCTGTCAGTTCTCTGTCCAAACAACTACAGGGGTCGGGAAATTGTATTGGGGTCCGGTTTTTACAAACTTATATGCTATTATAGAAAAATATGTAATTTATGTCGCAATAGGTTGCAATGACCCTGGTTGCGCGCAAATAGATTTAGTTGTCTAAGTTACTTTGTTTTCTGGGGGTCGGACCTTTTGATAACAGTCGGCCCGGACCAGGGGAGAAGGAACATGCAGACGGAAGCTTTTCATCCAGCCCTTGGAAATATTCTTTAAAGGTAAGGCGGATAGTGTTGTGGCCCAAAAGTGTCATGTTAACATCATTCAGAAGGTTCTCACTTCCTAATTTTAGAATCGTTTGCACCACCAAATGGACGTCTGCTGCTAGCTTGTTAGCCGTTAACGATAACTAATGCTAACATTAGCATTGATAATTCATCAGCAAGTCTGTGTTTGTTGAGAACCCGCAACGAACGTTACCCATAACTCTCTTTTAATCCGCAACTTGTGGCCAGTAAGGTGAAAGCTAACATTAACTGCTAACGTTTGTGTCTAACGCCGCAATTTGTGCGTTAGTAGGTTAACTTTATTCTAATGTAAGTTAACGTTAAGTGTTTTTTCTTCTTTGATCTCCCGATCATTGCAGTAACGTTAACTTACATTAGGTTACATTTTCAATTCCAGGGTATGATTAATGTTTGGGACTTTTATTGGATATAATGTTAGATGCATCAAAGCAATCCAATTAAGGTACTATTTCGGATCATTGTGACCTGAGTCCTGGGTGAAAAATTGTTTGAACGTATGTGTACGGTGTACTGCACTGTAATAAGGTTTACCAATGAAAAGCTTATGAAGTTTGGCTACTCGTTTGGTTATTGTGACCAGCTAAGGTTCGCTCTTCACCACACTTATTACTCGGCGTGTTTGTGGTGTTATGTTGAATTGACCTGGCACAGTCTATGCCTGGCACATCAAAACATAAATTGAGCTTTTTGGGCAATGGTTTCACAATGGTAGCATAACCTCCGTGTGGCGATTCTGACTAAATGTTTTAGAGTTCTCCTACCAACACAGTGTTCGGATAAATGCATACACACACTTCACGTGACATCTTAAGATTAAGTGCAGCTGGTCATTGAGTAATTCTGAACATTTAGAACTAAGTTGGTACTGTATTCAGATGCTGAGTTAGACATACAATGGGGCTGAATGGGCCTCCAATGGAGGTGCTGGATGAGGTACCGTCTTCCTGTTATGGCTGTGCGAGTTCTGGTTGAGATGAAGAATCTGTAGATTTTGAAATATCTCTAGCTTGTAAAGAGTTAGCGAAAGCCCAAAAGTCCACTAAATATTATTACTGAATACTAAATATTTCACTGTAAGTATACAGTACAATTTACGCCATAACAACAACATTGCAAACTTCAAGAGCCCGTGGCGGAGTCGAAACCCCAGCAGCCTCTTTATGTGAACCAAGCTTCGTAAATAATACAAATAATATATTATAATAATATACAATCTGAGCCTGTCAGTTAATAACAAATAATAACAATCTGAGCCTGTCAGTGTACCAAAAAAGCACTCCCAGTGTAAGTACATTGCAGATGACGGCTGAAGAGCTCTGGATCAATACTGGACCATATGCAAATTAGGCGTGTCCCCCCAAAGATGGTGAAATGGTGTGCAGGTTGTCAAATACAAGAGTTTCCCTTTAGCATACATACTCTCTCTGTCATTATAATAGTCTTGTAATTGTCTTATCATAGATTTCTAGAGTTAACAAACTTATCTTGTCTCTGTCCATCTGGCTATTCATGCCCAGAAGGATCCCGGAGCAGGCCCGGGCAGAGGTGAAAAAGATGGAGAGTGGCTGCAAAAAGTATCATGTAATGGAGACTTGATAGCTAGGACTGTAACTGTAGCTAGTTGGGAATAAGTGACCACTGCGGTGCATCGGTAAGAATGCAATCGTATGCTCTAATGCTCTTCAATGGATTTTATTGGCAGCCAGCAGATGATTGTCTGTCTTCTTGAGTGTACAGTATGTGTGGTTTTGTCTCTGGACGCACACATGCACAGATAGCGACACAGACAACAACTATGCACTTCAGAAATATCTACAATGTGCTTTTCCGGCAACTCTCACTACTAACTCAAAACGAAACTTATCAGTCAGCGCAAACAGGTGTCCTCTCTGTGACCCCAAAACAAAGGCGCTGATTGGCTTATCCCCGTTACCCCGAACATAAATAGCAAGTCCTTCTTTACAGATCAGGACTCTCAGACTTAGCTATTAAGGTACAACGTGTGTGATTTGTGAGAGCAGTTAGTGCAAGCAAAAACACCCTTTTGTATTAGCTTCCTTACATTATACAATTTTAATTAATGTTTGGGCGATGTGTGTATGCAGATGTGAAGGAGGAAAGTCTACTGGACCAGAGAAGACAGCCAACCATGCAGAAGAGGTAGGTGATGATAAAATGCACAAATGATAAAATAATTCCCCCCCCTGTTTTCAATTCCACATCATTATCCAAGAGTTAAAGCTGTTCTGTACAGAGGAATGAGCAAAGATTCGTCCAAGTCAATAAGCAGGACTGTTCAAAAGTTACTGGAAACGTTTTGTTGCAGTTATTGCTGATGTACTCAGCATTGACAGCCTGTTTTTAGTAATGTAATTATGTTTTTTGGACTTTCTTTTGAGGACCTTGTAAAATGTTCTTACCTTAGGGCTTCACAGTAAATGTTCTGCAGCCATAGATTGTACATGCAATGCCTTTGAAAGCATGTATGTGCTATATATGTTGAATAAATGTTTAAGACTTGTATGGATTCTCTTCAATTGCATGGCACAATGGGAGTGTTGTATGTTATACACACTGGAATGTGTATAGAGAAGAAATATTCACACAGTATACAGCACACTGGTAAATCTTTATTTTGGCCAGATGGCCTACATTAGGACATTTCTGATGTGAGTTTGTTGTCTGAGCTGCTAAGAAGCTGAAAGCAGTGTTAGAATCAGGTTAAAACAGAAGGGCATGCAGGTTTAACTCTGGGCTGGGGGTGAATGATGATGATGATAACTAGGTTGCAAATAAAATCAAAACCAAATGAAATTAAATGAACAACAATAAATATATCTGTATCAGTAATCTTGATTTAAAACAGTTACCAAAGACACAATAAAGTCAGTCATTTAAATACTGCCACCTGCTGGTAGAAAGGGGGAACAGTTTGGCCCATTATGGTGGAAACCACATTACATATTAATTTAATTATATAATATAGCGCTAACAGTAACAACTCTGCACACACAATAAGTTCATAGGTTATAACCTATATTACCAACTGTATTGAACTAAACAATGCGCTCATTAAACGTGACTGGTGATGTGTACGTGGATAGGCACGATATTAAATCACTGTAATAAACTACTGTTGCTAACATATTTCTTTCGGTCCAGGTTTATATAAGCCTATTTATTGATTGATTTTTTTTCTTCTAACGTTACTCTGGTATAACGTTAGTGCTGCATATTATGACTGTTCTAAAAGCTTGGCTTTTATTTTTATAGGCTATATTTACTATTACTTCCGGGTCACATGGCAAACCTGTCTTTCTTTTAATGTAGATCTTCAAACGGAGAAATGAAAAAAGGAATTTCAAAAAACCCAAATCGGACCGTTATTTGAATTTGGTTTAGTCGTTTTTCGTTTTTGGATTCAGAAACCAAAAACGGGAGAATGGCTCTTTTTTTACCGTTTCTTTGTTTTTGGTTTGAACGACAAACGAAAAAAAGGTGGTTTCTCGTTATTTTGTTTTGTGGTTCAAACGAAAAAACAAACTATCAAAACGTACACGGACCAGAGCGCTTTAATTAGCGATAAACCTCGTTTTATTTCAGCCTAAGGTGAATTCAACAAGTCATTCTTTTTCTTTGAAATCAACAAAGGCTAAATTAATTTGTTACAGTTGTTTTTTTGTAATTGGTGTGGATGACACGCAGTGACATATACAGTATTATCAGCTGTATGATGTGTTTCTACCCTGAAACATTTCATTTCAATAGAGACCCGGAGCGCACAGTGAGGGAGACAAAAGAAACTTGCTAAATAGAGATCCAGCGCGTCAGCGAGAGAGAGAGGCAAATTAAATCTTAATTTGTTGCTTTGTACTATTTTCATTTTGTACTGTTTTAATTGTACACAGCAAAGCTGCAATTCCTTTGGCAAAAAAAAAAAAAAAATGTTGCAAGAATAAGATTCTGTATTTCTCATTTTGCATTGCATATGGAAACGCTAAACTCGACTTGTTTTAAATAAATAAACAACAAACAAAATCAGTTTTTTTATGATTTATTCAATGTATGGAAATGTTTTGAAAATTTTCTTTTGTTGCTATGGCCGGGTATCACGGTCAGTCATCTCAATTTTGTGAATGATTCACAAAACTTTAATTTAGCAGATTAAAGAGGGGCTACATCATCTTCATTTTCTGGTGCAATCAGCTGATAATCGCATTCAACAGCACCTTCGCGTTTTGTCGTCTGTACAGCGCAACAGAGGCTTTACTGGAATGTAGCAAATTTATGTTGTAATGTGCCATTATTAATTAAACAAAATGCTTGACTTAAATAATCTGTAACCTATATTTAATATATTATTATTAATATAACATAAACTTACTTGCATAACAGGAAGCATTCCCAGTTATGGGAATCAAGGATTCATTAATAAACCTGTTCAGTATTTTTATAACTTTCCAGATGTACACAGTGTACACCTATACTGTACACATGGTAATTTAAAGTTGACATTTACTAATAAATAGTGGGCTCAGATGTTAAGTCGTTATATTGTTATATACTATATATGTAATAGTAAGTTGTGGGCTTGTCTTTTTTTATGTAGCAGATGTAATGATAATACATGTGAACAATTTAAAACACACACAACCTGTGAATGAAACGTGAGTTGTCTGTTTTTCTTTATTGTAACTCATTCATTGTAATTATTTTTTGTCCAGGACAGAGGAAACGATGGAGGGAACAGGAGCATCTCACTGTCCTGAGGGAGATGCAGACATCTGATGTCGAGCAGATGGAGTTGAACCGGGCACAGCGGGAGCGCCATTTACAGATGGCACTCGATGATGCAGCACATGCAAGAGAACTAGAGGCGGCTTTGAGGAGGGAGGAGATTGCTGCAATGTCGTCCTTCAACCAGGCCTTTCTGGGAACCCTGAGCCAGCTTGTACAGGCACTCAACCGGCGGGACGCTGTTCCACCGCCCCTGGACTGAAACCCCATAGTTTGCTCATTTGAACTTCATGTTTGCACTACATGTAACATATGTATATAGTTGGTTGTGTGAATTTATATTTATATTATAGTTTTTTCTATTTGTATGTGTGTTTAAATAAAACCTTTTTGAAACTTATTACAAAGTGTCTTTTTTGATGGTTTGCTTTTTTACAAGGGTTTGACCATGTATTTTCAGATTTTATACTGTGATAACCTTAAAAAAAAACAGCAGAGACAACATTTTTAAAGATAATGTATTTATTTTTTAACAATTAAAGTAACGCATCAGACCCTCTGGTACATCCCTGCCCTCCTCCTCTACACCCTGTGCCACTGCCACCACAGGCTCTGCTGCTGCAGGTGCAGCCCAGTCATTGTCATAGTCCTCTCCATGACTCTCACAAAGGTTATGCAAAGCGCAGCAAGAAAGAATCATAGATTTCACGATTGTAACATCACAGTCATTTCTTTTCATGAGACAACGCCACCATCCCTTCAGTCTACCAAAAGCGTTTTCAACCACGACCCGTGCTCGACATATTTTCTTCTTGTAGATCTGCTGTTCTGCTGTCAGCCGTCCAGTGTCAGTGAATGGTTTTATGAGCCAGTTCTGCAGGGGATAGGCAGAATCTCCAAGGATGTAGTAGGCAACATTCACTCCACCAATATTCCAAGTGTAAGCTGGAAAGAGGTTGCCACGGCTGGCCAACTCCCACAACGTGGACAGTCTTAAAACACGAGCATAATGCAAGCTGCCAGCTGCCTGCAAACACGTTCCAGAACAGTCCTTTTCCATCTACACCACCTTGAAGGATGATGGAGTGTCAGCCTTTATGGTTGAAATAGTCACAGTGGTACTCCTGTGGTGCCAAAATGGGTATGTGTGATCTAATAATAGCACCAACACACTGCGGGAGCCCCCATCTGTTTTCAATGTTGGCAGCCATTTCTTCAAACTTCTCCTGGTCTGGGAAACGAATTTGTTCAGGAACCAACAAAGTTTCTGCAGCAGCAGTGAACTCTTGAACACACCGGCAAACAGTTGTTATGCTTACTCCGAAAAGATGGCCGACAGTTCTGTACTCTGAACCAGTCGCAAGCTTCCATAGTGCGATGGCCACTCTCTTCTTTAGAGGAACACACTTGCGGAAGCTTGTGTCCTGTCTCTCCATCACTGGACGCAGTTTGTTGTACAAGTATATAAATGTTTCTTCTGACATTCTGAAGTTCTGAACCCACTGCGCGTTTGTGATACCCTGGTAAACCAGAGTTCTCGCGAGAGCACAAGTTGAATTTGCTCAGCGAGTTACTCTGGTGTCGATCAATGGAGCTCATTAAATATGCCCCTCGATCTGAGCTGCACCAATCACATCGGGTTATCTGATATAGGCGGGCCAGAGGCGAGCTAAACAGATGACGACAGCGCTGTGACGTCGAAGTCATCAGTAAACATTGCAAGATGCCTATGGATAAATAGCAGTGGTTTGAAACGGCTTTGGCCGCTACAATGAACGAGTTAGACTTGGCTTTTTCCCAAAAGAGGAACAGAAGACGGCGCTCGAATCGTTCCTTTGCAAGAAGGGTGTTTTTGCTGTTTTGCCGACCGGAAGAGTCTAATCTACCAGTTAGCTCCCCTGGTAGCTAAGCGTATGGGGTTTATTGTTGTGATTGGTCGTAGTGTTATCCAATTGCGTGCTGTGAGATTTTCAAATGCATGCTTGGTGCCGCCCCTCGAGCTGGCCAATTTTCATTGATCGACACCAGACCATTAATCTTTTAGATTTAGGTCTGGATTTCCAGGCTACGTTTGTGAAACCGGGAACAATAACATCCCACCACTCGGTAGCTCGGTTGAAAGCCCAAACAGACGGTCTGCCACGGCGACTTTGCAAAGCGAAACAGATCTGAAACACATAAAGCATAGACATTTTAGTACGTAATACTGGTAGCTATAAAGTTGATCCAATACTTTGTATATAATATAGTATTTATACATATGCAACCGTTAGCTACGTTAGCATAACTTACCCTCTTGCGTCGGCTTTGAACAACCGGATTCGTCTCGTAGTCTGAACTCTGTAGTAATTCCCAAACTCTCCTGTTTTTTTCAGCAGTGTTTCGTTTTGCTGCCCTCAGCCTCTCCTGAAACAACGTTTGTCTTCTTTCTGTGAGAAACAGCCACATCCCGAGGATCAAAAACAGCATACACTGAATTTCCTCCATTGTCCAAGACTACAGGCTGACAAGGGGATGCCAAGACGTCAGACTCTAAGGCCTGAAGATCCACGGATACTAGGCCTCCTTCCAAAAGTCCCGCCTCCATCAATTGGCTCTATTCTAGAGTCCCATGTCAATAGAGGGATAGGTATGTCCATTAAAATATCACTTGCTTAGTAGTGCATACTAGCAGCTAAGATATTTGATACAGGCTTATCATTTATTATAGTTGGTATGATACCTATGTTTGTTTTACTATTGCTATGGATCAGTGAAATTTTTGGTACATTGTGCTTATTTATCTTCTCTGAATGCAATGTTGTTTTTCCCCCACAAAGGAGCCATTCCTACACTAGATGAGCCCTGAAGTACAACCTCTCATCCCAACCACCAGAGATCTGATTTGGACTGTCGTCTAAACCAAAATAAGTTATTTTGTTTCTAAAGTTTTGTAATCTGACATTTCATCTTTCTACCTCTTATCTCATGTGAGTGTGCTACCTCACTAAACTGCTCCTAACCATGTACATAATTTGTAAGACGGGTAATATTTGTTATAGAAATACTTTATTTTCATCCAGCAAACAAATAAATATTTCAGAACCACTAGAACAGTTGTTTTTTATTTATGTTACTACTCTGACAACACAGTATTTATTAAATGAAGTCAGTAAAGAACAATACTCTCTAACTTTTAATTAAAAAAGAATAGACTGGATAGTATAAAATCAAATTTAAAAGAGGTAATAGAAGATAAATAATTAACATGTAACATTACATAAATAAACAATTGTCCAGTCAGTTACTTTCACATAAATAAACACAGGTCTAAATGAGAACATGACTTGGGATGGCAGCAGCATGCTCTGCAATTAAAAAACCTCGGCTATAAAACCAGTGTACTGGCCATTTGGGTCTGGATATTTATCATGTATTGGGCATACACAGCAGCTGAGGATGACCACCTCTGCACTCAATTGGATAGACCTACAACCAATCAGAGTAACGGAGAAAACACAATGACCACAGGGTTTTCATTGCGCCCCATCTTCTTCGTGACCATCGGGGCCAGCTGATAAATTAAACTTTTGCCGAATCCCGCTGGGAGGATGGCAAAAACATCTTTCCGATCGACAAATGCCTTGATCGCAGTTCTCTGTTCCTCTTTTAAAATAAATGCGCTGTTGATATCTTCTAAAACAGACGCGATGGTAGCATCTTTGTTGTAAATGGATTCAACCCAAGCGATCTTTGGTGACGTGGATGATTACGTTACTGTTGATCATCTGGCCATCATCGTATAAAGCCCGCCCTGACAATTTGATTGGTCCGAACAGCTCTGGTTCGAGGTTCGAGCATAGTTGCTCCACAATGGATCAAGTCCAGACCGAACTTCCCGACCTCAAATGTTGTGGGCGGGGCTAAGTTTGGCTGGCATCCAGGCTAGCATTTCCCTGCAATTTGTACAGAAGCACCATCATCCAGGTACACCCTGTGATGGTTGTTCCTCTCTGTGAGGCATTAGGTTGAAGCCAGGTTCTCTGTCAAAAACTTGAAGTAAAAGTTCTCTAGCTTCATCTAAACACATGTACTGTATAACCTCCTGAAAAAAAAATTCAAACCCATTTTACTACCAAATACAGAACCTAGAATGTCCACACTCACTTGTGTCATCAACCGCCTGTCCTCCCGCAGCCTAGCCACCCTCAATCTGTCCTCTTCACTCAATGATGCTGTATTTCCTCTGCCTCTTGCTGCCTGTGTTCCTCTTGTAGCCCTCGTCTGTCTGCTCTCGCTCTTCCTCTTGCTGCACTGCCAACTTCAACTTCTCCACTCTCTCTTTCCATCCTGTTCTCTCTTCCCATCCCTTTTCTCTTTCCTGTGGATGTTCGTCCTCCTCTACCCTGTGATGCTTCATGCCTTCTATTCTTGGGGGGACTCCAGGTCTCATCTGGATTTGATACTTCCAGTGAGGATGTATCTGTGTTTCCCTGCAACACATGCACATGTCAATAATAGCACTTACAAACAATGCGAGATACATATATGACGTGACAGATCATAATGCATGTTGATTCACCTCAAAAACTATCAAGTGATCATTATGCTGATGATATTTTAGTTATATTGCTCTTTATACTTCGGCAATGCTTTTAATCACGTGTGGTGACCAAGATTATGGTTAACACAGTAGGTTATGTGGTGTTAAAAAATATTTAGCCATTACTTGCAAATACTGTGGGTTTGTTCAAATGTACTTTTAGTACGATTGTTTTAAACACGTAAAACAACGTGGCGTTAACCATAAACACGTAAAACTGCGCAGCATTAACCCACCAAATCATTTGACAAATATCTGTAACAGGATAATATAGCATTACATTTCACTTTCCTTGCAGTTAATTCATTACGATGACATAAAATAGTGTGATCAAAATTACTTCATCCGTGATCATGATTCGTTAATTCCATACATCTCTAGATGGTGAAAACGACATCTCCCATCGTTCCACTCTCCTTCATACCGTCATCAAGCTTCGCCTTTGTTATTGTTTGGAAACTGCGACCTCTTGCGGCGAAACATCTTACATATTGTAGCTTCAAGACTTTGATTATGTCTTTCTCTGGCTTCTTTGACACTGCCTATGAAATAACCAGGAGAGAGAAAATAATGTTAAATTCGACAGTATTATAAAAAAGCTTTAACAACACAACTAAAATCGAAACTTGTTAACATGCAACATTTGGAACCCAAATACAAAAAATACATAATTCATGAAGCCTTTGTGTAGAGTTATTTAAAAGAAAACATTTGGCAGCTTGTTCTCATATCATCAGAATTAATTAAATCAATGATAAAATGATTATTTTATCTTTAATATCATACTATGTGATTTCATTTAGAGACAAAAATGCTAACCATTTTTAGCTTAACACAGCGTCAAAATACAAGTTATGAGAATAACATCAGAAGAGTGATTGAAATAACTTTTGTTAACTGAGTTGGCTTCTTATCACAGAAAGAGGCATTATATACTTTTATTGTATTCTGTACTGTGATAAAGTTCAGGGCTCGACAATAAGGACTGCCCCAATAGCAGTTAACTCTCTTCATGTTTAATCTGTCAAAACAGCTCTATCAGTATTTTATTCAGCTGCAGCAATAGCTGGATGTCTTTGGGTGGATCTAAATATTCAAATTGATGCTTACTCGTTTACCTCACTCCTCCGTCCTCCAGCCTATGACCTGGAAACCACTGTTAGCCATCTTGAAGGACATCTCAGTTCTCTAATTCCATCACGAGGAGGCTTCCAAAGGAGCTATGAGCAAGGATACACTGGTGCATCCTATGCAGAAGTCTTTCTTGTCGAGGAGCAAGTGTTTCTGCTGTGATTCAATATGGCTTCAGTAGTATTTGGAGGAAGGGGTTTCCCCATAAGCATTTTCACAAAACATACTACAACGTGATAATGGCATTATCATATGTTTTCATTATCTTCAAAATGCTCAGTTATCTCAGGACAAAAACACATCTCAGTGTGGAATAACGTAGAAAAAAATATGCTTTCAAATGTATCCAGATTAGTGTGAGCTTAGCCTCCTTCATTCAGCAGATGCCTTTTCAAGATAAACCTTAAAGATGAACTGAACTCGAATTTGAGTAAAGGTGATATAACAGATGTATTTTATTTATTCTCATTGGTACAATTATTAAAATGGCAGAATTTGTTAAAAGGGATAAAATGGTACGTTGAAAATGTTGTTGTTGTTGTTATACGGGCGCCGCCATGTTGGATTTCAACATTCGGCTACGTCACTGGCATGGTAAGCTACTCTGTTGCTAACAAGCAGAGCAGCCATAGCATGTAAATAGTCTGAGGCTAGCTGATATGGCTTTGGAAACAGAAACCAACAGGTCTAGGGGGGGTTCATAGGCTACTGTATTGCCCCTGGCTGTAGTAATGAATTGTATAGGGCTAAGGCAGCTGGGGTTACGATACATTTTCACAGGCTACCTTTGACAAGGAAACTAGTCCTCAAGTCATGGCTAGCTGCCTTAAAACTGGCTAGCCCTCCGACAGCCCCTGGATTTCGAGTCTGTAGTGAGCATTTTTTAGGGACAGACTATATAGAGAGTTGTACTTTCGATACAACAGGTTCACTGGTGAGGGTTAAGTCCAACAGACTGAAACCTGAGGCCATTCCGTCAATGTTCAACTTTTCAGGCTATAGTACAGGGCAGACCAATAGACCAATGACAAGTACTAACACCACCGATGCTATCTACCGCAGAGACAGGGCGCTGAAACACTCACGTCAGGCAGAGGACAGAGAAGTATGTTAACTGATATCATGCTAGCAAGTCTACTAAGCAAAGGGCTGGATGTAACGTTGTCACATACACAAAACATGTACATATTCACTTATACACACATATAACGTGTAACGTTAGGCTTTATAGCGTTCAACAAAACTGAGACTGACACACTTGGCATTCATTGAAATTGAGTCACAAAACCAAGCTAGATACTAAACTATCCAAGGGCTAGCAGCTAAACACGTTGGAAGCACTTTTGTCAAACTCCACAAGCTAGCCACCACTCCGACCATATAAACTGTATAAATAAATCATGACTCCGACGATATCACAGATCGGTAATAATGCGTTTACTAGCTAACTAAACCACAGCAGGTCTGTAAACAGAATCCAATGTCCCTCTCTACTCACCCTGAAGCTAGCTGATGTTCATCGTCTCAGGAAACATTGTTGATGCAGGGAGTTCAACTCGCAGGACTAGCTGCTAGGTCCATAGTAAGATGTATCTGTGCAGTATCCGGCCGTGCAGTATTTTGGTTTTAACATTTTGCGTGCAGCTAACTTAACAAGCGATCCCATTGGATGAATTCGTCCAATCAAATTTTCCATTTATCTGCCTCGCTTTTCTAAAGCACACAGTACCTCAACCACGTTTTAGTATTTTCTCTAAATGCACACGACATATATAAGCAGTCTCTATTTACTAAAACGCATAATGTGCATGACAGGCTACAGCCCTCCAACCTCCCACCACATTTCCCTCTTATAACACCATGAACCACTATTGCTCCATTAATAATTGCCTATGTACATTGCAAATACAATCTAATGCATTTTTTGGACACAATTTTGTATTGTATGCAATATTTTGAGACAAAATTAATTGGTGCGTTATAATACATTAGGAAACATAACAAACCACAAGCAAACAATTACTAGTAGTTTATCAGCACAATGTGTATTAGTTCGTAAATGTGTAGTGCATAAATGGTTTCTTAGAGCTCCTTACAAATCCCCCCCTCCTCCCCTCTCTCAGATCAAGCAGGCCTGCATGTCTACAGTGGGCAGTGAAACAGTGAGTGACAGGGATGAGGAAGATCAGGACATACTCTGTGAAGCTAGTGTCAATTTATCTGTTGTTGGTACCCAGACAGACATAGTTGAGGAGAACATTCATGAGGGCAGGAAAAAGCAGTTTAGGAGCATAGCTACACTAACTGATGACCTGGTCAACATTACAACACTCATCAATGACCATCTCTATTGCCCTGCTATGGAACATTTTGGCCACCCTGACAACAAATCAGTCCCCAGAACCTCAACACCACAGCACACTCAGGAAGTGTCATTTGAGCAAAGCTGCACTGAAGTAGAAGAGGATGAGGTGTCCTTTGAGGACCACGATGAGGACTTTTCTTTCTCGAGTGATGACAGTGCCAGTTGCAGTGATGCAGAGGAGGAAGAGGAGGAAGACAAAAACTGTATTGAGCACAGAAAAAGCATTGTCTCTAACAAGCAGTTGTTAATGTTGTTTTATATGTGTCACTGGGAGGGTTGTGGCAAATGCCTAGAAGAACCACCAGCTTTGTCCAACAGTGGTTTTGGGGTGACTGTAAAAACACACTGTGTGGATGGCCATAATTACATTTGGCATTCACAAAATCAAATCAGGGGAGTCATGGAGTGCAACATCACTGTTCCGGCTGCTGTGTTTGTGACAGGGGAATGAGTGCAGTCCTTTCCTAGAGGTATGCGAAACAATTGGTTTGGAGGCCATGTCAGAGAGGCAGTGGTATAAGATCCAGAAAGCCTACGTCATACCGGAGGTCAACTATGCCTGGGCTATCCACAATGAGGGGGTCATGAGTGCTGTGAGTGAGAAGCCGATCACTGTCTCACGGTATGACAGCCCAGGCTATAATGCAACCTTAGGCACCTACTCTCTGTTTGACACAGAATCAAAGATGATCGTGGCTCAGGAAACTGTGCGGGTGACTGACGTGAAAAATAGCTACTGGCTCGAGGTAGAGGGTATGGAGAGATGCCAGGCCAAGCTTGCGGACCACGGAGTCTCCATCTCTGTGTTGGCCACTGACTGCCACCCATCTGTGCAGAAGGTACTAAGAGAGAAACACCAGGAAATCAAACATAAGTATGATCTGTGGCACATTGTCAAGAATGTAAAAAAGAAAATTTTAAGATGCAAAAATCCTGATCTGACTGAGTGGATCCGGATGATAACTAATCACTTGTGGTATTCTGTTTCCTCTTGTGGGGAGATAGAGTAAGACTCAGGGAAAGGTGGATATCTCTGCTACACCACATAACAAATGTTCATGAGTGGGTGACCGGGGAAACAATAACAAAATGTGACCAGCCTTCCTACACCCCAGATGAGGAGAGCAGGCGCCCGTGGCTCCGTCCTGACTCTGCAGCCTTTAATAGCCTCCAAAAGGTTGTCCTGAACAGGCAGCTCCTCCAAAATCTTGACAGGGTGACAGAGGGCATCCACACAGGTGAATTAGAGAGTGTTCATGCTCTTTATAATAAGTATGCAACAAAGAGAAAGGCCTTCAGCTATGAAAGCTTTGAAGCGCGTCTTCGCCTGGCTGCACTGGACAACAACATCAACATAGAGAGAGAGCGGGCAACAACCAAGACAGGTGGACACAGATTTAGGCAACAATTTTCAAAGGCTGCCGGTCAGTACGTGGTGGCACAAATAAATGAGCAGAAAGCCTACAGTTTCCGAAAGGATATCGTCAATGGAGCCATCTTAAGACGGAGGGAGTCCAGCACCATACAGGCTACCCTACAGGAACAGAAACAGGAAACTCACCCTACCTTGGGCCAACACAGAGGGCTTACCAAACCGGACAAAGAGCATTCTGTGGCACAACACCTTAGCCGGTTCACTAAGTAGGAAACAGTAAACCGTCAAATCAAAATCACATTTAACATATACTGTATAATCCCTACAATATACATTTTATATATATATATATATATATATATACACTCACCTAAAGGATTATTAGGAACACCTGTTCAATTTCTCATTAATGCAATTATCTAATCAACCAATCACATGGCAGTTGCTTCAATGCATTTAGGGGTGTGGTCCTGGTCAAGACAATCTCCTGAACTCCAAACTGAATGTCAGAATGGGAAAGAAAGGTGATAAGCAATTTTGAGCGTGGCATGGTTGTTGGTGCCAGACGGGCCGGTCTGAGTATTTCACAATCTGCTCAGTTACTGGGATTTTCACGCACAACCATTTCTAGGGTTTACAAAGAATGGTGTGAAAAGGGAAAAACATCCAGTATGCGTCAGTCCTGTGGGCGAAAATGCCTTGTTGATGCTAGAGGTCAGAGGAGACTGGGCCGACTGATTCAAGCTGATAGAAGAGCAACTTTGACTGAAATAACCACTCGTTACAACCGAGGTATGCAGCAAAGCATTTGTGAAGCCACAGCATGCACAACCTTGAGGCGGATGGGCTACAACAGCAGAAGACCCCACCGGGTACCACTCATCTCCACTACAAATAGGAAAAAGAGGCTACAGTTTGCACGAGCTCACCAAAATTGGACAGTTGAAGACTGGAAAAATGTTGCCTGGTCTGATGAGTCTCGATTTCTGTTGAGACATTCAGATGGTAGAGTCAGAATTTGGCGTACACAGAGAACCAGTGTTGGGTAAGTTACTTAAAAAAAGTAATTAGTTATAGTTACTTGTTACTTCTCACAAAAAGTAACTGCGTTAGTAACTGAATTACATCATTACAAAAGTAACTAATTACCAGGGAAAGTAACTATTGCGTTACTTAAAAAAAAGTTTAAATATAAGACATTTCTTGGATACCCACAATATGAAATGTTAAATGAATGAAATTGACACTAAATAGAACATCTTATTATTATAAAACATTGTACACTAATCTACACTATTTTAATGTTGCTATGGGACAATGTGAGAGACACCTATTAACTTAAATATTAAAATATTATCATTACTATAGTGCAACAATAAAACAATAGATGGTTTAGACCTTTTAGTATTTATTGCACAGACCACAACTGGCCAACAAATAAGTCTAAAAATAAATTATGCTTCTTAAAGGAGCATTTCACCCATGGGAACATTGATCTTTATTGAAAGTGGGTCATATATGTAGTCGAAATGTAAAATACATTTTGAATTTGGTGCCTTCTTGACCGAGGAAAGAAAGAAAGTAACTTCAGGACGCATTTGTATGAAAGACAACAACTCCCACAATGCACCACATTGCACAGCTGCGCAAGCCACTCCCACTAATCCAGAACAGCATATGAATCACTCATCCGTCTATAAGGCTAGCTACCACCGGAGCTTGAAATTCATTTCACACAAAATGTCTAACGTTAGTTAGTTGGCGAACTCATTAGTGAATTACTCCTCATTTGTATTTCTTTCGAAGTGGTGTATTATTGCATGGTAACGTTACCGGGATGTTCAGTCAGATGCGGTGCGAAACTAGGATGGTTCACAACACAAACGTCCGTGTCCTCGTCTGATTCAGAGATTTCGTCCAGGAGAAATTGGCATCGTTTAAATTTTTTGCAGCAGACGGACTCTATCTCTGTGTTCGTAGTTGCATAGTGAGATCACCGGCGCCACCAGTCCGCCCCCAGCTCGAGCCAGTCTGGGCTTCTCGTCCGCGACAGGCAGGTCTTCTGCCTCGGCTGCTCTTCGCTATGCGGCTTGTAAAGGTAGCCACAAACACCTGATTCGAGCATCAGACTTCCGAAATCCTCTTCTTCTACATCATATTGAGTAACGTTACCCTCCGCTATTGTCATATCTTCACAGCTGGCTCCACAGTGCCTGTTAGCTTAGCTTCCAAACAAGATGGAGGATATTGCTTTTAGTTTCAGAAAGTGAAGTCCCACCCACTGATCTGTAATAGGCCTGTAGCGTGAGCGGGTCCCGCCCCCTGGAATAATGAGGAGCTAGTGTTTGTAGTCTGTACACTTTTCAATGAAATGTGACTTCCTGCTTATTATGACGCAAAATGATGATTTTTACGTCATAATAAGCAGGAAGTAAAACACTTAAATCCTTATTTCTCCCATCTCAGGGAAAAATTAATGAAAAATCCACGTTTATTATAATATATGACTGGGTTTCTAACAATACAAAGCTTAATGCAAATGGCTGAAGTGTCCCTTTAAGAAATGTACCAAAAATAAATAAATAGTAGCCTAATAAATATATATACATACACTAGTGCATATAATTAAAATGATAAAACTCACACACCTTTACAACTGGTACACATTCTGTATAGCCTACTTGAAGTATTTTCTTCCTCACAATAGTAAGTTTAACAAAAAGTGCTCTCAATATAATACTGAACAATGTATCAACATAAATAATAATAATACAATATAATCTTTTGGGGGTTTATTTTTATAACCTACAGAGAATGTCATCATCAGAGGTTATTTTAGCCAAATTCTAGTCGTGTTTGCCGCACGTGCTCACAACCGTCAAACAACTATGTTTGAACGTTCCCTGCAGGTTATTTTGGAGTTTATGTTATATAAACTAATTAAAACATTGCATATGATACCAATATGCTACAGATATTATTCAAATGCTGATATGTGTAATTTATTTATAAATGAAATATTTATGCTCGGACACATTCGGTCTCTGTCGCGCGCGTTCTCGGACACAATCGGTCTCTCTCGCGCACTGTCAAGCACGCTCGCGGCATTCGCCTCGCTTTTGTCGAGTCCCGCGCCTCATAAACACTCACACACCAGAGAAAAAACTTTGCAGCTCCTATGGCTGAGAGAGAGCCTACTCGGATGAAAACCGCTTCAGTGAGCAGTTGTAATGGAGGAAGCAGTAATTAGTTTGATTACTCGTTACTGAAAAAAATAACGCCGTTAGTAACGCCGTTTATTTATAACGCCGTTATTCCCATCACTGGTGAGAACATGGATCCATCGTGCCTTGTTACCACTGTGCAGGGTGGTGGTGGTGGTGTAATGGTGTGGGGTGTGGAACGGGAGCTTCGTGCCCTGGATGTGCAACCCACAAATCTCCATCAACTGCAAGATGCTATCCTATCCTATGGGCCAACATTTCTAAAGAATGCTTTCAGCACCTTGTTGAATCAATGCCACGTAGAATTAAGGCAGTTCTGAAGGCGAAAGGGGGTCAAACACAGTATTAGTATGGTGTTCCTAATAATCCTTTAGGTGAGTGTATATATATATATATATATATATATAAATAATGTATAATTTATTATCTATACTAACTCTTATTCCTACATATATTTATGTTCATCTATAATAGTCCTCCTACTGCATAACCATATTACTTTAGGCAATATCAGTTCAAATGTTTTTTTTCTATATGCTTAGTAAAGTTACTTTTCAGTTATTTTATATTATCCAATAAAATGGTGACTTTACATGTACATGACGCGTCTGACATCAAATGTTTTATTATTAAAATTGACTACAAGTCCAACGCATACTCGAATCCTTGATATTCGGCTGAGGGGAAAAGATCCCTGATGTAGTTCACTGCACAGGATGGGATCGGGATCCTATTCCTTCTTCCCAAATGCCCCCTCGTCCAAAGAGTGAACTGCCGGCACGCTGTTAACCTAAACAGTCTGAGAAAAGGATATAACAAGTTAGCCTAGCCTAGCCCAGTCGCCAATTCATAAAATACACTGTTACATACCTGCTACTTATGGGGCGCTCCAGCGTCTCAGCTCGGACATCCCTTAGAGATAGCATAGCCACCTCCAACACGTCTCTCTCACCGCACAGCATCCGAAATGAACGGTGCATGGTGATGCATTTTTCGTCGATCAATAAATGTTCCAGGTTGACCTCTCTGCAAATGATCGATTCCGGTGCAGTGTCCATGCTCCGGCAGCGGCCACACCCACACCAGTCACTTCCCCCCAAACGATCCTGTACTGTAGGTGGAGCCTGAAACTGATCGTCCTCCATGTGGTGGTAGTCAGATACTACTGGCCTGTCCCTCACAGGCTCAAATGCGTAAGCCATGCCATTAAAATTACTAATTTTCGTGTGTATAGGACCTGCAGCTGCAGCTGCCTATATACCTTTGCAGGTCCTACCATGCCAGTGACGTCATCAGAATTGCCAGCGTTCTTATACTAACAAACGCAATTTTTGTGTTGCTTAAAAAAAAGCTGTATTGATATTTTTTACAAAAAATGTTTGTGTAATTTACTTTTAATTGTCATAAACAACACGTTATCAATGTTGATTATTTCAGTTCAGTTCATCTTTAAAGGTGGGTTAAGTAGTTTTGGAAATATGCTGTTTGGAAGTTAGTCAGTCCACCGCAACAACAAATGTTTAGCCAATCAGCATTAGGGCCAGGGGTGATATGGTTGGGGTGTATGACAGTGGAGGAGAGAGAACGAGCAAAGGGGAGATTTGAACTGAAGAAAGACTGCAGAAATAGAGATGAGACGCAATACAAAAGAGAAAAGGGTTATGTATGGGCAAGAGCTTTAGGACCCGTGTTAATATTAGAAACGCTGTCCAGCGCCGGAGAGAGCTAAGTGGGAAGGCCTGAAAACAGACACAGAAAACAAACACTAGGTTTGAGTGTCTGGAGCTGCTGTGCTGGCAACTAACAACAAACACTTGTTTGTAATTACTATTGTGTATTGTACGTTAATTTTTTGTGCTTCCTTGTCATTCGTTCATCATCTGCGCTTTATTTTTCGTTAAACATTATTCTGTTGCGCTTCTGCTATGATAAACAAACATCCTCTCTTGGATTGCATGCGTAACGAAGGCCAGTTAGTGAGAGTCGCGCTGACGACTGCTAGTGAATGCGGTGTATACCATAATTATTAGTGCACTCGACTCGCTTGCAGGGGATCGACTCGGAGCAGGGCTGGTAGGATTGTTGGTTTAGAGGCGGAGCAATGAAGAAGGGTTTGTTTGTTTGGGTTGATTTCAAATATCAACATTGGCCAAACAGCATATTTCAAAAACGACTTACCCCACCTTTAAGGGATTGAAAGTAGAGAACACTTCAAGAAATCTAGTGATGGGTGCTTTTGAAACACTGCTTCATGAAGCTTTGAAACCTTTACGAATCTTCAAATCAGTGGTTCGGAGCATGTATCAAACTACCAAAGTCACATGATTTCAGTAAGCAATGCTTCAGGTCTGTTCAACTTGAAGAGTCTGATTTGAAAATCTCAGTTCCTGGGAGGGTCACTGTCTTGCAGAGTTTAACTCCAATGAGCTTCACAACACATGCCTGGAAGTCTCTAGTAATACCGAAGACATTAATTAGTTTGTTCAGGTGTGTTTAATTAGGGTTGGAGTTAAACTCTGCAGGACGGTGGCCCTCCAAGGAGCTGAGTTTGACACCCCCTGGCCCAAAGGTTCTTTCACTCATAACCAAAATTGCATGACTACGAATGCATGAGTCCAGTCTCCCTACATTCACTTCGACAGAAATTCTCGGTTGCGTCATGCAGACTTTGAAAAAACTCACTCTTGCTTGCTTGGTTTAATTGTTTGTTATAACGCCTTATAATTCATCTGTTGACAAGTGATATCCTTCATTAAACACAAAAAAATATAGAAAAACAAAAAGCTCACAGCAAAAGCATAGATTGACTACAGCATAATCACTTAATATTTCATTGGTTCTCTTTTGTTTTTGCATGTGTTAATTTTTTCTTTGTAACAGCCTGGACAAAAATAATGTCAGCACAATTTGGCATGTTTCATTGTGTTATCACAAATTAAACTATTGACTCCAAACACATCAACATATTATGCTTACAA
Organism: Leuciscus leuciscus; assembly: GCF_965113295.1. NCBI lineage: Eukaryota > Metazoa > Chordata > Actinopteri > Cypriniformes > Leuciscidae > Leuciscus > Leuciscus leuciscus. The sequence continues at coordinate 30,508,141 of NC_138728.1, read as the reverse complement.
AATCTTTAAAAAATGTTTAATAATTTGAATAAAGATTTTCCAAGACCGCACAACACTTTTGGCCACTACTGTGTGTAACAGGTTTATTTATTTAAATTTGACACAATAAGATTGAAAAACTGCTAAATGGATAGAGGTAACTCCTTTTGCTCTGAAAGCTAAACCCACAAAATACAGAAGAACCATAAGCTGTCAGTGGTTCTTGAGCAGTGGTTGTGCAAGTAGTTTGTTGGAACTGTGTGCTTCTGTTAACTAGTGCAAGTACATTTTCACACTATAACAGTGATTTATAGCTCAGAACTTAAAACAGGCTGTGTGACTATAAGGAATGTTCAGATCTGGCTCACATTCAGCTGCAGTGTGAACGCAGTCTTAGTTTTACACACATACGTATTTTCTGGTGCCATTTTAAATGGCCAAGCCATTTGAAACTCTTTCCGCACAAAGAACAAGAATAGGGTCTCACATATGCATGACTTTTCAGGTGTATCTGTAAGTGTAATGGCAAAATAAATGTTTTATCACACTGAACACAATTAAATGGCCTTTCACCAGAGTGAAGGTGCAAGTGATTATTGCTCCTTTTTCTAAACTTATTACCACCCTCAGAACACTGCCGTTTCTTTGCAGAATGAGTTTGGAAATCATGTTTCAAGTCTCTTTGATATGTGAAACTCTTTTCGTGCTGAAGACGCATGAAAGGCTTCTCTCCAGTGTGAAGCCTCATGTGAATCTCAAGGTTTTTATTGAATAGAAAACTCTTTCCACACTGGTGGCATTTAAAAGGCATCTCTCTGGAGTGAAAAATTGTGTGCCTGTCAAAGTGTTTCATGTCTGGAGAACTCATTCCACATTGAATCTTCACATGGGAATTAAGGGTCAATCTGAAACTCTTTCCACACTGTTCACATGCGTGTAGCTTCTCTCGAGTGTGAATTCTCATGTGTTTTTTAAGGTTTCCTTTTTGAGTGAAACTCTGTCCACACTGTTGGCAGGTGAAAGGACTCTCTCCAGTGTGAATTCTCATGTGAACTTTAAGGCTTCCTTTCTCAATGAAACTCTTCCAACACAGTTTGCAAGTGTGAGGCTTCTCTCCATTGTGAATTCTCAAGTGGGAATTAAGAGATTGTTTATGTGTAAAACTCTTTCCACACTGAGGGCAGGTGAAAGGTTTCTCTCCAGAGTGAACTCTCATGTGGCTTTCAAAGCTTCCTTTATGAAGGAAACATTTTCCACACAGTTTGCAGGTGAAAGGCTTCTCTCCAGTGTGAATTCTCATGTGCTTGTTAAGGTTTCCTTTTTGAGCGAAGCTTAATCCACATTGAGGGCATGTGAAAGGCTTCTCTCCAGTGTGAACTCTCATGTGGGAATTAAGGAGTCCTTTCCTTATAAATTTTTTCCCACACTGATGGCAGGTAAAAGAGCTCTTTTCGGTGTGAACTCTCATGTGGACTGTAAGGTTTGCTTTTTTCGTGAAACTTTTTCCACACTGTTGGCAGGTGAATGAGCTCTCTTCAGTGTGAACTCTCATGTGGACTTTAAGGCTTCCTTTTCGAGTAAAACTTTTCCCACATTGTTGGCAGGTGAAAGGCTTCTCTCCAGTGTGAATTCTCATGTGGACTTTTAGGTTTTCTTGTTGACTGAAACACCTTCCACACTGAGGGCAGGTGAAATCTTTTCTAGTTCCTGTCTGATGGTGGGTAAAATAGCTCTTTTCAGTGTGAACCTTCATATGGTTTGTAAGGTTTGCTTTTTGCTTGAAACTTTTTCCACACTGTTGGCATGTTAATGAGCTCTCTTCAGTGTGAATTTTCATGTGGACTTTAAGGCTTCCTTTTTGAGTGAAACTCTTTCCACATTGTTGGCAGGTGAAAGGCTTCTCTCCAGTGTGAATTCTCATGTGGACTGTAAGGCTTCCACGTTGACTGAAAAACTTTCCACACTGAAGGCAGGTAAAATCAATACAAGGTCTTGTCTTTTCTGCTCTTTTTAGTAAGGGAGTCTGTGAGCAACTAAACAATTTTTCTCCAGTTATGAAATCATCATATTTATCTTCCATATCATTCAGAACTTCAATCTCTTCTTTCAATGGCATCAGGTCTAAGGTGAAAGAGACAAATACAAGTTAACCACAGTTGAATGGCTTCAAAGATTTATGCTCCATCATAATACAGAAACTGCACTTACAGCTACAGCAGTTACAGCTCTCTTTAAGTGCTATTAGATCTTTCAACAACATAGACCATGGCATTATCTTGAGTCTCTTGAGAATTATGTTGGCATTTGTGGACAAAAATGACCATGATTTAAGTCCTATCTAAATGCTACCACTCATCAAACAATGAAAATCTCAAACACAAGGATGGTGTGCCACTGGGCTCAGTATTAGGTCCTCTGTTTTTCCACAGCTTGGCTTAGAGCGATCTGTGTTTCTCTCACACAGATGCAAAGAGAAAACAAGAGTCTTAAATACCATATAATTTACAGTCGACATGTAAGTGATCATCTTTGTTTTTTTTTCCTTTTCAAAATGAATACTTTTGTTAAAAAAAACAAAAAACATTTCAGCCTTTAAAGAACCAGATATACTTCAAGTGAATTCAAAGAGCAAACTGGTGTGATGTAAATTGAAGCAAAATCAGGCCATAACGAAGTTCATTTGGAGATAGTTTCGGGAACTTTGTGGAAAAGTTCGCTCTAGCTGGTAAACACCTTCAAACTACCATTGGTCTGCAGCAATTACTTAATAGGTAGTTGTGCGCTGAGGCTTCGCATTCTTTGATGAGTTTCTTTTCTTCTCTTTTTCTCCATTTCATCTGTTTGGTCCATCGAGGTCAGATGTCCACAAGTACACATATTGAGAGCCGTTTTATAATATGAAATTAAACTGTAATTCTAATTGAAAACGACACAGTTTCCCACGTATAATACTATAAAGCTGCTTGCTTTAAAGAAATCTATTGTATAAAGTGTTATATAAATTAACATGACATTACTGATCTGTCTAATTGCAGAGCTTGTGCAAACATATCTGTATGGCTCTATGCTTTCTAAACTGCTGTCATAACTGTTTTGTGTTTAACTTGTTATTGAGAGAAAAGCATGCAGCACATCGGGATGTTCACTAGCAGTATTCCGTTGGTCTTGTATTTCATACTTCTTTTTACCCCCAAGCAAAGAACTTCGCTGTGAGTATATCAGGGGTCTCATTTACAAAACTGTGCGTAGGATCCTTACTAAAAGTGTACGTGCGCCCGAAAGCCAAAAATGGCGCACGCCAGAAAATATTCAGACTTATAAAACCGTTCGTATGCCAGAACCTGTGCAAGATTCCTTTTATAAATCCCAGTCAGCGGAAAATTGCGCGCACACGTCTCCTCCCTGAAATAACCGTATATGGAGCTTACAACGCGTAGTTTTACTATGCATATCCTCATTTGGAAATCATTTGCATATGATTATTCATCCACGTGATACCATGTTTAACGGTACAAGACATTAGGAAAATATGAAATACGGATGTGCCGTTACAGTATCATTGATAAAAATCATTTAGTAGCCTATCCTTGTCTTGTTTTTGAATAAATAAAAAAAATAGTGTAAAATACATTGCAGAGAAAGTTGTTCTCAATCTTTTCCACTGGCCAAATTGTATTTTTAATTGATTTATATCTGATCAAAAGTTTAAGACCATAGCCGTAAAAAGGTAAAATCTGCACAAAAATATGGCTTTCATGTCATTGTTCTTCAGGCAGTCCTACTGTCACAATCTCCTGATGGCAAAGGCAAAAAGGCTTTCTCTCTTTGAACGTGGCAGGATTGTTGAGCTGCACAAGCAAGGGCTCTTGCAACGTGCCATTGCTGCCAAGGTTGGACGCAGTAAGAGAGTCATTTTACATTTCTTAAAAGATTCTAAGAGTTATGGGACAAAAAAAGTCAAGTGGTAGACCCAAAAAAATTTCACCTGAACTGAGCAGGAGGATCCGACGGGTTGTTCGTGCAGACACAGGTCTATCCTCGACCCAAATGAACGCCCTTACTGATGCTGACTGCAGCCCAATAACCATAAGACGTCATCTGCGAGAGAAGGGCTTCAAGAACAAAAACTGTCTTCAAAGGCCACGTCTCCTCCCACGCCACAAACTTGCCCGTTTGGAATTTGCAAGGGAGCACCAAACATGAGACATCGAAAGGTGGAAGAAAGTTTTATTCTCTGACGAGAATTTTTTTTACCTCGATGGTCCTGATGGCTTCCAACATTACTGGTTGGATAGGGAGATCCCACCGGAGATGTTTTCTACGCAGCACAGTGGAGGAGGCTCCATCATGATCTGGGGTGCTTTTTTCTTCAATGTGAAACTCTTTTGGACCATCCTGCATGTTCCCCTGATCTAAATCCCATTGAGAACATTTGGGGATGGATGGCAAGGGAAGTTTACAAAAACGGACGTCAGTTCCAGATCGTGGATGCCCTTCGTGAAGCCATCTTCACCACATGGAGCAACGTTCCCACCAGCCTCCTGGAAACAGTCGCATCAAGCATGCCGAAACAAGTGTTTGAAGTGAACAACAAGAACTGTGGGGCTACTCACTATGGAGTCCTTTTTTGACACTTTTAGTTCTGTTGTGGCTTTATTTTTTGGGCTATGGTCTTAAACTTTTGATCAGCTGATGAACAGCCTGTTTGAGTTTAAATGCAAATAATGTTTAAATTGCCTACTCTCTATTTGTTGTCTCTTGCTCCTGTTTCCTCTTTTGGCATTTTGAAGCAGTACTTCTACTACTAGCGGTACAACCCGGTCATGATTCACCAGCGCGAAATGCAAATACTTGCAATGTTTCCCCCGATCTTAAGATTTTGTTCAGGAGTGTAAATATACACATACATACATACATACACACAGGGTCTGAAATTAACACCCACCAAACGCCAAATGCGGGTAGATTTTCCGTTTAGCGAGTAAATCTCAAAAGGCTATCCGCCACACTGGCGGGTGAATGTTCATAACAAAATAGTAATGTAATAAAATGTTTATTAGCACTTGCTCTCCCGTGGCGTCTATTGTTGCTATGCAACCATGAACAGAGGGGCGCCTGGAAAACAAGTGCACTGCGTCGCTTCTATTATGAGCGCGCTTGCCGCGCACCTACATTTGAAATTACGAATTTGTACGCGCAAAAAACACGCTGTGTGAACACGGCCCCTTATGTCAACGTGACATTAGCCTAATCCAAAATATTTCCATATTTCCATACCACATTAGAGACGCAGGTCGCCATGTCTCAGTGTTTTTATGAAAAGGACGCAACTGTGCACCTTTCAGACAGCGCATCAAGAACCGGATTAACCCGAAGAAAAGCTACTTAAGAAAAGCTGGTACCGTAACAGTTAAATTTTTTTTGTACCGACTTGGTACCGAAGTACCGGGTATTTTGACAATACTAAATCAGAATGATTTCATTCTGATCGAAACAAAAAATTACCATGTAAATGTGGCTACTGACAGCGCCTACGCAGATATAAATGTTCACTGTGATCTCACTTGACAAAGGTTTAAGACAAATCGTTGTCATTTAGGAAAATATGGGTATTTGAATCGAGATCAAAATCTTTCAACAATTGCAGCTCTAATTTCTAATAATATATGTGGCTCTGTATATTTCTGATATGTAGAGAAACATTACACTTAATTCAGAATCCTAACTTCACGTAGTATTAAAATAGTTTGCAAAAATTAAAATTAGTCCATGATTTACTCACTTGTGAAAGAGGTTTTAGTACCATGAAACAGGTGAAAACCGATTGGCGCTCCAACCTAAAGTCTGATACACTGTCAGATCTCCTTATGGTCCAGCTGTCCTCTCCAGAGATCAGGGAGTATGATCCAAGCAAAGCTGTGATGCTGTGGCACCAAGACTCTGTCAGGAGTAGGAGGCCAGAATTCATGGACCATGCAAAAGGGGTAATTGCGGTAGAGAGTGAGGAGTCGGATGAGGTTTAAGTTCATTAGATTAAGCATCTGATAGTTTAACCTTTTCCAAAATCTTCAAATGTACTGTTATGAGCACTAGTTCCATGCTCACATCTTCCATGTCTTACCATTTGTTGCTCTGTTTTGACTTCTATGTACTCTTCTTCATTATATCTGACATGTTTCATTTGTTTTCATTGTGTGCCTACTGTTTGGCATTTTTGCACTCTGTACAGCACTTTTGGTCAACTACAGTTTCTACAGGTGCTGGTCATATAATATAGTTGATTTATTTCAGTAATTCCATTCAAAAAGTGAAACTTGTATAATGTATACATTCATTACACACAGACTGATATATTTCAAGTGTTTATTTCTTTTAATTTTGATGATTATAACTGACAACTAATGAAAACCCCAAATTCAGTATCTCAGAAAATTTGAATATTGTGAAAAGGTTCAATATTGAAGACACCTGGTGCCACACTCTAATCAGCTAATTAACTCAAAACACCTGCAAAGGCCTTTAAATGGTCTCTCAGTCTAGTTCTGTAGGCTACACAATCATGGGGAAGACTGCTGACTTGACAGTTGTCCAAAAGACGACCATTGACACCTTTCACAAGGAGGGCAAGACACAAAAGGTAATTGCTAAAGAGGCTGGCTGTTCACAGAGCTCTGTGTCCAAGCACATTAATAGAGAGGCGAAGGGAAGGAAAAGATGTGGTAGAAAAAAAGTGTACAAGCAATAGGGATAACCGCACCCTGGAGAGGATAGTGAAACAAAATCCATTCAAAAATGTGGGGGAGATTCACAAAGAGTGGACTGCAGCTGGAGTCAGTGCTTCAAGCTTGAATGGATTTTGTTGGGCAGTCATGGCCTAGTGGTTAGGGAGTTGGACTGGTAACCCAAAGGTTGCTGGTTCGATTCCAGAACCGGTGGGAAATGACTGAGGTGCCCTTGAGCAAGGCACCTAACCCCTAATCGCTCCCCGGGCGCCACACAAAGGCTGCCCGCTGCTCTGGGTGTGTATTCACGTTTGCAGTGTGTGTGTTAACTACTCACTACTCTGCTCCTAATGTGTGTGCATTAACTTGGATGGGTTAAATGCAGAGGTCAAATTCCAAGTATGGCCGTACCATACTTGGCCGTAACGTGTCACTTTCACTTTCACTTTCACTTTCAAGAACCACCACGCACAGACGTATGCAAGACATGGGTTTCAGCTGTCGCATTCCTTGTGTCAAGCCACTCTTGAACAAGACACAGCATCAGAAGCACAGAATCCACGTTGCTTGAAGTCCAGTGTAAAGTTTCCACAGTCAGTGATGGTTTGGGGTGCCATGTCATCCGCTGGTGTTGGTCCACTGTGTTTTCTGAGGTCCAAGTTCAACGCAGCCGTCTACCAGGAAGTTTTAGAGCACTTCATGCTTCCTGCTGCTGACCAACTTTATGGAGATGCAGATTTCATTTTCCAACAGGACTTGGCACCTGCACACAGTGCCAAAGCTACCAGTACCTGGTTTAAGGGCCATGGTATCCCTGTTCTTAATTGGCCAGCAAACTCGCCTGACCTTAACCCTATAGAAAACCTATGGGGTATTGTGAAGAGGAAGATGCGATACGCCAGACCCAACAATGCAGAAGAGCTGAAGGCCATTATCAGAGTAACCTGGGCTCTCATAACACCTGAGCAGTGCCACAGACTGATCGACTCTATGCCACACCGCATTGCTGCAGTAATTCAGGCAAAAGGAACCCCAAATAAGTATTGAGTGCTGTACATGCTCATACTTTTCATGTTCACTGGCCAATACTTTTCAGTTGGCTAGCATTTCTAAAAATCCTTTTTTTGTATTGGTCTTAAGTAATATTCTAATTTTCTGAGATACTGAATTTGGGATTTTCATTAGTTGTCAGTTATAATCATCAAAATTAAAAGAAATAAACATTTAAAATATAGCAGTCTGTGTAATGAATGAATATAATATTCAAGTTTCACTTTTTGAATGGAATTACTGAATTAAAACAACTTTTTCATGATATTCTAATTATATGACCAGCACCTGTATAAGTGCTTTACAAATAAAGTTGATTACATTTTGATCAATATATAGATTTTTATTATTATACATTTCAAATTTTGCTCTGGACAATTTTTTATGTTTGTATTCAACATCATACCTTATTATCTCAATTAAGGCCCTGTCCACACGGAGACGCGTTTCGCTGTATACGTATACATTTTTTATCGTATTGGTGTTTCGTCCACACGGATCCGGCGTTTTCGGAGACTGAAACCGCTATTTTTTGAAACCGGGTCCCAAGGTGGATAAATCTGAAAACGCCGCCCTTGCGTTTTCGTGTGTACGGCCAATCCGTATATTTTGCGAAACGATGATGTCATCACACCAAGTGTCAACTAGTCAGACACCGTTAAGTCACAGCAACTACATTTATGGTTTTTCATATTGTTCAACAAAGCTCTTGATTAAAAAAGAAAAAAGAAAAAAAGAAGCTACTGTGCCTAATATTATTGTTGTATACAGCGCGCAAGGTTTATGCGCGAGCTCCAAGTCTTCTTCTCCGTTTTTAGTGTATGTCTGTGGCAGAATTCCAGCGCCACATACTGGTCTGGCATGTATACTACATCGTTTTGAGTCGGTTTCAGTGGTTTCGTGTGTACGCAGATATTTCTTGAGACGACGCCGTTTACGGAAAAAAAATTTTGAACGAAAAAAAAAAATATCGGATAGGGAAAGCTCTGGCTTCGTGTGGATGTGGCCTAAATGTACTGCAATTAATGTATATGTGGAAAAAAAAGGCTGTTTATTATTTTGGCCGGTAAAAAATATGCTTGGCTGGTGGATTTTTTCATCTACCAGTCCCTGTGGCAGGTGAGCCAAAAAGTTAATTTCGGACCCTGCATACACATACATTCATATACATGCATGCATATACACACATATACATCCATACAAATGAGCAGATTCAAGCCCAGCTTCAAGCCCAGAAGTTTCCAAGCAGCACAGCAGTAATGACTTTATGAACTTCACTTATAAGATTGATAATATCAGGGAGAAAATTATAACCATGCAACCGTCTACTACAGTATCGCATCAGGCAGTGCACTGTAGTCTCCCTAAGGAAAAATTAGATTCATTCATTGCTATAGAAGAGGAAGAATTCGCTAAACTCGTTAAATCATCTAAATCGACAACATGTATGTTAGACCCTATACCGACTAAGCTATTGAAAGAGATTCTTCCAGAGGTCATAGATCCTCTTCTTAATATCATTAATTCATCTTTGTCATTAGGATACATACCAAAAACGTATAAGTTTAAGCTGGCTATGAATGATTAAACCGCTTGTTAAAAAAACACAACTTGAATTTGATCATACAGAATTAGTCAATTACAGGCCGATTTTGAATCTATCTTTTCTGTCAAAGATACTAGAAAAGGCGGTCTTCCTCACAACTATGTTTCTTTTTAGAAAGAAATGGTATCTGCAAGGATTTTCAGACAGGATTTAGACCGTACCATAGTACTGAGACAGCTCTCATTAGAGTTACAAATAATTTGCTCCTATCATCCGATCGCGGTTGTATCTCGCTATTAGTGTTACTCAATCTTAGTGCTGCATTTGATACTATTGACCACAACATTCTTTTAAATAGACTCAAATTATGTTGGCATGGAATTGCATTAGCATGGTTTAAATCATACTTATCTGACCATTATCAGTTTGTAGCAGTAAATGAAGAGATGTCTTATCGATCAAAAGTTCAGTATGGCGTACCACAAGGCTCAGTACTAGGACCGTTGCTTTTCACTCTGTACATGCTACCCTTGGGAGATATCATTAGGAAGCATGGAATTAGTTTTCACTGTTATGCTGATGATACTCAGCTGTATATTTCTTCACTCACTGACGAAACTTACCAATTCACAAAATTAACGGAATGCATAGCTGATATAAAAAATTGGCTGACTAGTAATTTCCTACTACTTAATTCAGAAAAAACAGAGATTCTAATTATTGGACAAAAAACGTCCTAACGTAATAACCTAGAATACTGTCTAACACTTGATGGCTGCTCTGTCAAGTCTTCATCGTCGGTTAGGAACCTGGGTGTGCTCTTTAATACCAACATTTAATTTGAAAGTCACATGTCTAGTATCTGTAAAACCACATTTTTCCATCTTAAAAATATATCCAAATTATGTCATATGCTCTCATTGACAAATGCGGAACAATTAGTTCATGTGTTCATGCCATCAAGGCTAGATTATTGTAATGCTATTATGGGTGGTTGCCCTGCATGCTTAATAAACAAATTACAGCTGGTCTAAAACACAGCAGCTCGAGTTCTTACCAGAACCAGGAAGTATGACCATATTAGCCCAGTTCTGTCAACACTGCATTGGCTCCCTATTAAACATTGTATACATTTTAAAATATTGCTGATTACTTACAAAGCACTAAATGGTTTGGCTCCGAAGTACTTGAGCGAGCTCTTAAAGCATTATACTGATACTGTATAATCACAGAAAATGAAACCGTGTATTCCAGCAAATAAAACAATACTGACTTAAGAAAATGCAATAAAAACAGTATTACGCAAAAAAACAAAACAATACTGACATGAAAATTTCAGTAATCAGATAAAGCCCAATTAACATACACCAACTCTATACAAGCACTTAAAGGTACCGTATGTAAGAAATATATTTCAATTAATCATAAAATTGCCCTAATATGTCACTAGACATTAAGAAATCATGTTCATTTCAAATACTTATATCACTGACAACAGTAGTATGGCTAGGATATTGTCATTTAAAAAGTGGACTTGCAGCCCTCAACTGATGTTGATGTTGTCATTTTGTGTTTTGGCCTGAAGCGCCTCCCTCCACCATCTACCAATCACGAAGTCAGTAGTGTTTCGGGATCCGGGTTGCCAGCTTTGCTCTAACCTACCCTAACTCTAGTCGGATAAAAATGTCTAACGTTAATAAATCCAAAAGACCTCGTTACAATTCAGAAATTCTTCGTGACAAAGTCCGAAATAAAACCAGAATTTGTATTGGAGATGCTTTTGACAGATGGAGACGGCTGAAAACGGAGAAGAATTTTAAAACAGACGCCAACGTTGCTAATTTTCTCCTGGACAGGTAAGATTCATCTATGCTTGGATAACTTGTACTTGATGTCAATGGACATTTCATATAACGTTATTCATGACAGTCGAACAAAGTTATGCATGCTCGTGCAAAGTAACGTAACAGCTCACATGGACGTATGCTAACATTAGCAATGCATTATAGGAGCCCGTTTCTCTGTACTTATGCTGAGACGCTGAGGAAAACAACATTAGCACACCCATTAACTTATGGCAATTTGAAACGTAACTTAATTGAGACAGCAGCCTAACTTTACCTCAGAAAAAAATTATTCGTCATTCGTTCTTCTAAGTTACACATGCTGCAAGTTGACCTATATGACCATTG